>NW_006284340.1:3123837-3139231 GCF_000327345.1 Myotis davidii
ATCTTTCTTCTATCATTGACAGTCCCTCTAGGTTGTGGGCTGCTTGCCTGTGTTCCTGAGAAGCATCTACGGTACCAGTCTATAGAGTGTGTTTTCTTTAGTGAATTACCGGTATGTTTACCGGTAATAAACTTGCACTGTTTTATGTATATGTTTGATTACATACAGCCTTGTGACAGTTTTCCTGCATGTCATAAGCATTTGAATATAAATTAAAATGTTAAAATCAAATCTGATATTGTTTTACCTTTTATTTGGTGTGTGGAAGGTGTGCGGAAGAGGGGGTAGTCTTATACGGCGAGTATATAACAAACTCTGTATTTTGAGTGGAAATGTTAGGGGGTCGTCTTATACGCCCAGTCGTCTTATATGCCGGCAAATACGGTAGTTTCCTGGGGCTGCCGTACAAACTACTACAAACTGGGTGGTTTAAACAATAGAAATGGGTGTCTCACAGACCTGGAAGCTAGAGATCTAAAATCAAGTTCTGGCAGGGTTGGTTTCTCATATGGGCTGTGAGGAAGAATCGTCTCCAGGCCCCTTTCCTAGGCTGCTAATGGCCACCTTCTCCCAGTATCTTCACATCGTCTTTCTTCCGGGCATGTCTATGTCTGTGTCCAATTTCCCCCTTTTTATAAGGACACCAATGATACTGGATTAAAGACCCACTCTGCTCCAGTATGAGTTCATCGTAACTAATTACGTCTTCAATGACCTCATTTCCAAACAAGGTTACCCTCTGAGGTGCTGGGGACTGGGACTTGAATGTATTACTTCAACCCATAACTGTATGCATCATTTTCTGGGGCAGTAGACAATGAGAGCCATCCTAAATGTTCACTGTATATCTAGAGGGAAGAGTAGTTCCCTTTTCTTCACTTCACTTTTCAGGGCAGACACAGGCTCAAGACAGCTGGTATTTGTCAAGTGATAACTGTGTACCAGAAACTGTATTTTTTGAGCACTTACTATGTGTTGAACACTATTTAGTGACTTATGTATCTTGACACAATCCTGTGAAGGCACTGAGGCACAGAGAGTGTAAATAACAGCCCAACTTCACGTGGTCAGGGGAGAGAAGCAAATCAAGTATATTTTGTTCGAATTGAATTGCTTATACCTTCTCTCCCCCACCTCCCTGCAACACCAGTCTCGGCTATTGAGGATGTCTCCATTGTTTTAGATTCTGCTCTTTACAAGGCACTGCTCACAGAGACTGCTCTGTGAGGAAGCTCTCTGAGTCAGGCAGTGCAGGAAGCCTGATGGCTGCAGGGTTCGAATCCCTGTGGTCAGAACCTCGGCCCCTATGTGCTCTTAAAATAGGCACCCATCTATCTCAGGTCCTATTTATTGCCTTTGCTGCATCTTTTAAATATAGTCATTCTCTTAGTCATTTGCTAGCATGCTTACTGTCTATCTCTGTGATAGAGTGTAAGTCCCATGAAAGCGGCGACTGGCATCTCTGGTGACTAGCACCCTGCCTGGCCCACAGAGGTATTCCAGAAGGACCTTTGGGTAAATGAATTTTGCTACAGATAAAGCAGATTTTGTTGAGGAACGTCTCAAAAACAGGATTTTATTTATTTTAAGCAGCGCAGGGCACAAAATGACTCTAGGAACTCATGGTAAATAATTGAGTAAGAACGAGACATTTAGAGCATCATCGCTGGTCCCCAGCACAGCTGTGGAAGACTCTGAGGATGTGACTCTCTGCCTCCAAGTCTTATTACTGCCGTTATTGATAATTATCATCCGAAGTGTAGCTCTAGCAGTGTAGCCACAGGTTTCAATTTCACTTAAGTATTGACTTCCCACCCAGGGCCCCATCAGCATTTTTTTTTTCCTGACAGCAGCCTGCTCCCACTGCTTTGTGAGAACAGGCTGCGTATTCGGGGCAAACTTGATGAACCGAGTTCGTTTGTGTGTGTGTGTGTGTAATTCACAGACACTCTGTGCACCGCTGAGGGGTTGGAGCAGAGAAGATGAGGCTGGCAGTTGGAAAGCCTCTGTTCCAAGGGAATATAATTTATGTTGAGATTGGTGTCCTCATTTGGAAAAAGGGGCCAATGACAGACCATTGCAGGACTCAATTAAGATAATGCACAGAAAAGTGCTTCTGGCCCAGCACACAGACATGCAAAGAATCACCTGGGACCAGCAGGGCAGGGCAAGGGCATTGTATCTGACAGTCCCAGGCTCAGGTCCCAGTTCTACTACTCATTAGCCATGACTATAGTTATTAAAAAAAAAAAAACCCTCTGCACTTCAGTTTTGTCATCTGTGAAATGGGGAGAATAATATCAACCTGGCATGTCATGAAGGTTAAAGTAATGATATTTGAGAAACTCTTGGCAACTGGTAGGTGCAGTATTTCCCCCATTGATCTTTGTCACTTAACCAGATAGTGCCATTGTATCTGTTTTCTATTGCTGTCATAGTATATCCACAACTTCAGTGGCTGAAACAATATAAATCTGTGATTTCATAGATCTGTAGGTCAGAAATCCAGTGGGCTGTTTCTCTACCTGTATCACAAAGCTGAAATCAAGGTGTGTTGGCAGGCTCTCGGCAAAATCTGCTTCTAGGCTCCTTCGGGTTGTTTGCAAATTGAGTGCCATGTGGTTGTAGGACTGAGGTCCCCATTTCCTTGATGGCTGGTGGCTAGGGGCTTGTCTTCAGCTTCTAGAGCTTCCCACATTGCTTGGATGGAGGCCCCCTTCCCTCCTCCATCTTCCAGGCCAGCAAGGCTGGTGGAGTCCCTCTCACATCCCATCAGATGTGACTTCCGCTTCTGCCTCCCTCTTCCCCCTTTAAGGGCCCATATGATTATACATTGGGCCCACCCGGATAATGCACAGCTTTATCGTAGGGTCAGTAACCTGAATTTCACCTGCCAGGCTCCTTTTGCCAGGTAACCATCTTATGCCAATGTAACACATAGGTTTCGGGGATGAGAACATGGACTTCTTTGGGGGCTATTGTTCTTCGCCTCATAGCCATATGTTGGTATCCTGTTGTTTCATATGTTCACAATGTTGTGTCAACAAGATGTAATATTCAAAGTACTTAGCTCAGTGCCTGGCATCGAGCAAGCTCTTGTCTAATATTAATTTCTGTTTTTGGTATTGATAAGTAGAGGACAAGACGTCTCATGTTTTATCCACAGGTCCTAGCAAATCTACCTGTTTGAGAATCATCTCCTTTGATACCCATTTTCAGATCCCACCCCTTGCCCACCAGGCTGGTTCAGTACCAATCCTCTGTGTTATTAAACCATAGTACTTAGCTTGTTTAATTGTCCACATCTCTCCCACCAGAAACTGAGCTTTAAAAATTTTTTAAATTGATTTGAGAGAGAGAGAGAGAGAGAGAGAATAGAGTGCCTTACACATAGTAGGTGCTCAATAAATGTTTATTGAATAAGTGAATGATGAGAAAATCTATTGCATGCTTAAAAATAATTGATCAAATAAATACTGGCTGGAATGCATCCCTTAAACAACATAAATATTAAAACATTTATTTGAGAACGGGAAAATGTATACATATGGATGCTTTGTTTTCTAAGAGAATTGTCTTCACACAGAGGTTCTTGAAATATAAATGTTTGTGAATTGTCTAGGCTCAGGTCATGTGGAGGGAATCTTCTGTAATTGCTGCTGACTCCTGGTAACTATTGCAATTGGAGGAATTTACTGAATGATTTTGTCATTTTTTTTCTCTCTTGAGTGTATCAGGGCACAAATAAACATAGTATCGAAACAAAGCCACATCCGCTTGCCTTGCTTCTCATTTGCTTACTTACTGGGTCTACTTATATCTAAGAGCAAAATTGTACCTTAGTTTTATTTCTCTTGGAAATTCACAAGTAGCTATTCCTTCTGTCTCCCCCGACTCCCCCACATGTCGAATGGTCATTTTCTATTCTTTCTGTGAAGTGTCTTAGCAATACTGCAAGGAGTTAGTGGTCAACATGGTCAAATAAGAGCAGTGTTCACAGGGTGGTATAGTTATTGTTGCTGTTTGTTTTCTGTATTTTAAAATGTTGTCTGTTGTGATTTGTCAACCTGCCCACATTGACTCCATATCAGCCAGGAGGCTGGCTCCTCTTGCCTGGACCAGAATCTTGTCACAGCTATTTTGAGCTTGGCTGGTCCTTTTGCAATAATTGCTCCCACTCAGGGACTTTGGTCTTTTGATATTTATTTTTAGGTTCAATATAGCCTCCGTTATTGTAAAGGAACAGTTTTATTATCTGAAACAAGCAACCACAAATGAAAAATTGGGGCCAAATCACAGGCCTCAGGGCCCAGATGAGGAATAAAGAAAAAAATATTTATAGCTGTAAGTGCTTTCTTTGCAGTTTTCCTTCTGTCTATTAGGCTGGGGCACATTTTTTACCATCTCAGACCAGTGATTAGGCATCAGATTATGTCTCGATGTTACAAATGTGCTGCCATCTATTGGAAGTCTGGGAATCCTAATTTCTTTTGGATTCATCTCTCCATTTTGGAATCAGAATTTAGTTCATGTGTGAGGTTCATGTGCAATTCGCCAGTTTTACTGAAACCTGTTCTCAGTGGCTACCTCTGATTGACCTCCCATTGCATACTTACTTTCAATTCAGCAAATATTTATAGAGCACCCAATGCGTGCCAGACATCGTGATAGATGCACAGATGTCTGAAACATGGTTCCTGATTTCAAGAAGCTCAGGACTTGGTAAAGGAGACAGACATACACAAAGAAGTAGAAAGGAAAGCTGGTGCCATAAAGTTCTACAACTCTAAAAAATTTAAGTGCTACGTGGGCAGAGGCAGCCAAGGAGAGTTAGAAGTTAATACTGAAGCAATTGCTGGTTTATTGCCTGATGTGTGTTAGGTTTTCCATATGGATGGTAAGCATGATTTTGGGGAGGTGATGTAATTGGAACATGGTGGTGGTGGTGGTGAGGGGGGTGGGGGGGTCAGGGAGGGCTGCCCAGAAAGGGCTGCAGCCAGAACATCAGCAGCACCTGCCTGTCTTACACTCTGAGCATTACTAGCACCATGGGGGCTGACTTCAGCTGCAGCACAGGTGGGTGGCAGCATGGTCAGGAGCAATGCCCTGGCGGAGTGTCCTGCAAGACCTCGCCCATGAACAGACACAAGAGACTGATGATGTGCCCAGTGTTAACGTGAGTCTATGTATGCGTGTGTGGTGACCCAGCTTGCTGAGTATGGAGAGTGAGGAACAGGGACCCGTCCGCACCAGCCACCTCACTCTCCTGCCCATCCTAGAGTTCTTGCTCCAGTATGACTCCTCTCAGGGGATTCACTCCTCCACAGAATCTCCGAAGAAAGCAAAGTTTTAGTTGCATGGAGGCAAGCTCTGTAGTTAGGCCCATTAAGGGCTTCCTTGACCTGGGCCTGACTACTATCCCTGTGTTCTCTCCCAGAAGCCCACCTTCCGCTGACTGACCCAGGCTGCTATTTAGTTTCTGCTCACACCTCCATGCCTTTGACTGCCTTTCCCTCTGCTTAGAATGATCCTCACAGAAAGTGTGGGAGGTGGTTTGGGGGTGGGGGAAGTCCGAAGGGAGAAGACAAGTGAATAGATGATTGCAAGAGCCTAGGTCCATGGTCGGCAAACTGCGGCTCGCGAGCCACATACGGCTCTTTGGCCCCTTGAGTGTGGCTCTGCCTAAGCCTTAGGGGTACCCTAATTAAGTTAATAACAATGTACCTACCTATATAGTTTAAGTTTAAAAAATTTGGCTCGCAAAAGAAATTTCAATCGTTGTACTGTTGGTATTTGACTCTATTGACTAATGAGTTTGCCGACCACTGGGGTGAAAGATAGGATGCCCTGAATGTAACTATTGGGAATGGAGAGAAAGAATCAGATGAAATGGGCATTTAAGAAGTTAAGAATCTACAAGATTCAGTAAATACTGTAAATGTATTTTTTTTCAGTGTTTATCATAGTGGATGATAAAAAAGATTCTATGGAAACCCGGAGGGTTTGAGCTTGGATTGGATTTTTTATAATTACCTGTATCCCTTAGAGAGGTCTATCAATGCACGCTACAAACCAACATTCCATGTAATTAACTTTTACTTTTAACATGGTCAAAGTTATATTTTAACAAAGAAAAATGTGAATTGATTTAATGTGTAGGCTATGTTACCTTCCATTTTTGATACTCATAGAGTCATTTATTTTATAATACGAAAACAATAAAAAATGGCACTTAATAGAGTGTGATGAACTGTTTGAATATACAGAGGATTATGATGTTATTTTTGTTGTTGTTCATGGTCATTTTAATTATACTAGCTACCCTTGTACAGCATTTTAAAATGTTTTTAATCTTTATTGTTGAGAGCATTCCAGATATACCCCCATTTGCCCCCATTGCCCCCCTCCACCCAGTTCCACCCTGCCCCAGGCCTTCACCACCCTATTGTCTATGTTCATGGAATATTAATAGTTATAGTTTAGAATTGGTGTGTTCTAATCTTTTATATGCACAATATAGATTTCAAAGAAAATACATTATAATGACTAGAAAAACATTCCTTGGATTAGGTTAAGGACCTTGGATATAGGCTTAGGTTCTGTTCTCCACCACTGAGAAAAAGTGGGAGACATTTCCGACGTTGCTTATGTTCCGAATGCTGGCATTTTCCTCGCTACTCCATAGACCCTGGAAAGAAAGGATATTTCTTTAGTGTAGCTCTGGTATGTTTGCATCTTTTAGTTTTTAAAATAGTCTCTTGCCTGCAATAGTGACATTTCCAGAGTAGCTTAGGTTCCAATCACTGAATTAAGAAGCAGAACCAAGCTGTCTAGGGTTATGTGAATGATGCATAATGTCACATCTTGACTGCTAATGCAGCACAGAGGAAAGTCCTTCAGTTTGACATCTAATTAATCCTTAAGATAAAAAAATCAGTATTTTTTGAGGTTAGTAAATGTCGGTTCTATTCACAAATATTTCTGGTTTTCTTCCCTCTAAACAAATGTAGGACTGAACTTCCTGATCTGCAGCATAAAAGAGTCATCATATGACTGACTGGCCAATGAGATGTAAGGGGAAATGACATGCCTCATCTCTGGGTGAAGGTTGGCGAGAGCCAGTGCATGACTTGCCAATGTCCTTAACCTTGTCTTAGTGACCAGTGGTGCTCCAGATGGTGGAGGCTCTGTTATTTTCATTCCTGAGTGAGGCAATGGGGGGTGGGGAGGAGTTCCAAGTAGGTTAGCACCCTTTATTTTGTTAAGCAACTGTGATTTAGGGGTGTGTTTGTCATAAAGCCCACTCTGACTCATACACATTTAATCCTTTATCTACACATTTTAAAATACTGCTTATATTTCCTGAATACTATATGTTTATTGTGGAGAATTTTTACAATATAGAAAATAAATATCCACTAAAATCACCTACATAAAAACAATTCCTGTTAACATTTGCATGTTCAGTTGATCCTTGAACAACAAACATGGGTTTGAACTACACATATCCACTTATACATGGATTTTTTTTCAATAAATACTATAAATGTATTTTTTTCTATCTTTTGATTTTCTTAGTAACATTTTCTTTTCTCTAGCTTACTTTATTGTAAAAATACTGTTTATAATACAAATAACATACAAAATATGTGTTTAATTGACTGTTTATATTATCAGGAAGGCTTCCTAACAACAGTATGCTGTTAATGGTTATGCTTTTTTGGGGAGTCAAAAGTTTTATGTGGATTTTTAACTGTGTGGGCTTTGGTGCCCCTAACCCCCATGTTGTTCAAGGGTTGATTGTATTTTATTTCTTTCTCTCGTGTATTAAAATTTAAAAATTGAGATCACATTATATATATACGTCTAGAGGTCCAGTGCATGAATTCGTGCACCAGTGGGGTCCCTTGGCCTGGCCTGCGGGATCAGGCCAAAACTGGCTCTCTGACACCCCCTGAAGGGTCCCAGATTGTGAGAGGGCACAGGCCAGGCTGAGGGACCCCACTGGTGCATGATTAGGGCTGGGGAGATACACGGGAGGTTGGCCAGCTAAGGAGGGACCACAGGAGGGCTCCAGGGCGTGTCCGGTCCATCTCACTCAGTCCCAATCCGCCAGACTCCAGCAGCAAGCTAACCTACCAGTCAGAGCGTCTTTCCCACGGTGGTTAGTGCACATCATAGCAACTGGTCAACTGGTTGACTGTCTCCCACCTGGTGATCAGTGCACATCATAGCAAGTGGTTGAGGGGCCTTAGCATATCATTAACATATTATGCTTTGATTGGTTGAATGGCTGACTGGTCGACCAGACACTTAGCATATTGGGTTTTTATTATATAGGATATGGATTTTTTGCTTCATGTTATATCAATAGTCTTTAAAATATATAAATTTGCTACATAGCCATAACCGATTTGGCTCAGTGGATAGAGCGTTGGCTTGTGGGCTGAAGGGTCCCAGGTTCGATTCTGGTCAAGGGCATGTACCTTGGTTGTGGGCACATCCCCAGTGGAAGGTGTGCAGGAGGCAGCTGATCAATGTTTCTCTCTCATCCATGTTTCTAACTCTTTATCTCTCTCCCTTCCTCTCTGTAAAAAATCAATAAAATGTATTTTAAAAAAAGGACCTACATAATATTAATTAGTGAAAGAATGTTGTAATCTATTTTTACATTATATGTTTTATATTTTTATAATATAATTTACAACAAAGTAGTATTTTACTTTTGTACTTTTCTGTTTTTCATAACATCTCAAATGATACATTTGTACCCATTTTTGCTGGGATTTCTGCTCCATCCTTAGAGTAAATCCTAGAAGGGGAATTACAGGGCCAGTGAGTATGCATATTTTGAAGACTTTTGCTACATATTACTAAATTGCCCAGGAAAAAGGTGGTACCAATTAACACTCTAGCAAAGAGAGATGGGCCATCTCACCATCCCTGCCAAGTATTAGAATTCCTTTTAATCTCTGTTAATTTGATAGGTGAAAATGTTATCTTGTTGTTTTATATTTGCAATGCTTTGATTACAAGTGATGTGGAACATTTATTTCATATGTTTTGGAGCCGCTTGCATTTTTCCTTCTGGGAATTATCCAAGAGGGTTCTCAAGCCCCCAAATACCAAACTGTACAACAGGAAGCCACATAGGAAGCCAGCACCCGGATTCTGTTGCCACGGAGCCTCAGCAGGCGTTTTTGAAGTGTGTGTTGAACAGCCTTCTATTATTCCCTCTCATCTTCCTTATTTTGATTAGTTTCTCTCCAGTCATCTCCCTCCACAGCCTGTGTCTCCCTCAAGCTTTGGTCTCCCTCCAAGCATTTTATTGTATCAGGTGGCAGTCATAAGCTGAACCTGAAATTTTGGAGAGAAAGGGATCGAATGTGATTAAAGCTAGTTTTGAGTGGAACAGCATTATTGTGGAAAAATTCATGAAGTGTGTCCCTTATGGAGGTCCCTCCCTACCAGGTGCTATGTTCCGATGGTGAAGAGGCGGTGGGCATATCTCCTGGAGAGTCAGTGATTCAGAGCATGGTTGGCTTCCAGGGTTTTAGACTTGAATCTACTGTAGTTGGTGGTGACGCTTAAATTACTCTTCCCGGAAGTGTTCTTACTTATTTCATAGACATTGTCTGCAGTGGTCTATTTGGTGCATTTAAGACGGAAGAAGAAAGAATTAAACTTTCCCAAAGTGAGTGTTACTTTTGAGCTAGTGTGAGATAAAAGACAGATTGAAATGGAACCAGAGGGACCTGCCCTTCACCCTCCATCTTCATCGGAGTTGGAAGCTCACATTGGTATGTCAGGCAGCAGCTGGCAGGCTCTTTTATCATCATTAATTGTCCACTGAGTTGTCACAAGGAGAGATGAGAATTCAGGTTTAATTACATCTGTATCATCTCTGATAAAGTTCAGGAGATTCTGATGCTGCAAAACAGGCACGAGCCAGTGAGGTGGCAAGGATGCTCTGGGAAGCAGCAACCATGTGTATCCTTGGGGGGCAAAGGTACATTAACTGAATCCCAGGGGACGTAAGGCTTATTGAGGCTGGGCACCTCGCATGAGATATGGTGAAGGGGACAAGGGAAGGGAGGCTGCTAGTGGTACTGAGCTGGTTAAGGGTAACTTGGTTGATTTGGGGCAGGTGTTGTGGGCCTTCCCAGGGAACAAGCAAAGATTTGTTCAGGGGAATTTGCTTGTTTTTTTTTGGACAATAACTACTACCAGACAGGGAGCAAAGAAACCATTTGGTTTTAGATAGAACAGTAACACTCCCACTTTCATTGACTTTATGAAACAGGTCTCTTTGGATGCCCTCTGATTTTATTGGTGCAGAGCGAGGCTTAGTGATGGTGAAACTGGCTTTGGCTAAAATGAGAACTGAAGTACAGCTTAATGGAAATGGCAAGAGGCAGGTGACATGAGAGCTAAGAGTATTAGTAGCTTATTTCATTGCATTGTTTTCGGAAAGGAAGTGCTAAGAGCCTTCATCACACTTAATGGCAATGGTCCTCCTGCCCCACTGGGCCTTCAAGTTCTCCTCCTGATCTTTTATCCACCCCTGGATGTGTATGTACATGTGTAAACATGGTGGGAAGTCAGGTAGTCACTTCTGCTCATCTCCCACTGCCTCTCTAAGTTCACTCTGTGGGACCAATGTTTCCTCTGTCTCCCATGAAATACAGACAGGCCCTGTGACACTGCTGTCTAAGCCAGAGTAACACAAATAGCTCTCCCATCACTTCATGGCATGCAATGTCATCTTAGCGTGGTAGTTCATATACCTGGTCCCATTTTATAGTTAAAACTAATTTTGTTTTAAAATAAAAAGTTCTCCTTTCTGCCAGTTCAGTCTTATTTCTGGCAGGAAGCTATGGTCACAGAAAGGGGTATTTGTTCAGTTTACAGGCTCTCCTCTCTCCGCTTTCCTCACCAGCTCCTCTCATCCTCCTTCCACATTCCACTAACTCTTGGGTTCTGACTAGGGGAGTCACATATCCTGGGTTACTCAGGCTGGTCCCAGCTGCCTGTTGCCTCAACCAAGTTATTAACAGTTCTCTTTGTATCAGGTTCTTCAGAGAAATAGAGCCAATAGGCCCAAGGCAATTAGGATACCAAATAATCCTATTGCTCTTATAATACCTATATATTGAATATTTAAAAGGTAAGCAGGCTTAAAATTTGTAATGGAGAGAAAATGTCCCTTCAAGCCATTAAAGAGTGTGAGGAGTCCTAAGCTTTTGAAATATAGTCGGAAAAGTTTGAAGAATTCATAGCTCAAAAGATTCTGGGTTACCTTCATAAATATGTAGAGCTTAGAATAATAAAATGTGGGCTAATTCAGAGGTCCATTTAGGAAGGTGACCAGAGAGAGAGCATAATTAAAGTAACTGGTTTCATAGCCAATTGGGAATTCTGTCTCCAGGAAAATGGTTACTGTGAGATATTCGTAGACAAACTCAAGAAAATGAGCATGAAGAAGAAAATAGGCTGAGGTGGTTAAGAGGTCAGATTCTGGAGTGAAAGTGAACAGATTCTAATTCTGCCTACATAATTTATGATCTAGAAGGCCTGAGGATACAGCTAGAACTTTTCTGTACCTTAATGTTCTAACCATAAATTGGTACCTGTCTCACAGGGAAGTTGTGAGAACCTTGGTACACAGTAAGTGCTCAATAAGTATATTATTATATCAAGATTTTTTTCCTCCTAGTAGCACTAAGAGTCTGATACAAAGATGAACATCCTTCCTATATAATAAAAGCCTAATATGCTAAGTGTCCAGTCATCTGGTCAACCAATCAAAGCATAATATTCTAATTATATGCTAAGGCTGCTTAATTACTTGCTATGATGTGCACTGACTACCAGGGGGCAGACAGTCCGACTGGTAGGTTAGCTTGCCGCTGGGGCCCGGCCGATCAGGACTGAGCGAGATGGGCTGGATGCACCCTGAAGCCCTCTTGTGGTCCCTCCCCGGCTGGCCAACCTCCTGTGTCCCTCCCTGGCCCCGATTGTGCACCGGTGGGGTCCCTCGGCCTGGCCTGCGCCCTCTTGCAATCTCGGACACCTTGGGGGATGTTGGAGACCCCATTTTGGCCTGATCCTGCAGGCCAGGCCGAGGGACCCCACTGGTGCACTGGGCCTCTAGTGTCTAATAAAGAGAGGTCATAAGACAAAAGCAGTGGATCCAAGCTAATGGAAAGAGAGTAGGTCAGATTTTATGATGACTTTATTTGCTTATACAGGGTGGGGCAAAAGTAGGTTTACAGTTGTTCATATGGAAAATAATACAATGATTAATAAATAATAATACAAGAATAAGCTCTGTTTCACATACAACTGTAAACCCTCTTTTGCCCTCCCCTGCATAGTCACAAAATTAAATAGACTCATTTCAGATATGAAAGAGTCAAAAGTATGCCAAAAAAGTGTTTAATTCCATACATGGAGGTAGTGACTTTTGGTTTGTTCTTTTTTGTTTGTTTGTTTGCTTGTTGTTTTAGAGTTTAGTTTACGAAGTTGCTTTTTTTCCCCCCAAAGAGAGAAAAAGAATTTCAAAAAAGTAGTCTCATCTTCTGATTATATGTTTTATATTGGTTTTTAGATATCTCTTTTATAACTCAATGCTCTAGTCATGAAGATGTGACCCATATTAGTTAGAACTGACTGCATGCTGTAACTGGCAACCCCCAAGTCTCATAGTGGGTTATACTAGCAGAGCTTTACTTCTCATTTGTGCCACAGGCTGCTCTCTGCAGGGCTTTCCTCCGTGTTGCTATGGGGACCCAACCCCATTGTCCCGTGGCTCCTCTGTTTTCTAGGGCCTTTTTGGTGTCCACCTCTGGGTCTTCAGCTGATGAGCAAGGATGCAGAATGAGGATGATTGTGCGGAATGTTTCATATACAGCCTCGAAGTGGCAATCATCATTTATCCTCATATTCCTTTGGCCAGAACCTGGTCACATGGTCTCAACCTAACTGCAAGGGAAGCTAGAAAGTATAGGTTTCCTGTATTCCTGTGTGGGGTAAAGGGGGCCATAAAGCATCTAGTTTGCCTCTGCTGCATAACTTTTGTTGATGTGAAATTACATAGAGATTTGTGTAAGGCTTTATAGAGTGGTTTATAACAAGGGATTTTGACAGGCTTGGCCACTAGATCAAGGAAAAGCTTTTTCTTTTTTTTTTTAAACAACTAATTAAAAAAATATTTTCAGTGATTTCAGAGAGGAAGGGAGAGGGATAGAGAGAAAGAAACATCAATGATGAGAAAGCATCATTGATTGGCTGCCTCCTGCACGCCTCCTACTGGGAGGGCATCAAGCCCGCAACCCGGGCATGTGTCCCTAGCTGTAATCGAACCTGAGACCCTTTAGTCCACAGGCTGCTACGCTCTATCCACTGAGCCAAATAAGCTAGGGCAGTGGTTGGCAAACTCATTAGTCAACAGAGCCAAATATCAACAGTACAACGATTGAAATTTCTTTTGAGAACCAAATTTTTTAAACTTAAACTATATAGGTAGGTACATTGTTAACCCCTTCCCCAACAATTTTTTTTGTTAAAAACGTTTCTTTTTCAGACTAATTTTTTTATTTTGGTTCTATATAGTATTTTTGATGCTGGTTATGAAAACAGTTTGTAACTCGTCTTCCTATAAACCATATTTTTTTACCATATTTTCTTAGTATACTCGTCGACGACTGAAAAAGAACATTTTGTGAAAACGAGTATACACGTTTCTGAAGGGGTTAACTTAATTAGGGTACTTCTCAGCTAGCCTTTGCTAAAAACGTCCTCAGTCTGATTGTGGTACGTTCGCTGAGGTCAACCCCTTCCAACTCCCCCATCCACACTCGTCTTGTATACTTGTTTTGTCTATCTCCTTTCCGAAAACTGACTTCTGCGCATGGGCCACGAAGTTTCAATCGCACTGTATGTGCGCGCCTGCACGTGGTATTTTGTGGAAGAGCCACACCCAAGGGGCCAAAGAACTGCATGTGGCTCGTGAGCCGCGGTTTGCCGACCACTGAGATAGGGCAAGGAAAAGCATTTTGTACTTCAAAATGCATTAATCTGCATAGCAGTGAAGACCTCTTTGGTTAGGATGGACCCTGATCCACTGGGTAGGTGGAACTTAGGTCCAGATGCTGAGGAAGTGGCCGTAACTTCATGCATGCTAGATATTCTCCTAACACCGAGACCCTTCCTAATAAACTCGGGAGAACACTGAAGCCACTTTCCTCTGACTCATCTCATTTAACATAATGTTAACTTGATTTTCTGTGTCTCCTCTCTAGAATTTCTCTTAACATGCTTCAGTTTTTACATCTAAATCTGGAATAACAAAATGTCCTGTATTCATCCATCAGAGACTGAGCATCTATTGTGAAAAGACAATAAAACTGGATTTTGGTTATATCTTCAGATAGTAAGGTGAATTTATGAAGGGGTGGAAACTTTCAGTTCATTAAACGATCTGTTCACTACTTGTGATTTGTAGAAGTACAATGTCCTAAAGTAATAATCATACCATATGGCTGCCAGCTTTTCATCTGAGTGATTAACCCCACGAGAGAATGGGCAAATAGGGTGGAGTGTTGGACAACTTTGAGAGGAAGAATTCAAGACTTCCCCTCAGAAAATTTCCCAATGCCAGTGGGTTGCATGATGTGTGATTTGGTACTGTTTTGGTCAAGTTTGGATTGTCTGTGATTCTTAACATCTCCGTTCCTTTATTTCTCCATCTCAGTCGGTGATAAGCTAGACCAGGTAATTACTGTGGTTCACTTCAGCTCTTACGGTGATCATTTGTTCTTTCTGCCCTCTGGCACACTTAAGGAATGGCTTTCCCCACTTCTTCTTCCTTGCCCTGGTGTGAGCCCAAGAGAAAGAAAAAGCAATCTAATTTTAATGTTATCTGAAGTCAGACATAATTAGGAAGACAAATCTGCTGGAAAAAAATATGCACTCCAAAGCCAAATACTGTGGTGTTGGCAGGCAGATCAAGCACCGACCTAATGCATTAACTGTGCTCTATGAGCCTTTCACTGAAGATAATAGTTATGTTTCAGGAGGGCATGATGTGACCCATGGTATTTCCAAATTCTCAAGAGTAACAAGCCATGAAAAAACAAGATTTATCTGTATGCATGAGTTCTCAAAATCATCCTTTGATTTTGCATGGTAGGAAGAGTGTCAGAGAGCCAGGCAGTGTTATCAGAGGGCCATCTAGTATGCTGAAAATACAGATTTCTGAGCCCTACCCTACACTTATTACGTTCAAATTTCTGGGGCTAGAACCCAGTAATCTGAATTTCTGACAAACTCCTCAGTTTGAGAGCTGGTTAAAAGTTTGGCAACCGTTAAATAAGTCATCAAATCACAGAAC
>NW_006284340.1:3139263-3145282 GCF_000327345.1 Myotis davidii
AGAAGGAGAAGTAACACTTGCAGTTTGTCACACAGAGCTGTTACTTGGGTTAAAAGAAAATCATGGGCCCAAAGCCCTTTGCCAAATGAAAATCCTCCTGCAAATATAAGCCTGTGATGTTATCGTTAGGGGTGAAATCACAGACAACCACCTTTTGTGCTTGCATTTTTCTTGAAAATGTCTCATGTTGCCCTCCCTGCAGGAGCTTGGGCACAGAGGTGTATCCGAGTGTGATGCATTTATTCTGGACCCCTGCTTTAGGTGAGTTTCATCAACTGCAGCAGCTCCAAAGTGCACATAGAGTTAACTCCACACAAGGTTCCATTTGTGCACTTACAGATTTGAAAGGGGGACAGCACAGTGTTCTCTTCTGTTGATCAGGGACACAAACAAAGCTATTAGCTCTAGGTCTAGGGAAAGGAGGAAAAAAAAATCACTTTTCATATTGTGCAGCCAACCTTAAATCAGGTCAATCTCTCCTTCATTGCTGGCTAATATCCAAGTCACAGTGAAAAGCTGCTGTTTTTTGTTTAGAATCCTTTTTTTTTTTGCAGTGTTTATAAACCAAGACTCCTTGAAATTTTCATTAGGAGGATCATACAGTTCACCTCTTGTCCTGCCCTTTCTCCTTTCTCCTGGAATAGTTGAGTGATTTTGAAAATTCTCGCTAGTTTAATTGATTAAGAAGGAGAGTTACTTTTGAAAGTCACCTTTGGCAAAGCCGAACTGAGATTGACATGCAGTCAAGACTCTATGACCTTGGCTTAGACAGCACAGGGAAGATGATCATGACCTTCATTATAGCTTCGAATGTGGAAGAAAGGAAACGACCATCTCTGAATTCAGTGCCAGCACTTTGGCAGGCACATATGACCTGTGATGCCATTGAATTCTAATAATTAATAATCCTGTGACATAGGTACTGTCATTATATTTACAGTCAAGGAAGCTGAGGCTTTAAGTGGTTAACTTGGTAATAGGTAGTGGAGCTGGGATTAATTCTGTGTAACAATTCACAGCAAATCACAAGCCCAGCCCAATTCAAGGGAAGGGGAGATAGATTGCTTTTTGATGGGAGGAGCTGAACAGTCAGATTGAAAAGTGCTTATACAGAAGGAGGAATAAAGAAGCCTTGTGGCCATTTTTGCAATCTACTGTGTTAGGCAACCTCCTAAAGCCTGTGGACAATTCAGGTCAGTAAGAAAGGTGAAGTGGCACTTTCAAAACCCAAGAATCTGTCATGATTGTGTTTTATATAACAACTAGAGGCCTGGTGCACAGATTTGTGCACATTGAAAGTGAATTAACTAGAAGGTGGCTGACGGGGTGGGACTGGGTGAGATCAGCCAGACACTCCCTGGAGCCAATCTTCCATGGTCCCTCCCCATCCACTGCACCGGGGGCAGCGCTGGGCTTGAAGAACATCTGCAGAGTTTGTGGGGTCCCTTCAGCAGATGGGGTCCTTTGGTCTGGCCTGTGGGGATTGGGCCAAAACCAGCAGCCTGACATCCCCCGAGGGGTCCCAGAGTGGCGAGAGGACACACTGCAAAGTTGCTGTTGTTCCGAAGCTCCTGTGTTGAGCGCCTGCCCCCTGGCGGTTATTCTGTGTCATAGCTACCAGCTGGTCGGCCGGTCGCTTAGGCTTTTATATATATATATAGATATGTAAAGAATATGGCCTGAGTTCTGGCAAGTTTGGCCATATGGAATATCACATGCATGAAAAAAAGCTAAGAAAATGGCTATCACAAAGCCCGTATATGTGACTGAAAGCAAGGCCTGCAACTCCCCACAGGCCCAGTGGAGTAGTGGGGAATAGCTTGGATGAAAGAGGAACAATTATTTTTTTATACTGCAGAAAACATAGGGCATGTGTCAAAACCTGATTTAAATTCATTCGTTGATTTATTTGAGAAACAGAGTGCCTGTCAAGAGATTAAAGTGATGGTCTTTGGACTCTTGTCAAGGTTCTTGATGGGTCTAAGGTTGTTAACACCCACCTCTGAAATGGGTTATTTGGGGAGCACAGGAAGCACTCTGGGCAAACCACATTTGGGCCATCTTTGGAGTAAATTTAGTGGTTCTAGTAGAGGCCTGACTTGTGGAAAGGTTCTACTCAGTCACCCACGTGCTGGGCTGGGGACCACCAGGCGTGCCATCTGGACCAGGGTGAACAGGGAACAAAGCCTCTCTGATTTTTTCAGACCAACTAAATGAAGCAGATTCACGTCATTCAGTGCCACTCAAATCAACAAATAGTTACCAAGCACTTTCTATGCTCCAGTCACTATTTTGGGTGCTGAGCACACAAAGCTAAAATAAGGCCTGGGCCTTGCTTCAGAGGTTTTCACAGTCCCAAAATAAGCCCACAAACCAATTCTTACCATTCAATATGCTAAATACTATGATTATGTCAAAGAGGGTGTGAATAGGAAGCACCAGAGAAGAATACTGAATTTAGCTTATGGGTCTGGGAGGGTTTCCTGGAAGCCTCCAGGAGGAGAATGGATTACCTGGGAGAAGTGGGAAAGGTGTCTATAGGCAGAGGGAACGGCACATGCAAAGACCCAGAAACAAGAGGACAGCTAGAACAGAGTCTGGATGTGTGTGAGAGAAAGGCTAGAAATGAACTTGTAGAGCAAGGTGAGGGCCTGAGGGAAGTGACATGATTGCTTTTGTTTTTAGGAATCAGAACTACGGAGAAGGAATTCATGGGAAAAAACAGGCTGTTTTAAGAGGTAATTATGGGAATCTAGGCCAACAGTAATGAGGGCCTCAACTCAGAGAGCAGTCCCAGGACTGGAGAAGAGGACATTTCAAGGAAATACTGTCACTAGATGTGGATTAACTGGATGGGGCAATGGGGAAGTCCAAGGTGATGGCCAGATTTTGAATAGTGGGTGCCTGGTGAGCCATTGTCTGACACAGGGAACATGGGAGGAGGGGCAGGTTGGGGTTGGGCCAATGCTGAATTTGGCTGAGAACATGCTGTGTTGGAGGACCCATGAGACATCTAGCCTGACAAAGTGTGCCCTAAAGACTTTAGGACAGTTTTCTGGATTGTTCCAATTCCTATCTCCTCCCTCTTCTTGCTTGCCTCCATCCTTGCCTCCCCTACAAAAACCAAATCTACAAACCAAAACAGTTAAAAATGCATTTGAAACCATCTCTGTGTTCATACACAGAGTATTGAACACGTCTACCAGCACAATACCCATATGGGTATAGCACATTGCCTGACACATTCTATAAAAGACTGTTTATACAAACGAATGTTTTTAACAGTAGGATGAACCCACTCCAAGTTTACCTTTATGCACATCCTGAGCAGTGGAGGGATGGGTTGGTCTGTAAACCCTGCATCCGTTCCCAGACCTAAAAGCCATTACATACTTTTACAGTTGTGGAGGAGGAAAGTTAAAGTTACTTCCTTCAACTTTATAAAATTGCACAATTTACAGAGTACAATTCTAATTTGTATCTCACAATAATCCTCTCAGGACTGTGGGAAAGATAATATGAATTCTGTTTCATTGATATAAAGAAATTGAATCTCAGAAAGCTTGTGATTTACCCACTGTGGTAGATCTGAACCAAGAACCAGGGTCCCCTTCTTCAAGTCCAGTGCTCTTCCTGTCCCAGCATCTTGTCCCTCCTTTGGGAAGAACAGCCAAGAAATGGACCAGCTCTTCAGGGCCTGGAGTCAGAGCCTCTGAGCAAGCATGACATCATCTGGCTTAGAGGACATCAGCCTCCCCCAGGGAATGAGCTTTCTGCGTTGTATCCCAGGTCCTTTCACTGGGGAGAGTGCTGCTGTGGCATTTGTCACTGGGCCCTTTATTAACCCCTTCCCCAACAATTTTTTTGTTAAAAACGTTTCTTTTTCAGACTAATTTTTTTATTTTGGTTCTATATAGTATTTTTGATGCTGGTTATGAAAACAGTTTGTAACTCGTCTTCCTATAAACCATATTTTTTTACCATATTTTCTTAGTATACTCGTCGACGACTGAAAAAGAACATTTTGTGAAAACGTGTATACACGTTTCTGCCGGGGAAGGGGTTAAGATTGTCTGGTTGAAGTGGAATCACTCAAGTTCTTTGGGGGCCGCTAATTTTTATTATATAATTATACATATATGAGAGTTGTCTGCTTTTATGCATAGGTATTAATTTTCCTTGCCACATCATATTTCTCTGTAGCTAGTGAAAATCAAGTACCGTCACTAAACCAAGGACCAAATTTCATGTCTGAAACTGACAAAGTGGGTGTGCAGGTTGGCAGCTCTTTGCTTACAACCTAGATCAGCAGGGCCAGAGATTGGCAGAGGGGAGGACAGAGTAAAAATATCTTCCCTTGGTAACTTGCTTGAAGTGCCTCAGTGTGCCACTAGCCCCCTGCTAGTCACAACTGGTTTCCTTTCTACATCCATCAACATCCTACGCAGCCTATTGGACAACTTAGGAGTTTTCTATAAATAATAAAGGTATTTTATTACGAGAGAACAATTAAGGGCTCACCAGTGGTTCTCAGCCCCCTAAGCTCCTCTGTGACCTTTGGTAGCACAGCCAGGCTTAAGGCAGCAGAGAGGGTCTGCAAAGAGAAAGGTTCCCCTGGCTGAAAATCCCAAGTCTTGCCCCTGCCTGGGTCTGTTCTCCAGGAGTGCTGCCTCCGTCCTTAACGCTTAACCAGGAATAGGTCTTCTGAGTTGGTTATGCTCATAGGTGTCCTCAAAGAGAGATGAAAAATGGAGGTGTGTTTATATGTGTGGATGTGCTTTGCGGGAAGGGATGGAGAATTGTCCTGCGGGTAGGTAACTGATTATCCCAGTTTTCCTGGGACAGAGGGTTTCCTGGGACATGGGACGTTTAGTGCTAAAACCAGGACAGTCCCAGCACAACCAGGATGGTTGGTCACCTTAGCTGGGGGGACAGGGGAGTCCACAATTATTCCATCATTATTCTTGGAGGCAAAACATTGCTATGGTTAATGGTTTAGGGTTGGTGGAGTCAGGCTGCTTGAGTTCAAAGCCTAGGTTCACCGTATACTGTGAGACCCTGAGCCAGAGAGACCCTTGCCTTAATTTCCTCACCTGTAAAATGGGGATATAAATGTACCTGCTTCATAGGGTTTTATGAAATTTAAATGACACACCAAATGTACTAGGTGTACTGGTTAATAATGCGGATTTTTTTCAATAGATGGAGTTACACATATGTTGACATATATGCGATTTGATATGTATGCTGTTTTGTTGTACAGTGGGGCCTTGACTTACGAGTTTAATTCGTTCTGAGACCGAGCTCGTTAAGGAGCTCATTAACTAAAATTACTCAATGCAAAAAATCGGCCGAGGGACAGCTGGTATCTCAAAAAACTCGTTAGTCGGGACACTCGTAAGTCAAGGCCCCACTGTATTATTATTATTATTTTTTATTTTTTTATTGTCTGAAGTTTTACTTATCTCTCCTTTTCCCCCAATTGACATCGCAGCCAGCCATTCCCACCCTGGGCAAGCCCCCACCACCCCAGTGTTTGTGTCCATTGGTTATGCTAGTATGCATGCATATAAGTCCTTGGTTGTTCTCTAACCTCCCCCTACCATTTGTCTCTGGATCTATTCTTGTTCATCACATTATGTTGATCATTATATCCCACATATGAGTGAGATCATGTGATATTTATTTTTCTCAGACTGGCTTATTTCACTTAGCATAATGCTCTACAGTTCCACTCATGCTATTAAAAATGGTAAGAATTCCTACTTTTTTACAGCAGCAGAGTAGTCCATTCTGTAGATGCACCACCAGTTTTTTATCCACTCATCTTCTGATGGGCACTTAGGCTGTTTCCAAATCTTAGCTATTGTAAATTGTGCTGCTATGAACATGGGGGTTCATATATCCTTTCAAATTGTTGTTCTGTTTTCTTGGTATATATTCCAAGAAGTGGGATCACTAGGTCAAATGGAAGTATAATTTTTTGAGGAATCACCATACTGTTTTCCACAGTGGCTGA
>NW_006284340.1:3146095-3149303 GCF_000327345.1 Myotis davidii
ACCCCTGGGTCAGTGTTTAGTGCAGAGTGCTGTCCCATCTGTGTGGCTGCATGGCAGTTTCTCGTGGGGTGTTTATTTTCTGGTTGGAGAGCTTTTTACCAGACAGAGCTCTGTGGGGTATAGAGAGAACCAGGGATACTCAGGGTTAGCATCTTTCAAAAGACAGTGTCTCTCTTCTGAGCACAGACTACACAATATTATAACTTAAGAAGGGAGAGTTTGAGGTGTCAGCAGGTGCTGGACCCCTGTCTCCACTGTTCCCCTCATTAGGAAGCTGAGTGTGGGGAGCAGAAGGTGGGGAGGGGGAGCTCTAATTTAGTGAGTACCAAACACCAGGGTCAGTCCCACAAAGGCACACCAGACTGTTCTTGTCATCTGATAGTCACACTGTGATGACACAGTCTCTCTTTACACACACACACACGCACACACACACGCACACACACATGCACACACACCCCCACACATGCACGCATGCATACACACACACTTTTTGCTGCTTCAGCCATGCTCCAGAAGGCAGAGCGTGGGGGCTTGCTTTGCCCAAATTGCCTGATTGCTCTTCTCATCTCCATTAGATGTGCTGCAGCCCTTCTTGGGCAGATTTCTTCCATTGCTGTCCCAGTCCTGTTCTGTGCCTGACTCTTCTTTCCTTGGCTTTGAAGAGTGAAGACCCTGCTTTGTAGGATAACAAATAGAACTGTCAAACACATCAGTGCTGCCGCTGCCAAGATCAATGGGGCGACATGTGGAGCAACCTCTGTGGATCCCAGGGCCCCAGCAGGAGCTGACATCGTGACAGATGGGGGACAAGTAGCGCTGACACAATCGGGTCGCGTGAATGTCACGGGGGCAGGGTGGTGTCTGCTCCTCTGCTGGTTCCCCCTCCCTCTCGACCACTTACATACTATGTTGTTGGTGATCACAAAGAGAGAGCAGGCAGGTCACTGCTCCTCACCAGCCTTGTGAATCTTCTTGTCAGCAACATAGGGCAAGGAAGTAAGCCATGTGCAGAGCATTCTGTGTCTGGGATGACGACTGAGTTACCTTGCCAAGAAAGCCAGCCCTGGGCAAAGACCAGGGCAAAGTTTGTCTTTAACTGTCAACCTCGTCTTTCTGCAGGCCTGCCCTGCTTGTCTGCATATTCTCATCAGTCCTTCCGTATACCTAGGAGGCCCATCTCACCTCTGACTCTCAACCAGAAACCCCTCCCAGGCCTTGCCCATCAGCCCATGCAATGGACCGTTCTACTCCTTCCTCTTACATCAGAAGTTCCATTTTATCGGGTATCGGTAGGATGTCCCACTGCGGGCTCCCAAACTGTCCTCTTGCTGAGCAGGGCACCCATCAGCACATTCCAGGGGAGGGACTGGGCAGGACATTCTGGAGCCCATGACAGAGGATGACGGACAAGATGGGAAACTACTCCAAAGGGGTCCAAATGCTTGGTAGCCTTTGGAGACATAGATTCTGGGTGGTAATCATGCACTTTCAGTTTCCTTTCTTGTTTTGCCTAAGGAAAGTCTTTCCTTTACTCATGGGTGCTGTTCTATGCTGAGCTCTTCTCTGGGTCTCTCCCTTCAGTGTCCATTGCTGATCGGCCTCCTGGGACCCAAACAATCAATTCCACTCATAAAACATGGAGTGAGGATCCACTTTCTAGAAAGCGGTGTGCTGACTTCTATGAGTGGGGGAGGCAGAGAAGTGGTTGCAAAGATAAAAAAGCCATGGCCTGTCACATTTGGGGACTCATAACCAAATTGAGAAGAGAGCCGTGTGTACGTCACTTTAATATGAGGCTAGCCATGAAAGGAGTTAAAGGGGCAGAGTGAGAACTGGAGAAGGAAGATTAGTTTCGGCTTGAGAGGAACAATAACATCCTCAAGGAAGAGATGGGATTTGGCAGGGCCTTAAAGGATGAAGAGAATCCGGACAGGTTAAAAGGTAGGAAAAAGGAAGACCATGTAGCTATGCAGAGGAATGATTTTCAACCCTTTTCATCTCAGGTCATACATAAACTAATTACTTAAATTTTATGGCACACCAAAATGTAATTTTTGCCAATCAGACAAAAATACATTTTTGATTAATTCATACTGAATGGCTATTGTTGTGTTGGCTGTTGTCATTTTTTTTTGACACCCTAATGGAAAAGAGGTTGGTGTCCCCGATTAAATAGTCAGATATTTCATGTTTTCAAAATGCTGGTGGCACACCGGTTGAAAGTCCCTGATGTAGAGGGCAGAGTATAAATACAGATAGGTGGGAGATGCAAGATATTCTGGGATCTGGGCTTGGTCAGTTATGACTGCTGAATATGAGAAGTGTGTATGTGCGCACGCATGTATGAGAGAGAGAGTATGAGAGACAGGAGGGAGAGAGGGAGAGGGAGGGAGAGAGGGAGGGAGGGAGGGAGGGAGAGAGAGAGAGAGAAGGAGGAAGAGGGAGAGAAGAGGGAGAGAGGAGAGATAAGATTGGGTGCAATCTGAGGAGATTGAATTTTGTTCTGTGTTCAGCTTTGGGGCGGGAAACACATACTTCTTTGCTTTATATTTTGTCTCATTGCAGAATTCCCAATGGAATTGGATGCTGCCCTTAGTGATGAGTAAGGAAATAATCATCACACAGTTCTCTGGGATGCTTCCAAAAACTGGGGGTGATGAGCAGTAGGGGAAGAAAGGATGGAGGGAGACACCAGTATAGAATACCTTTGAGTAGATTGAATGAGCTTATTTCAGTCATAGTTTCTCTGTCTGAAGAAGGGATAAAGTATAATACATGGCCTAACATGGGGATAATAATACTTATCCCATATGGCTGTTGTGAAGCTCCTGATAGAAAATGCATGAAAAGTGTTTAGTACAGTACATCTCAATAACTGGTGGCTATTATTATCATTATTCCCCTGTCTCTAGAGCCACTTTAGCAGGCAAGAGCTCCCAGACACTGTTAATGGGCAGCTGTATGGAAGGAGCACGTGGTTTGTCCACAGGAATGATGCTGCTGAGGGATGCTTAAAGTCTACATGATGATGAGACTTAACAAGATCAATACCACTTTTGGAGGAGATTATATGCTATACTAGGCAGCAAATAGACCATTGAAACTGGATTTGGAAAGCATTTATGGAGTCTATTAGAGATGGTTAAACATACCAACACAGAAAAATAAATCGTGGAGTACACACATGTAGCCCACCAACACTCTT
>NW_006284340.1:3149336-3150630 GCF_000327345.1 Myotis davidii
TTTCCCTTTCCTTCTCCTTCCCCATTTTCAGGTTTATGGAAGTAGGCCTGACCTTAACCCTAACCCTAACCCTAGCCGTAGCCCTACCTCTTCTGAGGAAATGACTTGGTTGTGCATATCTAGCTATTTTGAGTGTGTGAACTTTTAGGTGCTGAGTAGAAAGTGAAGTCTCAATCTACAGCAGGCAGTGGATGAGTTCTTTCCGATTAATGCTCTGATGAGGGTTTTCCAGGAATAACTTAAACCTTTTGGCTAGCTTTTAAAAGTTACTAGTGAGCAATTTAGTGCACTGGAGCAGTAATTTCATGTTCTCTAGTGGCTTGAGATAATTAGATTATTTTGTGGAATGAATAAATGGCAAGTTAACTCAGTGGCTTGGATCAGTGTGGTAACTTGATTTATTTCTTGTAAAGGTGAGTGCTCTAGAGTCTTGACCCTACAAATAATTGTTTTGACTCCCTCCCCTTTCTCATTTATAATATGGTTTCATTCATTATTATGAGGGAGACTGCCCAATGGAGTGGGGAGAGCATATGGACTTTGGGATCAGCCAAATCTTGATTTAGTTTTAACTAGGTGTGTGACCTTGGGCAAATCTCTTAACATGCCAGCCCCCAACTCCTAATCATAAAGGCATGGTAATAAGACTAACCATTTGGAGAGGCTTGTGAGTTTTAAGTCTGTTACTGAAAGCATTTAATGCAGTTCCTAAGCCACATTGGAAACACAAACTAACATTAGATTTCTTTTAGTCTCCTCACCATGTTATTTTAAAATTATTAATGTTCATACCGAGGATAAACAGTCAGCACTGAATTAATGATGGTTTTACTCATTTGTTAGGTCAGAAAGAACCTCTGCCTTGATAAAGAGCTTTAATGAAAATGTTTACTGAGCCTGTGCTTTTGGGTGAAATGAAAGATGCTTGAAACCCACATACTCTTGTGGAAATCTATATGGGCATTTTACTTCCTGGTCACTAATGACCTGATTCAAGGCACAACCTCTATCTTCAAACCAACCAAGGGTTACATAAATATATAAAGTTGAAAATGAATCTTGAATAGGGAATTGGCTTTGCATGGTCTTCACCGATGGCATTATATACAGGGGACATTCTGTAGCCCTTAGATAAAGTATGGAAATGAAAAAAATTCACCAACCAAATAGCATTTGGAGTTTGGAGGGTATTTAGTGCTTTGAGTTAGTTGGTGATAGGAACAGACCATGCTTTTCATAAGTCTGCTGGTTTTGGATCCTTATAGACAACCAGCCACAACTGGTCCGGATTAGT
>NW_006284340.1:3150913-3161882 GCF_000327345.1 Myotis davidii
AAGGGGACATTTCTCAGTTCCTGCTAGAACATTACAGCATTGGAATACTTGTTACGATTTATTCCAAGCCTCAATTCGGTATATCAGTTATCCACTGAATTGAACAAATTGAAAGTGATCACATTTAGAAACTATTGATGGGAGGTTGTTGCGTCCTCCTCTTTAATAACATCTTGAGAGCTAACGGGTTCACTGATGTTCCTTAAACCCATCCTCCCTCCCTCTGCACAAATGAACTCGGTTGGAGGTTGGGTGTATTGACGTTTAAATGAGTATATTTGGCTCACTGGAGCGTCTATCCAAATGAACACTGCTTTGGTGCATTTTTGAAACTTAATGATTTACTTTGCATCCAGGTGAGAGAGGGGAGTGTCTGGCATCCAGACAGGAACAAGGGCATATGGAACACATCTTCTAGCTAAGAATAGTGGAAAATTGAATTAATATCTTGAATATATCATAGAAGATTATTTTGATATTAGGATGGGGGAACTTTAAGAACGTTCTATTGAAGCTGGAAAAGTAAAACAATAGATAGAGAGGGGAAAAATTCAGGAGGATGTCCAGGTGAGACTGCTGACATATCCCTTACAATTTGGTGACATAGCACATTTGGGCTTCGGAGACTGAGTTTAAACTTTATGATATAAATCATAGAAACCAAAGTTCATTCTCTTAAATACCACTGATCAGTCCTGGCAGAACTCTTTCCTTGACCCTAAAGCTCTGTAGCTACTGTCCCCTTTCTCTGATGGTCTTCTTACCTGCGCTTTTCAAAAGAGCCGTCGACATGGTTTCCATGTCTTTACTTTCCAGTCTCTCTTCACCCTATTCAGGTCCAGCTTCTGACTGTGTCAGTTGCTTGAACTCAATTTCATCAAGATTACTGCTGAGCTCCAAAGTTACCAAATCCAGTGGTCGCGTTCTGTCCTTAATCTTGTTTGGAGTCTCCATATCTTGGGGGGATGTTGACTATTTCCTCCTTTTTGAAACACTCTCCTTTCTTGGTTTCCATGATTTTTTCCTCTGACTCTACTCTGACCTCACTGACTATGCTTCCCTGACCTCCTTGGCTGGTGCTGTCTCTTCCACCAAACATGGAAGTGTTGATGTTCTTCGGAGCTTGGACTGGGCTCCTCTTCTTTGCCTCTTCAAAGTCTCTTCCTCGCTGATCTCTTCAAGTTCTGTGTATTTAAATGTAACTTTTACACAGATACCGCCAGTATTTATATCTTCTATTTTAACCTCTTTATAAGTCTACAAATTTATAAGTCTACAAATCCAATTGTCTACTTGAAATTGCCACTTGCAGGTGTTTCAAACCAAGTAAGTCCAGAAAGTGTTCTTGGTACCTGTTTCCCAACTCCTCAACATATATTTGCCAACAAGTCCAGCCAATTCAAATTCTACAAAAATACGTGGTCATCCATTGCTATTTTTAGTCATGGCCTACCTCATATTTTGGGACTAGTACAATTGTCTCCTAATTGGTTCTTCTTCCAGTCTTACTATATATTATAGTCCATTCTACATGCAGCAACTTCCCTTCTCAAAACCCTCCAAAATTTTGCATTGCCCCCAGAATAAAACTCATGTTCCTATCATGTCTGCCAGGCCTTGCTTGATCTGGTCCTTACCTCTCCAATTTTTTGTTACCATATCTTCCTTTTTATTCACCATGCTTTAGTCATGCTGGTCTTCTTTCAGTCCTTTTAAGTACTGTGCTTCTTAACACATCAAGGGTTTTGCACATGCTGTTCCCTGTCTAACTTAATGACATGTCTAACTTAATGACATTTATTATGGGCCAGGCCAGTTCTAAGTGCTTTCCATGGATTAACACATTAAGTTCTCATATTACCCATACAAGATGGGAACCATTATTCTTCTATTTAACAAATGAGGAAATTGACTCACATTTACTCAACTGAATGCTCTTTTTCCCTTTTCATGTGACAGCTCCCTCTTGTTTTTTTGGTTCTTAGCTTAAATATCTCTCAAGAATGCTTCCCTTAAAGCGCCAATTTCATTTTGAGTCTCTTTTTTGACTTTTATAGCATGAATTATAACTTACAATTTCTTTGTTTACTTGTATTTTTGTCTGTATGGCTTGGGACTAGGGCAGTGATTCTCAACCTTCTGGCCCTTTAAATACAGTTCCTCATGTTGTGACCCAACCATAAAATTATTTTCATTGCTACTTCATAACTGTAATGTTGCTTCTGTTATGAATCGTCATGTAAATATCTGATATGCAGGATGGTCTTAGGCGACCCCTGTGAAAGGGTCATTCGACCACCAAAGGGGTCACGACCCACAGGTTGAGAACCGCTGGACTAGGGCTTTCTCACTCACAGCTGTATCCCTGTGGCTCAGAATAGCACCTGACTTAATTCTTTATTGAATGAATGCATGACCAACTTCTGCGGAACTTAGTCAATGAACTAGGAAGAAGGACGAGAAGAGGTTGGGAAGGTATGTTGTATGAAGACTATAAATGAATCATAGTTGTGGTGTCATGAGCCATGTGACTTTTTCCATGTCATTCTGTTTTTCCTGAAATAATAAAACAAATAAAAAGAGTCATAAAGAGCTTAAAAAGAAGACTGGCTATAATTTCTGATCATAGATTAAGCTCTAAAGTTACAAATACCTGTTGGACACACATTCAGTGGGAAAAATAGCATAGACAGAGTTGTTGAGACAGGAATCAGGGTTTGTGGAAATGTCTATGTCAGCTTGTCTAGGGTAGACGGTTTGGGTGTGAGTGCGGTGAGAGATGACTTCAGGAAATGCATGGCCCTGAATGCCAGCCTAGGAAGTTTGGATGTCAATCATTGAAGGTGAAAAGTCATTGAAAATCTTTGTTCAGGTGGTTTTGAAATTCCCAAGAATCAGAAACCCTCAATGTATATAAGATATTAAATATGTCATCTAAAGATCTTGCCGTTATGCCCTTAGCTTGCATTTAGAGGAATTATAAAAATGTATTTTCTTTATGCCACTTACTGTCACTTCCATGAGGATCCACAGTTTCAGTGCCAAGTAAAGTTATGTCAAATAAAATTAGCATATTATTATCTGTAGATAATTGTGCTTCTGCCTTTGCTAGGGTTAAAAGGAATCTAGACATCAAATTTAAATACGTTAAGTAATTATATAGATCTTTTCATCTTGTTACTGTCTACTATCACTCCCTGGTTTCATATCACTCTTAGATTGTTGATTATTTATTTGAATGTTGTTATTTTTGTTTTCTATGTTTGAAATATTTTTATAATTTCCCACAAATCCTTTATGATACACAGAGGTTACCCTTTGATTAATATATACACAAAAGAAAGGCTTCATAGGCTTAGAAAATTTTTGGGGGTGTATTATTCTTGTTTTTGCTAGTGTAAGGGTGACAGTATTTATTTGACATGGAATTGGTGTATGGGTAATTGATCGCATCTCTTCCTTTAAACCAGTTTCTTTTATCCTTGTAAGTCATTTGGTTTTCAAGAGGATGAAACAGGATTAATGGAGGGGAAACACTGATATAGCATTGACCCTGACTTAAATTTCATGGGATCTGATGTAAAGAGTATTAAATGTTCCAGGAGAGTTGCCGTTCAACCTTAAAAAAATAGTTACATAGTTATGGAGGGAGTCTAGGCCCCAGCTTGACTCTACATCCTGAATGGGCACCTATTCAGAGGTTTGACATGACCAGGTATTAGCATTTCCCTTTTCCTCATAACTTATCAATTCCCTTGTGTGTTTTTTTTTGTTTGTTTGTTCTGTTTATTTGTTTCTTTCATTTCGAGATGAAGTTATATTCAGAGCAGTGATTCTCTAAGTGTGATCTAGGGATCCTTGGGAGATCCTGAAGACCTCTCAGCAGGTCCATGAGATTGAAAGTATGTTCAAAATAATATTAAGACATTATTTGCACCGAAGCTGGTTTGGCTCAGTGGATAGAGCGCCGGCCTGTGGACTGAAAGGTCCCGGGTTCGATTACGGTCAAGGGCACATGCCTGGGTTGCGGGCTCCACCCCCGTGAGGGGCGGGCAGAAGGCAGCCGATCCATGATTCTTTCTCATGGATGTTTCTATCTCTCTCTGTCTCCCTCTCCTTTCCTCTCTGCAGCAACAATATTTAAATATTTAAAAATATTTAAAAATATAAAAAAAAGACATTATTTGCTTTTTTCACTTCTATATTTTCACCATGCAGAGTGGATTTTTCCAGTGGCTACATGACATTATATCTCAAGAGATTGAATGCAGAAGCAGATATAGAATCTAGTTATTTTCTCTAAGGAAGGTATTAAAGATATTTGGAAAGATGTAAAGCAGTGCCATTCTTTTCACTAAAATTGTTTTTATTGGAAAAATAAAATGTAATAGTTATTTATGTTAACATGTAGTAGGTTTATTACAGTTATTTTTAAATGAATATTTTTAAAACATTTCTTTTTAATTTTGAAAATGGCAAATACTGTTATTAACAGTTGTTACATAAAAGAAAAAAAGACTGTATTAGACAAAAGCCCTTTGGGGTTGTTAATAGTATTTTAGGATTGTAAAGGGATCCAGGGGCCCAGAAGCTTGACAATAATCACTTCAAAACTGCTAGCATACTAGTAGTAACTTTTCCTTTGTGAGGAAAAGGATATGCAGGTAGAATTGGTGAGAAAGTGAGAGTGGTGAGGGGCTCACATTAGACTAGGAGGGCAGAAGCTGTGACCTCCCAAGCCAGCATACAGGAGCAGCTCAATACAGTTTGGATATCGAATGAACTGATGGATGAATGGTAAAGCACTACTGAAAAGTGCATTTGACATAGTTTACAAGGTCTAATTAAGCCAGTCCTGCCATCAGCAATCAAAGTGAGCTTTCATTCATTCAGTTTTCAACTCATCCACTATGTACTGGTTATTATTGAGTACCTGTTATGTGCAGGCTGCTATGTATAAGTCACATTACATTTTCAGTTTCCTCATTGCTAAGGAGGAAGCTCAAATACTGTGTGAAAACCCTTCTAGCAATGTCTTCCTCAGGATAATACAAGAACTCTCTCTCTGTCTCTCTTGGATAAGCTAACACAAGAAGGAAGATAACTTTCCTCAGGCAAAAAGCATTGTCTACTTTAAGTGTTGCTGCAGAAACTTAAGTGGCAGATGGTTGACTGCCTTGGTGTTTTCCAGATAGAAATGGTCAAGTTTGGAAATGAAAAAAATTTACAGCATGAAATCAGCTAGCTCAATGTTATTTCCTAGCTTTATCCAGTATTAGATTAACTGAATAATGTCACTTTAGGGAATTTGGAAACCTAGCAGTGTCTTTCTCTCCTAGCAGAAAGATGATGATCAAAGGTCTTTTGTGTGAGAAATCTGAGCAATTCTGTGCAGTGATGGCAAGCCGGGAAACTGTCATTACTCTAAGTGGGCCATGGCTCGAGAAAATGAATACCCTTTTTCCTTCAGTCATCTGTCCACAACTTATTCTGATGGGCAAAATCTTAAAGCTCCATATGCCTGTTTCTTGGAGTCTTGTGTGGATAGATTCTCATCTGTATTTGTCAGTTTTTATTATATTCAGTAACAAACAATCCCTACATTTCAGTGGCTTACCAGAAAAGTTGATTTGTTGATTATATTTCATATTGACTATGGGTTGGAATGGAACTGCTTCTCCTCCAAATATCTTTTTCCTTTAAGATTCTAGATCGAATAAACAGCTACCATTAGGGATTACTTTTCTTATGGAAAGCAAAAAAAGAGAGATGGCTGAATCACATAATGGTTCTTATGTAGAATGGGGCATATGTAGGTCACTTTTGGTTCACATTCAGTTGGCCAAAGCAAGTCTCATGCAGCCTGTAGTCCGTGGGGTGAAGGAAATTTACTCCCTTACAGGGAGTTTCTAGAAATCACTGGGCCATGGGCAGTGCTGTATATTTCTCTTATTGAAAGGGAGAGTGACCAATTGAGAATAATAATATAATCTATCACACCATTCTTTCATTGCAAGATACAGAAATGAATTGCTTCTCTATTCAGTTCGTTTTACTTTGTGATACCTAATTCAGAAAGAGGATCTCCTGGAGTTCATGAACTTAAAAGATAGGCTAGAGCACAGTGCTGGATCTTCCATTTCTCATCATTAGAGTTGGGTCTTGATCTTTCTGCAGTGAACTTGGAAAAATACAGGAAAATGAAAGAACACAGCCCTTCACCAAACAAACAAAACACACACATACTCACTGAGAAGAGTACACTTGACCCTGGCAGTCCATAGAGGAGAGAGGCAGTGACCAAGAGGTCTGGCTAGTGTGCATGGTTCTCCTTCACCTCTGTGCCTTCCCTGTGGAAGCCTGCCTGTTGCATGTCTGAGCTGAGAGTTTAGGCAGAGGCAACGCTTAGTGAAGACTGAAGGAACTGCCTAGAAATGCAAAATGTGCCCTCTGAGGGCAAGGACTGTCTTAATTCTCTCTCTGTATAGACCACTTTGCTGGGCATGTAGTAGGTGCCCAACAAATGCTTTTTGAATGAATGAATGTGATAAATGGAGAAAAGGAATGACAGACTGCAGGAAGAGGTTGAATAAAAGATAGATTATGATCAAACAAAGGGCACATTAAGATTCTAGGATATGAAGCTTGGAGTGAGTAGTTCTGTATCCTGTACTTTGGATAAGAGTGACTTTAATACATCTATATCTATATCTATATCTATATCTATATCTATATCTATATCTATATCTATATCTATCTATCTATCTATCTATCTATCTATCTATCTATCTATATTTATCATGAAAAAAGTCCCAGGTTAAAAAGACCTACAGATGGGCTTTCTCTTGATTTAGTAAGTAGGTCATAATAGATGTGTTTCTTATTATCCTAAATCCTGTAACGTCACATTGCTCTGGGGTTAGCTAGTCGCCTTATGCTGAGTAGGTATGCGAGGGTAAGATTAAACAAGTAATTCTATTTGCCTGCTGCACACACCATTGTTTAGCTAGAAAAATTAGATTCCTATTCAAGCCTCTTGGCGTGTTTAATAAATGCTTCAGGTGCTTAGAACTATGCGTGCGGCAGGAAGAAGCCAAGCCATTCCCAGGGAATGACGTATTTATTAACCTCACTGAATAATGCCAGCCTTTAACCTGGAATGCTGGTTGGGAAATAGGTGAACCTGGCCAATCTGGACAAATAAGACCTTCCTGCTGCTGTACACCTGTCCTCTGGGACGGAGGGCAGCTTGGAGGCTGTGTTTCCATTTCAACTCCAGGCAGACCAGGTTCAAATGCCTGCTCTGCTGTTTTGAAGTTTGTTACCTTGGAGGTATTACTTGTTACTCTTTGCATCCCAGTCTTCTCAGCTTTTGCCATATATGGAGAGCCCTTTATGTACTATGCAATGTAATTTGTCTACTTTAAGCTTGTTATTTTTTATTGTATTAACATGAAATTTGCCCTTTTAAACCATTTTTAAGTGTACAAGTTACAGGCATTAAGTACATGCACAATGCACCTGCTTTAATCTATGTCAACCCCAAGAGAAAGTGCTATTATTCTTGTCCTTTCACAGATCAGAAGACTGAGGCTCTGAGAAGTTAATAATGATTCTTATAAGATTCTTGGTACCTCTCAGATGCTAAATATGAGGTAATTCTTATTGTTTTCCTTTCAGGCCACAGGCCAGAAGATCCTATTTAAGCCCTAAGAAAGGGAAAGAAGAGGATGGAAGTTCTAGATTCGTTAATTTTCCTGATGCAGTAGCAGAGAGACCTGTGTCAGCCAATGGGGGGAGTGAAAATAGGCAGCACCTTAGACTCTTGTCTGTGCTGTACCTGGCAAGGGAGTGTCCAGGCCCCAGCTTCAGTGCTGATCTCCAGGGCAGCCCCGGGGTTGGGGGTGGGGTGGGGAGGAAATGAGTTAAGCCTGTCTTCAGACACGTTTGTATCGATTCTGTCAGTTTCTTGCTGCTTGCTGACAGAAGATAGATGGCTCATAACGCAGCTGGGCACAGCACATTACGCCCCGACTTGGGACTCCTAAATCATTTCAAAATTTTAAATTCTCTAATCAATATTTTATGGCGAGCACAAGGCAGGGATGAGGCCTGCTTCCCTCCGGGGCGTGTGCTCATACACGGACCTGGTAGATGTGAATGGCCAGAGGGCTCAGCCTCATCTGGGGAGGACTGCAGGCTGTGTTCTGAGGGCAGCCATTTAATGAAGGCCAGGACCAGAAGGGCCCTTGGAGGTCACGTGGTCCCAGTGTACGCCTTAAAGGGGAAGGAAAATGAGGATCCAGACATGATCCTTGGTCACCCAGAGCAAAACTGAGACTGGAACCCAAGTCTCCTGACTTTCAGTTCAAAGCTCTTCCCTTGACCCATGATGTGCAGAGAGAGTGCCTGCACATAGTAGATGCTCAACAAATATTAGTTCAATGTCGAACACATGTTAAAACTTGCAAAAAGCCTAAGTCTGGGCCAAATAAGGCTTTCTGCTTAGTAAGCACTTAGTAAGCACCAGCTTTTGCTCTAGGTTCTGACTGAAAGTATTAGTCCATATTTACCATCCCATGACTTAGGGACTGTCATTATTCCCATTTTGCATATACCAGAAATGAGGCTCTGAGCGATGAGTGGTTTGCTCAGGTCATAGAGCTGGTAAGTGAGAAGGACCTGCATTGAGACTCAGGCATTTGACCTGCAGAGCCTGTGCCTTAACTGTTGTGCTATGTTGGCTCTCTGCACAAGTTGGATTTGCTGTTCCCAGGTGTATTTTGACCTCTATCCAATATGCATCTGTGTTTCATCACATGGAAAAGGGAGAGAGAGGAAAAAAAAGACTTCAGTTTTGCAACTAGCCAGTGGATGAGGAAGCTAAGCCATCAGCTGTTCAGTCCGAGGCAGTCCCTGATGCTGGATGAAGAGAGTGCTGAAAGCAAGGCCACACTGAGTGTTTAGAGGAAGCAGCAGCAGATGGGAGGACCGGATCCTGGTGTTGAGTCTTGTAGATGGTGCTGGTAATCAACAGGCCTGTTTAAGCGCTGCAGTAGAGAAAGAAAAAAATCCTACTCCTACCCACTGGCTCATAAAGCCTTCCCCACCAATCTAGACCCTCCCTCCCTTTTTCTCCTTCCCTTCCTCTTGCCACTTGCCCCGCTCACTGTGCTCCAGGATTCCTGCATTAGGACTTGCCTTGCCACCTTGTCTCCTTGGCCTGAAATGCTCGACCACATGGTCGTCCAATGGCTGACTCCTTGTGATTTAGCTCTCAGTTGAAAATATCACCTGTTCAGAGAGGCTGTCCCTGCTCACCCAGCCTAAAGTGCTCATTAGGACGTAAACTCCTTGACAGCAAGGTCCTTCATCCTGACTGTGTAGGACAATGCCTGACACCTGGTAGGTGATGAGCAGATATAGACGGAATGGAAGAAGGGGCTTACGGGATGTTTTGAAGAAGGTCCCTCAGGTGTCAGGCAGAGCACACGACAATTGGGAGTTGAGTAGAAAGGAAACTTAAAACACAGCCCTGCCAGAGGGTCAGTGGCCTGTAAGTGTCCATCTCCTGGGTTGGGGGGTCTCACTCCTCACCTATGAGGGGAGTAATGGCATGTTTGGGCATGTCTGACAGCTGCAAAGTTCTTCCTCATTTGGGCAGGAAAACTGACTCTTCGTAGCTTCTACCCATTGGTCTTGGTTCAAATCCTGGGGCCCCCTCAAAGCCATGCTCCATCAGCAGAAAGCCCCTGAGGCACAGCGAGGCCCATGGTTCTGGGATGACTGTGCAGCCCAGAAACCAGAGGGAATAGCTGTCAGGTCTCAGCTGCAGGCATCTTATGACACACAGTGTAGACGTTTTAGCTGTCAGAGTTAGCTTGCTTTTCCATGGGAACATGCAGGGAATTCTGGGCCAGTGTTCTTGCAATCCTTGAGCAGGAGGGGCTCTTTGCCAAGAGTAGGGAAGGAAAGCCAAGGACTTGGCTGTCTTCCCTTTAAAGGGCCCTATTACAAATGCAAGGGTAGAAATCATGCTATCTTCTACTTCCATGTTGTTCAATACATTGTAAAGCTTTTCCAGGCATATTATTGGATATTCTCATCAGTCTTACAAAATCTCAGAGACAGGTGTCACTGCCTCTGGAGAAGAAAGGACGTGCCTGAGACACTCTGCCTGTGACTTCAGGCACATCTGTGCTCACAGTCGAGCTCCTTAAACCTAAGTATGCCCAAGAGTCGCCTGGGAAGTTTGCTAAAACACAGATGCCCAGAGATTCAGATGCTGTAGGTCTGAGAATTTGCAGGTCTGACAAGTGCCCAGGTGATGCTGTTGCTCGGTAGCACCTGTACAGACAGCCCCAGCCCTGGTGGCTTTGACTGGCTGTCACACCACTGCCTCTCTGAAAAGTAGCAGGTAACTGTGGGGAGCATGTTGTGTAAAGTGTCTCATTTGTTCTCACAACAACCCCATTTTATAGATGAGAAACAGAAGGTTCAGAGAGGTCAGGTAGCACAGAAAGCTCTGACTGAGGTGCAAAGGATCACTTGAAACTTCTGTTAGGATCCAAATGCCACTGCACAGGGCAGAGTAACCCTGGGCAAGATTGCCGGTCAGATTGGTTGTGGGAACCTTCATCCTTGAATACTCCTCCAGCCCTGGGTGCTCCCCCCCTGCATGCTCCTCCCTCAGTGCTCCCCTCTGCACTCCTTCCTGTGTTGTTCCTCTCTGTTCCTTCCTGTGTGTTCCTGCCTTGCCTGCTCCTCCCTGCCCTCCCCAGTAGACTTTTGTCACTTTGCTGTTGTTTGGTCTTTTTAACAGGATGAGAGTTATTGAACTCTCAAAATGGAAAGGTTAGCAACTTCATGAGTAACTCCTCCTACAGTTATTTGCATTTATTTTATTTTATTTTTTTGTTTTTTTTTACTGTCTGTCTTTTTTTTTATTTTCAAATTTTATTTTTTATTA
>NW_006284340.1:3162118-3165349 GCF_000327345.1 Myotis davidii
GGTCACCACAACATAAGGAACTGAATTAAAGGGACGTGGCATTAGGAAGGTTGAGAACCCATGCTCTATTTCTTCCCTGTACTTTCCCTTCATAGCACCCAGCACAACTTGTGCTGTAATTATTATGAGATTGCCTGTTTCCCTCCTGCCTACCCACTGGACTGTAAACTCCATGGGGAAGAGAGACTTTTATCTGTTTTGCTCTTACTGTTGCCCCAAACCAAGACATGCAATGCGAAGCTTAGTCACAACTCAGATGTGCAAAATGTGATGTTGTTTTTCTAGAACTGTCACTAGTCACCAGTTTTTGCTGCTGTGGAAAGACTTACTCTTGACAATTAAAGGTAGCTTAGTCACATTCCGGCTTGATTCATCATCGCCTCTTTTCACTAATTATTCAATTAAAACTCACTTCTTTTAAAATTCAAACTTTATGCCAGGGCTGTTGTCTCTTATTAAGTGTTCTTCTCTCCTCTCCTGTCTGAGATGGCACCTGCCTGCAGGAAGAAGCTATGGAATCAGGGCAGCAAGAGATTTTAAGATTTTTTGCTTAAATTAAGTTTATTGGGGTGACATTGGTTACTAACATTATATACATTTCAGGTGTACAACTTTGCAATATGACGTCTGTGCACTCTATTTTGTATTTCCCATCCAAAGTCTAGTCTCCAGATGGGTGGGATCTTGTCTGGTTATGTTCTGTTTTCTGGTCTTGGCTGGCCTCTGCACTGGAGTAGTTGGTTCTACCCTCTGTTCTCACTGCATTGGTTGCCTCAGTATCTGTAGCTGGTGTAATGGGTGGTCTGTCCTCCTGATTCTGTCCAAGTGACCCTGCCCACTGCCTAACCAACTTATGTCTTGACTGAGTTCTTGCTAGAAACAATGATCCTCTGGAATTTCCAGGGTTGAAATTTGTGTGTGTGTATGGAAGGGAGAGGTGAGGGGAAGGAATGACACTTCCACCTGATCGGGCCATTTCTTCCACTTGTAGTTCTGGCAGCAACCACCTAGAGAGGTACCCTGGAAGGGACAGGCTGGGTCCTCTCAGGGCATTCACCTACAGCAGTGGTTCTCAACTTTCTGGCCCTTTAAATACAGTTCCTCATATTGTGAATATCTGATATGCAGGATGGTCTTAGGTGACCCCTGTGAAAGGGTCGTTCGACTGCCAAAGGGGTCGCGACCCACAGGTTGAGAACCTCTGACCTACAGGTACCTCTGTGATTTTCCTTCTCCAGTAGAGGTCACCTGTTCCCACTTCATATCTTCCATCCTGCCTCCTCCTTATAATAGTTACTTTTTATTTAACACCTTTCTATCTTCCATCCTGCCTCCTCCAGGGAGTTTACAAACTCTTGTATAGTCTCAAGTGCCTGGTTCTTGCACTGGAAAACCAGAACTCTCAAGGTTATTATCTTTTTTCTGAATTTAAAATGTTGAACTTGAATATTAAAGCATTCTTCTCAGAAAACATAATTTCTTGTTCTTTCTCCCGCTGCACCACTCCCAAAAGCCATGGATAACTCAGACTCTGAGGGTAGAGGGCTGGCTGGTGGGCAGCACAACATACCAAATTTCCAGGAATGAAAAATACATGGATTATTTAAAAATATTATTTTGCTTGACTGTAGGCATGAGTATATATGCAATAAACAGTAGGAATGTGGATTCAGTAAACTCTGGGCTAAAATTAGGGCTCATTTTGAAGTGCATAGAGCCTTGGAATGTTGACTAAATGAGGACCGGTTGGAGACTCTGGGATACCACACAGGAGCGATACCACTCACAGAGAAACGTGGTGATGATTATGACATTAACACTTCATTTACAAGTATTTTTTTTCCTACAGACTATTTTATAATGTATTGTCTACTTTATTAGGCAATACATTGTATTAGGCACAGTGTTAGGACATGTTTCTAGGTGAGGGGAACAGAAATTATTAAATTGGAAGTTTGTGATTTTCCTCCTTCTCCAGTTTATCAAACATAATCTTGTTTTTTGTGTGTGTGTTTTTTTTGGGGGCGGTGGGTGTTGGGACAGTGAAAGGCAGAGGAACCGGAGGAGACAGGGATCAGCAGTTATATATCCTAGCAACCAGATCAAGGCACCACCAAGTCCTGAGTCCTTCCATGTCCAGTGAAGGAGTATTCAGCCCTCACTCCCTTTGTGTTGGTGGCATTGTAGATAATGGTCATCACAGCCACCACCTTTTAAGGGATTACCAGGTGTCAGGCACTATGCTAACCTCTAGTGTACATCATCTTGTAGACTTCTTAGAATTCTGTGAGGTCGACTTTAACTTTCCCATTTGGCACGTGAGGAAAAAGGATCAGAGAGGTTAAGTGACTTCTTCAAGGAGCCTGTGTCACACAAGCTGGGTCAGAACCAGGATTGGAATCCAGACTTTTAAACCCCGTGTTAAACATTTGTATTATCGTCCAAAAGGGCTGCAGCAGCGTCTGTGGGAGCCTGAAGAAATGCAGAGTCTCAGGCTCCTTCCTGGATTTGCTGAATCATCACCTGCATCTTCATGAGTGAATTATACATACATTAAAGTTGAGAAGCTCTACTTTAATTACACTCACTCATCCCCTTCCTTCTGACCTTGTGTCAGGTGTCCACTCCGTCCCCGATTCTCTTGCTTCCTGTCCTCCCCTCCATCTCTTCTCTCCCAGGAAGATGTGAACTGGGCATTGTTTGGTTTTAAAGACCTGCTCTGCTCTGCTCTGTGATGACAATAGGCTTGCACTTAAAGTTCTTTTTTTTTTTTTTTAAATATATTTTATTGATTTTTTTACAGAGAGGAAGGGAGAGAGATAGAGAGTTAGAAACATCGATGAGAGAGAGACATCGATCAGCTGCCTCCTGCACATCTCCTACTGGGGATGTGCCTGCAACCCAGGTACATGCCCTTGACCGGAATCGAACCTGGGACCTTTCAGTCCGCAGGCCGACGCTCTATCCACTGAGCCAAACCGGTTTCGGCAGAGTTCTTGATTAGTTTTGCATTGCACCCAGTGCATCACTTGAAGTTCCTCCAAGGAATGACTTTCAGTGGAGTATTGGTGTGAGGGAGCAAGGCAGCTTTTCCTTGGTGACATTCTGTCCCTGAAGATCTTGCTCGGGCCTTTGTATCTGTTGCTCCCCAACAGATCTCTATAATGTCATTATTCTCACTGAGCACACACAGAGCCCTTCTTGATGTTTGAACCCCCTCCCCCCCCCCCC
>NW_006284340.1:3165385-3219114 GCF_000327345.1 Myotis davidii
TGGAGGCATCCCCACCCCTCCAGGGAGGCTCTCACTCCCCTTGTGTGGATGCTCCCTGTTGTCTACCTACGGAGAGAAAGGTGCTCATTGACTGTTGCCTGTTGTACTCAGCTACTGATTGACATGAAGCATCCTTATAATAGTTACTTTTTATTTAACACCTTTGGTATGCAAAGGCACTGTGCTAGGTTTTTATGATTCTCTTTTTTAAAATGTTTATTTGTTTAAAATATATTTTTATTGATTTCAGAGAGGAAGGGAGGGGGAGAGAGAGTGAGAAACATCAATGATGAGAGAGAATCACTGACCTCTGCCTCCTGCATGGCACCTACTGGGGACTGAGCCCGCAACCCTGGGCCAGGTATCAAATCGCGGTCTCCTGGGGCATAGGTCAACACTCACCCACTGAATCATGCCTGCCGGGCCTATGATTTCCGTTTAAAAACGATGAAACAAATTCTTAGAAATGTTAAGTGATGTGCTCAAGGTCACACGGTTAGTAAGTGGCTGAGTTGGGATACAGTTTCATGTTTACCTGACTCTGAAGTTTTTCCTCACATCGCCTCCTTTTTAGCCGCGCCTCTCCTCCAGGGCTTACGGTTCCTAATTTCTCTTAGTCAAAGGGACAGATTCTCATAGTTTTGAATCTTTGCAGACCTCTCATCAGAATCAGAGGGTGGGCTTGTGAGAGCAGTGATTTAGCACGTAAGGGGCAGGGCTGGGGCGTTGGGATTTCTCACAAGTTTCCAGGTCTGCGGACCACATTCCAAGAGCCATTGCCTGAGTGCACTAGGGAAGCAGGGAAGCGTGGGAAGCAAAGCACCACTGTCCTCGTCCCCTTTGTCCTGTCGATGTTGGCAGGTCAATGCTGCTATAACACCTGCGACTTGCTTATTGCTTCCTGGACAATATTTCACAGGAGAATAGGGTAGTTATCTGCATCTGTTTCAGCTCAGTATCTCCTCTTTTCTGGGTAGTGTTTAGGCTGGTCCACTGCCCTAAACTTGTGAGGGTCACCTGCTAACAAGCTGAGGGTTTTAAAAACATATAAGTAAAGGCCTGAAAACTGAAAGCACGTTGATTTACGGGCATTCCCAGGAACTAGTCCTCCAGTTCGAGGGTAAAAAAGCCTTGGCTCACTCACCCAATTAGATGGCTCATCTGAAATTCATGAGATTTGAAAAAAATGGAATTCACCATTTGCCTTTCCATAGAGTCATTCCCTTATTATGTATAGCCAAATTCCCAAAAGGGATCACTTTGAATTCCTGTCATGGGACCCCGAGCATGTTTGGTAGACCACTAGCAGTCTATCTACATGGAAACCCAAGAGGCATTCAGAAGGAAGAGAGAGTGATAATGTAGGCAGCATGGCGACGAGGGATCAAAAGCCTTGGTCTGTGGAGTTAGTTAGAGCTGGTTATAAATGCTGGCTCTGCCACTTAATAGCGGAGGGTCCATGAGCATATTACTTAACCTGTTTGGGCCTCTTTGTTTCCTGACTCAAGGCAAATATAAAAAATATTTAGCCAACAGATACGGCGTGGGCATCAGCCAGTTAGAATGGATGGAAGCCAAATCGGAAGCAATGCCAGCTGTAAATAAGCCAGAACTGGTGTGGATGACTGGCTTGCAATTTCAAATGTGATGTGGGTCCCATCGGTGGTTTATCTCTGCAGGGGAAATGGGTTTTACTAAAGTAAGAAGGAGCTTGGTGCGTGTGCGTGTGCGTGTGCGTGTGTGTGTGTGCGCGCACTCTGAGAATCACAGGAAGCTTTCCTGGGAGCGAGGCCACACTCTCTCTGGCTGTTTCAGGGTCAGGAGAGACACTCTTTTGGAGGCTTGGAGCAAGGTCAATTTGGCCTGTTCTTCCCGCCCCCGCCTGCCCCGCCCCCCTGTCACAATCTAGTAGCCAGTGATACGAAGCCAAGAATGAGAGAGGGTCCTATTTGTTGATTCTTCTTACTCTGCAATCCTTGGTGAGAGGCAAGGCCAGAAGTCTATCATTGACTGAGATATTGGAAAGCAGAAAAGATCGTGGAAAGGCCTCTTTACATCCAGACACAGTGGGGAGGACCTGAATACACCTGGCACCATAGTAAAACCATTGGCTGCCCTGGTTTATCTTTTCTGGGACATAGGACAATATTCCTTTCCTTCTCGGTTCATTGAAGGAAATGCGGTAATATCTGACTCACAGTAGGAACTTTTTATTTCTAATAAAAGGAAGCTCTGTGTTGGACCATTGATCTCCTAGGCCCGTGGTCGGCAAACTGCGGCTCGCGAGCCACATGCGGCTCTTTGGCCCCTTGAGTGTGACTCTTCCACAAAATACCACGTGCGGGCGCGCACGTACAGTGCAATTGAAACTTCATGGCCCATGCGCAGAAGTCGGTATTTTGTGGAAGAGCCACACTCAAGGGGCCAAAGAGCTGCATGGGGCTCGCGAGCCGCAGTTTGCCGACCACTGGCCTAGGCCATGTGCCGAGGTTCAGGAGGGCTCAGTCTACTGCCTGAGGGCTAGTAGAGCAAGGGGGTTTTACCTGTGATGCTGTATGGACCTTGCTCATCGGTACCTGAGCAGGTACTTATGGGAATCTTGTATCAAAGATGAGCTATTTGTTATGTTAGGAGAGTAAGGAAAATACAAGTTTGTTGGATTCTAACAAGCAGGGTCGAGGAGGTCTTTCTGCTTGGGCCCTCATGAGAGAGTTTTAAGGTTGATGGCAGAGGAGTAAACTCAGTGTAAACAGTTTGGACAGTTGCAGAGTCAGAGCATGGCTGGCCGTGGGGTTAGTGACTGGGTTAGTATCTGTGAGGATGAGGCAGGTTGACCATGGGACAGATGTACACCCCAGTATCTTCCTCAAGGTCAGATATGGCCTCAACAACTTTTGCAGAGGCACATGGGAGCCATGAGGGAGCAGCTGGGAGGAGGAGCTTTTAGCTCCAGGTCTAGGGAAAATCAGTGATTCAGGCTGCTGGAGCCCCCCACAGACCTGGGCCAGAGCAGGTAGAGATGCGGAATCAGAGCCTTTTATTCTCCTTGAGCTCTTCTAGCTGCCATTGCCCACCACTGACTAGTCTACACCTTTGGATTTAAATCATCAGTTATCTCAGACACTATAATCCTTGTCTTGCTCTTGGATTATTTTACAAATTGGCCACTTCTTCCTCCCAGAAACTCTTTTGTCTCTTGAATAATGTGAATTGCTGTTCTGATTATGCTCTTATCGATAACATCCATTCTTTGAAGTCCCTTCGCTCCACCTGCGTCTTTGTGTTTGGTGCCCACATTAATTCTCAGCCTAGGTAACGGAGTCAGCACTCAAGACTTCAGCTGTCTCTGTGCATGGATGAGCCCTACATCTCTATCTCCAGCCAGGAACTCTTTCTTTAATATTTGATGTCCTCTGGGTATTTCCTCTTTGCTTCCTACCTGGCTTATTGTACTGACCTCCTAACACCGGTTCACTACCTTCCATCCTTGCTTCTCCTGTTGCCTAGGTATTTCTTCCAAATTACCTATTGGATCATATCCCCAGCCTTGTACGGTTTAGGGAAATCTTGACACTTGGGGTCTGCTTCCTTGCCAGCTTGATTTCACCTTACTCTCCCACCCATATTTCATACTCTGGCAAAACTGAACTTGTTTCAGTTTCTTGAAGATAATATGTGCTTCCACCTATCTGTGCCTTTAGCTATGCTGTTACCTTTTTCTGGAATGCTCTTTCTCTTCTCCCTGCTGGTAATGTCTTTGTCTTTTCAGACTGGGCTTTAGCGACACCTTCTCTGTGAAGTGGTACCTGACCCCTAAGGCTTCATGGACGTCTGACCCCATGCTTAGAAGGTCCCTGCTTTTAGTTTAGTGCTCTTCTATCTGTCTTAAAATTTCAACAATTTTTAAAAAATAAGGGACCCTACATTTTTATTTTTCACTGAGATCCGCAAATTATGTATCTGGTCCTGCTGACACCACTGTAGCAACCAACACTGAACACAGTCGTGACACTTCCTAGGTTGTATTGATGTTGTTGCTCTATGTCTGTCTCACCCACTGGCTGTGGATGGCTTGAGGGCAGGGGTTGTGTCTACTTCATCTCCATTCCCCAGCACCCGGGGCAATGAAGGCACAGAGTAGGGATAATAAATGCTTACAATAGAATTAATTCATGTCCATGGGCCCCTTTTCCTTCCTCCGTGAGAGCTGCCATTCTTCTTTAAAAACATGTCTTCCCATGTGAAAACCAGGCACCAGAAACTGTGAACTCCAGTTTTAATCAGCTTTTTAAAACTTGGCTTTATGATCCAATCTAACCTAACTCCATTCACCTCTCAGATCCTCAGTAAATGAAGGGTCTGACTGAACAGTCCCACTTGAGAGGGGTTGCTGGGCTGTAACTCTCCAAGTCCCTCTGCTTCTGCCTGCTTCTCTAAGTTCTGCATCTTCATCAGGACACTTACGAACCCTTGTCCTTTCCTTTTTTCTTTCCCCTCGCCTTCTCTCACTTCACCTCTTTTGTTTTCCATCAGGAGAAGCAAAGCCAGATTCTTTACTCAGCAAAAGCAGAATTTGTTGACATATAGAGAGAAAAAAGTCAAAGAGCCTTCAAAATCCTGGTGTTTCAGTATTTGAAGACTATGAATGTTAGAAATGTTGACAGGTCCCATGTCAGGCTTCATTCTGACCTTCAGGCCCATTATTTTCTCTCTAAACAGAAAGGAGCTCCCTGCAAGGGGCTTGTGTAGAACACGTTTGCTGTTCAACACATTCCTTCCTGGCCCCTTCCTGACAGCGCCCCTACTGCTCTGCTGGCTAGTTCTCATCCTGCTCCTCACCCAGGGTGCCCCAGGGGCTGGGGCGGTGGTGGGAGGAGAGAAAGCGCTGGGAAGAAGACTAAGGTGGAGGACCAGGTGGTGGGGCTCCAGGACCCCTCACCTGGCACTTCCACTGCATTTCCATCTCAGGGTTCTGTGTAAGAGTTCCCTGGAAGAAAGGGTTGGAATGCTGAAATATGTCTACTGACCCAGGGTCAGATCTCAGGCTGAGTGGGGCCCTGACCAGTTGTACTGATTCTGTGGCATGACTCTTGTCAATAAAAAAGAATGCAAATTATTAATACTTCCTGCTCTTACACTCAGCCAAATTATGATGGAGAAGTAGGGTTTCTGGATTGGTCTCCTCACTGTTTCTCTCTGGGCACAGGCTAGGTTTCGTTTGGGGCACAAACTCCTGGGCAAAGGCTAGGACAGAGCTCCTAATAACATTGCCACAGATATTAAACAGCCACGAAACCCACTTCTTCTCCTGAAAGCCTGGGAACTTGGTACAAAACCATTCACAGCAGCACGGGGGGCAGGGGAACTCTGCCGGCTTTGGACACCTCTGCCTTTTATGCCCCAGACCCGCTACTATTTTAATTTCTTCCCAGAGGACATTCTGGTCAATGCAGCCACGGAGAACTATGGGGCAGAGAAAGGCACGTGGTGTTGAACAGAGGCAGCGTGGAAGTCTGGAGTCTGCCACAGCTGGGTTCGAGTCCCACCTCTGTCTCTTAGCTAGCTCAGAAGCAAATCAATGTACCTGGTACGATGTTAGATCCTGTGGGGGATGAAAAGGAATTTGCATTATAATTGGGGAGAAAAAAAAATCCCCACTTGTTGGGTAGTAAGATCTTTTACTGTCTACATGTCTACTGCCCACACAGGCCAAAGAGAGCCCCAGAAATTGAGGAAAAGAAACTTGGCATAGTGTCTCTCACTGTGCAGGAAGGTTGGAGGGGACAAAAGCTTTTGGTAGGGTACAGTAGGTCCTTACTTAACATCATCAATAGGTTATGGAACTGCTGCAAAACAATGTATAACCAAATCAGTTTTACCCTAGACTAGTTGATATAAAGAAGAGTTAAATTGCTACAGCATCTCATCAATGTTATACTGCAATGACACTGAATGAAATGGCATTATTTGAGGATCCACTCTGATTAGTTCAAAGTTATGTTAACAGGGGAAATTTGTGTCTCTTCAGGAGACCTAATGATGGGTTTTGTCAGGAAACGAATCCTCGCAATGTGAGGTGTGTCTGGTACTTTTGGATATTTGGGGAAACAGAAAACTACAAATAACGTCCTTACTCCCCCACATGGACCCTGAGTCCCAAAGACATGCCCAGCAGCTGGAATTGGGGTCAGAGTAAACACATCTTGATCCACCTCATAGAGCAGAGGCTGAGCAATTCATGAGACATCCAGGAGGACTCAAAGCTACATCATGCCTAGAAGGAGGGAGGGGGTTCTGAATGGGTGGGGGAAGAGAAGGATGGAGTGGGCAGTGCAGGAAGGGGTTAAAAGAGATGGGGACTGAAAGCAAAGGAAGAAAAAGCAGCCTAGAATAGGAGGGCATGGTCCCTTAGAAGACCCCCTGGGCTCCAGGAAGTGTCCAGGACGGCAGACAAATGAGACTTCAACTTTGGAGAAGTGAGGATATTGTGAGGTGGCCAGGGATGTCTGCGGAACAGGCAGGATCTGAGCTACCCTGAAGGACCAGAAGATTTTATCAGACATGGGAAGGGGATTGGAGAGGGCATTTCTGGTGCATGGCTAATAGGGTTAAGATGGTGTGTTTTTGGTCCTAGCCTCTCTTGCATCTTCCTGTCTCCTATATACTTCCCTCCTCCAACAAGGGCTGCTGAGCCCATATGTTTTATAGGGACTTGGAAGGGGCCATGGTCCCCCCTGCTCCCAACAAGGCTGAAGCATTTACTCAAGACTGGGACTGGCCTTTTCTGGGGTTTGGAGAAAACACAACCAGGCCTTGCCCGGCCTTAGAAGTCTAAGCAGCGGAAGGTGTATTTCACATTTCCAATTATGACACAAGCTCACTGGTGTGGAAGTGGAGCCTGCTGACTTTAACTGCCCAGCTGCTCCTGTCTTCCAGACAGCAGCTAAAATATCTTCTGAGCAGATAGGGGAACAGTCTGCAGTTGCAACGGGGGTATTCTGGGATGCCACACAAGAGCAGTGTGTTACTATAACGTGGCCTGGTGGCCTCCATGTTCCCGCCCTGCACAATGCAATGGGAACCCCTAGGCCAGACTGGAAGCCACTCCCTAAATGTCAGTGTCCACTGATAGGAGGACATCCCCTATTTCTATTGATTTCTTAAGAAGTCTCATTTATTTGGGCTTCCCACTGCCTTATGTCCTTATGAAAAACTCTCTTTCTGATCATCACAAACTGTGCTCTGCCCGCTTTTTCCCATCCATGGTCTGCTCTCTTCCTCTGATCCCCTTGCACGGCTTTTCTCTCTGATGGGAATGGGCAAGCCCCTCTGCCAGAGTTCTCAGGTGTGGCAACTGAATCTACGCTCGGCTCCTGGATTGATAACTTCTCAGTACCTCTTCATGCCTCACCTTCTTCTCTTATCCACCTTGGGAATCCTATTACTTGTTTCCAGCCTTGGAGAAGAGGACAGCTCACAAAATTAATTGCAAAACAGTGGAAAATGTAAATGTAGTAGGAAATGTGATTAATGCCTCTTCTAAAACTAAAATAGGGTTAAAAGTGATTTATTCACTTGCAGCTCAATCATTTTTCCCAATTAATAGCTGAGCTGGTATCGCTTCTTGGGCTCCCTGGTCAATCAATACCAAGCAGCGGCATCTTCTCACCATTGTTCACATTTAAGGTTTTACTATAAAGCAGTAAGTCTGACCTTTTAAAATATAAATATAGCAGAATTTTGTGAAATGAAATTATAAGTTGTCAGCTTATAAGTGTGTCACACATGCACTTGTGTGTTTAGAGTTGATACAAAGGTTCTCCCTCAAAATTGCACCTGGTTCTATTCATAAACAATTGAAATATGTCAGAAAGCCTAGTGTTTCATCATCTCAGTTATATTTGCAAAGCAGCCTCATGCACCCGGAAGGGGCTTAACCAGTCCGTCAGATCATGAGTCCCAGTTTTTAGCTTCAGAGAGTGTCACCACAGTCTCCACACCCTCATGGTCAGGATGCTGCCGTTATAAAAAAAACATTGATCCTACTTCAGGATCAGTTTATACATCTTACAAGCGAACTTCATTCATCTCTCCACTGTCACCATCCTATTGACCCAAAAGGTTTCTACCCACTTTACTGCAATGACTTTCGACTGTTTCATGCTCGGAGATGAAACTTGGCTCTAACTGAAGGTATTCAAAGAATAACTACAGGCTCTGAATAGGATTCCTAGAGAGGAGCTCCAAAATGTTCTGAACAATTAGCTATGGCATCAATAAAAGAGACTGTGTTCCAAGGAGTCCATTTTGAAGGAGACAGCTGTCGGGGCAGAGAAGGCATTTCCCGGGATTTCATGTACTGATATGGAGGGTAGTCCTCTAGAATAGCACTACTGGCCATTTCCCTCTTCCTCCATTTCTCCCATGGGGCACAGAACCTGAATCTGACAGTGAATGAGGGAGAAGGACTGCACATGGGTGGTGCAGCCCCTTCTGGGCTCTACTTCTGATCTGCCAGTCTGTAGGTCCATGGCCCTGAACTAAGAGGCCTGCCCTGGAGAGATCTGCAAGGGTGGGTCTGATTTCCTTGCAGATAAAGTAGTAGCAAGCCCTCTTGGCCACAGATCTAAAACCTCATAGTCAATGTTGGCAATATTTTGAATTCTATCTACATGACTCCTGTGTATCTCTCTCATTTGGTTTTAATCTCCAGGTGATTAAGAAAAAGTGTTATTTATTAGCCTTTTAAAACACCATCCACCATGTCCATTTGGATATATAAATTTCTGTTGCTTCTATTATGAGACCAGCTTCCCTGTATTATAGCTGTGCCCAACATAGTAAAACCCAAGGAGCCACAGGAGAGGAGCTTTCACTTTATTCTCTTAAAAAAAAGTTCCAGAAAATATGGGAAAAGAGGAAAATGCCCATTTCCTGCTTGTAGGGGGGAGGTGTGAGCAGCTCTCCTTGCCTCTTGTAAAGGTGGTTTTCTCATGCTGGGTTATGTTCAGAATTGATGGAAATGAACAACTTTTGCTGTGATTCTTATTTCCTCCTGGAGTATAAGCTCCTACAGGGCAGGACTATGTGACTATGTTCTTCAACTCAACCACGTCTTCTTATGCTGCTGGATATTGCTGTCTCTCTCTGCCTCCTCCCCGAGGAGTCCTCTTGGGACTCCTAGCCTATCCCACCCAGGTTCCAGGCCCTGGTCTGTCCCCATCCTGGTTTATAGCAATCACTGGGAATTACCAGGCACTTGAGAGCATGTTTGGCCCCAGTGAGGGGAAAAATCAGGCACTCAGCAAAGGTTATTTGATTGACATGCAACATGATCAATGTCTGTTGGAACAGGCAGGATCTGAGCTACCCTGACAGACCAGGATAATCCCTTCTTACCTAGTCTAATAGAATTTTCTTTTGAGCTTTCTCTATCCAGATCTACACTTCTGAGTTTTGCTTTTTTGCCTCTAGTCCCATTAGTCACTGGCCTGTGTTTGAATCACATCTTTTTGAAGGCTTTGTCTTGGTGGCCCCTCAAATCTTGTCCGTAATAGGAAGTGTCCTCTGTACACCCAATCTCAGCCCTGGATGCTTGGTTGGTAACTTGGTTGGGGCCAGCTGTGCCCTGTCTGGGTGGTGGATAGAAATCAGACAGGTGTCTGATGTCAACTATGGCAAGACCTGATGGCAGACACAGAGGAGTTTTTTCTTGAACAATAAGCAGCCCCTTCTTGCTAGCCGGCCTGGAATTGAGCGGCCACATCCTGGGACATTTCTAGAATGTGTTTGGCAATAATGGTTTTTGGATACTTACGGGTGTTTCCAGTGTTTTTACAGCTTGCATGAAGTTCACATATATTTCTCAATACAAGGCTGACTTCACTTTCATTTTATTGGGAACAGAGCAATAAGCCATAAAACAGATGAGCAGGAAAAGAGGTGCGACTGTCAAACAAATGGGAGACAGCTTCTGTAAGATTCCTTTCTGCCCTATGGTCCTTGTATCTATGCACGTGAAAATTAGGCCAAAAGAGGTTTATGCAGGGAAAAGGGATTTCAGTAGTTGAGAAGCGAGAAGCCTTGCCTCTTGATGTTTTACTTTCTCCCTCAGATATCAAAACCAGACCCATTAGTCTGGGTGTTTAATTTCTGTTTCTAGGACACAGAAGGTAATCCAGAGTTTTTGGATGTATAAGAAAGTTAACAGTGATTTGATTCAAAACCTTCTTCTGTACCTGAGATAACTAAGGACCAAACTAGTGGGGTGAGTCAGCCAAAGCTGCTCAGTCAGTTGACAGCAGGCAAAAACTTGACCCCAATCTCCTGACCAGCCAGCTAGTTCTCTGTCCATGTATGTCCCTTCATAGCCAGGGGAGGGAAAGGAGGCTGGAGAAGTGGGAGAAATGGGGTCTCAACATCCCAGCTCCCAAGAAGACACACCATGGCTACCGAGTGGAAGCTGAGAGTGGGAAATGCAGGGCATTTACTTAGGTTTGGCATGTACTTTTCAAAGTCAAGCTTGGGGCAGCTGGTAGAGGGAAATGCAGAATTCACATCTAAGCATTCACTAGATTACTCTAAATTTTGCAATAGCAGGTGTGTAACTCTTGTGTTTAAAGCAGTATCCAAAAACCTCACCAGAAGCAGTTATGCAATATTTTGTTTTACTGGCAATGGGACAAAAAATAATTGGGCATTAAATCAAGAAAATGGGGAAAAGGGAGCTGCAAATCAAGGAAAATGGTGGAAAATTAGGTCTTAGTGGAGAGAAATGTGTACATATGAACTGCTTGATGTTTCAGGGAAAGAAATATGGTCCTGTAAATCTCCCCTTTAACCCTTTAAACTTGAGGGCTGAGTCCTGCCTGCCAGCATCTGGGGAAGCAGCCATTCTTCGAGGGGAGAATCAGCTTCTCCCTGTCCCTATTTTCAGAAATGGGACGTGAGGGTTTAGATGGCGCTGTTTTAAACAGGCCAGTGAGATCCATGCTGTGATCATATTTCTAGGACTGTTCCAGTGTCCACGTTCCTCTACATTTGTCTTGCCTCTGACTGGCGGCGGGTGACTTCAGTCTGAGGACAGCTAAGAGCCAGGAAGGAGCTGGTGAAGCCTCCTGGGAAGGCACGGGGCCCTGCGGAGGTGCCACCTGGCTTCATTAAACCCAGCTGAAAGCGCGACTTATTATCTGTCTGCTATATACATAATTTCTATAAATTAAAAAATAATAAACACCTTTTTAATTGCATAACCTTCCCTTCTCTTGTCAGTTACAGTGAACTCACAAAGCTACTTAACACAAAGAAGCCTCCCAGCAGACATCAGCTCTCATTCGATGTGGTACAAGCCATTCCTCGAATTTTCCCATAGCTGCAAGGATTAATCACAGCTAATCATCACCAAAGGATCACACCCATATAAATAGTGTAAAAATAGCAAAGTACCCATGGTGGAACTACTGAGACAGAAGAAAACCACTTAAAAATGGAGAGCTCTGAGTTGCCACTTAGGGGCGAATGAAAGGGCCTGGTTTGATTAGGGACTTGAGTCCAGAAAAGTAGTCGTGTGACTGACCCTGGGATGTAGGTTGCCTTTAAATCCATTGTCCTTGATGATATTTATTTGCCAGAGAGCAGCCTTTAACTCAGATTGCCTAGATCTGAATGAGGTCATTGAATCTTTGTAGAGACAGGGAATGTGCTTGGCTGAGAGAAACGACTCAAAGCTTCAGCAGAGTTTAGGTTGGACATGAGGAAGAGCTTTTTTTAAAAAAAATATATTGATTTCTTACAGAGAGGAAGGGGGAGAGAGAGAGTCAGAAACATCAATCAGCTGCTTTCCGCACACCCCCTACTGGGGATGTGCCCGCAACCAAGGTACATGCCCTTGATTGGAATCGAACCTGGGACCCTTCAGTCTGCAGGCCGACGCTCTATCCACTAAGCCAAACCATTCAGGGCGAGGAAGAGCTTTTTAAGAGAAAGCCAAATGGTGACTTGATGACAGAGAAACAATGAGCCTTTGCCTTGAAATCTTTAAAATAAAAGTAGTTTCTCTCAAGTGGACAGGATGGCATCTGGGTCTTTCTCTGGTTCTGGGTTCGGTCTGTGTCATTCTAGGCCCTGCAGGGGTTCTCAACCTGTGGGTCCCGATGCCTGAAAATACATCCTGCATATCAGATATTTACATTACGATTCATAACAGTAGCAAAATTACAGTATGAAGTAGCAACAAAAATAATTTTATGGTTTGGGGGTCACCACAACATGAGGAACTGTATTAAAGGATCATGGCATTAGGAAGGTTGAGAACCACTGGGCATATGGTGGCACTTAGACCAAGACCACAAACATGGTCATCCATCACAGAAACAGCTGGGAAACACTGTCCTTGACTGGTGTCTGTGGGCAGGATGTGGCCGATAGACACCCACGTGGCTATCTGTGTTGTGACTGTCTCAGCGAGAAGAGGGTTAGCGTGATGGGCCAGCAGGAAGCAAGAGGAGGCAGGGTAGGACAGAGCCCTGCTCCCTGCTTCCTGTTCCCAGGGGAACCTGCACATGTTACGCAGTGGACAATCTCCAGTCCTGGGAACCAGCAGGAGGCCTGACAGGTTGGGGCGTATCCTACCCTGTGGAAATTCTCATGAAATGCCAGGAAGGGCACCATTCACCCACATCTGACTGTAGGTGCCTACAAGCCACGGCCGGGGAGCACAGGTCATGCTTCACTTGATGGTCACCAGGTTTGCTCAGATGGAGACCCATAATCTGGACTACATACCAGATTATCCTCTTGGTTCCTTTTTAATTGGGGCACAAGAGGAACAAGAGTATATGGCACAGGCTTAGAGAAGAAGAGGTCTCCGTCTTTCCACCTTAACTTCAGGTTTTATGAAGGGATGAGGGTTGGAAGTCATTTGTGAAGCTAGAAAGGTGCTTACTTGGAAGAGGAACAGCCTCTGTGGAGAATGAAGGTATTGACATAATCGTGCTGTCTCAGAACCAGGCGCTTGGCGACAGGACGGACAGGCTGACGCTCCTGGGTGCTGGTGTCCCCATTGCTCCAGCAGTGTTCCAGGCTATCGTTTGTATTTTCTTTGTGTGGAGTAAAATGACATGGAGCTTAGGTGAGATCTCCTAGGACAAACTGAGCGAGGTCTGATATGTTCTCTTCAGATCACTGATGAAATTGTGCTTCTACTCATGCTGAACTGGTTCAGCATCTGAGTTTACAGGGCTGTCAAATCAGCATCTTTCATTGACATTTGAAAGCTAACATTTAAAAAGGAAAATGCCCCCACACCCTGTTCCCTTAAACCTGTATGGCTGGTCTTCCAGCAACTGGATAAGGAGCTTCACTTGCTGCCTGTGTTGGAATTCACTGCTGTGCTACGACGCTGAGCCCTTAGGCTACCTCCTCGGGTCTTCTCCTCTCTCCTCTCAAGCTGTTCTGCATGTTGCTTTCCATTTTAACCTTCAGATAGTTCCTCCCTCCTCCTTCTAATCTCTGGTTTTGCTTTGGAATCGTATGGCTGTCAGTCCTGAAGATGGCGAGATGGGGTGTCTGTGGGCTAATGAACAGCTGCAGGAAGATAATTAATGCTGTCCCACCTTTCTTACAGCCCTTACCACCTCTCCAGAACACAGTCTGCAACATCTGTGCTTCCCAGCAGCCGAGCTGTAAAACACCCTTCCCCGCTCTTCACAGAACAACTGTCAGATGGACCAGCACCCACGCTAAGGGCAAAACTTACAAAACACTACACAAGATGAGCTGCGTTATAACCAAGTCACAGATGTTGAGTTTTTTCATGAGAGGACCGAAGAGAACTGGGTTTAAGATGTACCTGTTCTGGTGCAGTGTGGATGGGAGGTAAGAGAGAGGGTGGGGACAAGAGGAGGTTGCTGAGCCTGTAGGCTTTTGGACCAATCAAAACGGTTTTGAAAATCACCAGAGGAGAGGGTGGGGTCATCTCAGACTTCTTAGTGTCTCACCCAGGGGCAATATTCAAAACAATGAACAGAATAGCACAGGCACTATTCAGAGGGGACAGTTGTAAACACTTGGTGCAGCTGTTCTGGTTCTGGTGTGTACCGTCTGCATATCAGACCTGGTCTATTCCATGCTCTCTCCTCAACTGCACACATAATAACATTTATTTAGTATCTATTTCAGGCAGAAGTGAGTCTAGGTGCTTTTGATGATTTTATACATGAAAGGTATTACTAAAGTTGCTTTAACCATAATGTTAAAATTTTTTTCTGGTTTATGGATGCTAACTTGCAGCTGTAAGACTTTAGCCCTGTCTTCATTTGTAGGATCTCAGCCTCTTTGAAGTCTTGCCCACACTCGTTCCCCATCCGGGTATACCTGGACATTCATTAGGGTTGTCTCATCAGTGATCAAGAATGGGCATTTCATGTTCTCCTGGTGCAGAATCCTGCTGATGTCTTTTACCCTTGACATACTTGAGGGAGGGTATCCTGCTGCCGGTACCCTCCATGGGACATTGCTTTCCTGACTAGGGTGCTGTTTTCTGAAATTCTTACCTGCAAACTGTCCTGACATTACTATGTTACCAAGTGTACCAGTGTTGTACTTGGTCTTCGGTGCACTGGCATAACACTGCTGTGCCTGGAGCATCACAGATTTTCCTGTGGCAACAGCTCTTGCACTTTTGCTTGGGCCCCTGTAATAGGCAAAGCCCAACTGGAAATCTTACACATGGAATCCTCTCTATTTCCTTACTTCCAGTATCTCTCCATGGGCAGAGGACCAACCTTCTCTCCTTGTAGGCAACTTTGTCCCCATGCAACTAAGTAGCTGGCATGTGTGGTGGGTGTCACTGGCCCCACACAGTCCCTTTTTGGCCTTAGCCAAGATCATCCAGCATCAAGTAATTCAACCAATGTCAAGTCTCAAATTGCCTTGATGTTTACTGTTGTTACACAGGCTATGATGTAGCGTTATGCAAACATGGTCCAAATAAGTTTGAATTAGACTAAGAAAAGACTCTTAATACCAAACAGACTCTAAAGCTACCCTTGCCCAGATGAGTATGGAATCTTCCCAGCAAATCTGCTGATCAGAGAGGCTACAGACATGGTGCTCATGTGAAAATTTAGTGCTGTAGGGCTCAAGAGGCACAGCCAGCATTTTGCAAAACTGAGAACAGCATCTTCCTAGAAATCAGCTGAAGTCAGTTCTTAAAAGATTATTCTTTGGCTAAGTTCTTAAGACAAGACACAAACTATGTTTCAGCCCAACCAAGCCATAATGGCAGACCATGTGGGGCCTGCAGAGGAGGGCCCAAGTCTACTTCCAGCTTGCAGTTTACCACTGACTTTTCAGGGAGGGCGCACAGGAGAGGGACATCAGCATCCACTGCCTCTCTCTACAAATCCTTTTAAAAATCCGTAAGTGTCCAAGTTAAAAAAGCTCTTTAGATGCAGTTAAAATATAGCTACCTGATGGAGAAGGTGCTACCTGACTAATAGAGTTTAGCCTTTGGTTCCTAGAATTTATAAAGCAGTACCTTATTAAAGAGGTTTAATCCTTTATGAAAGTACTAAGTAGTCACCCTTTTTAATCTGATTTAACTTTCTTCCTTGTTGTATAGATTCCTAAACTGGAGCCTGTCATGAGAGCTCTTTGTGATAATTGTCCCTGGGAAATAGAATGAAAGATAAGGCCTGGCCCTCAAGCTGCTGATAGTCTAGTGGGGGAAATGGACAAGTAAAGGCAATAGGGTGAGCTAGCTGGTACATAGGAATGCATAGATGCAGTGAGAACATATAGAAGAGATGCCGAAAACAGATTTGTCAGGGGTGGATGAGGGATGGAATTAAGTAAGACTTCAGAGTGGAGGCGACTCCAGAGCTGAGTACTCAATACTCCGTGTTAATTAGGTGAAAGGGATTCTCAAAATGAACAACCTGTACCAAAGTGTGGAGGCTTGGAGAACATGGTGTGTCTGAAGAACTGTCATTAATTCTCCACAGTTCAGAAAATTAATGTGAGTGTATTAGTCCTGAGTTATGAGACTTGGAAAGAAGCCAGATCATGGAAGGTCTTGTGGTTGAAGGACGTCATGCTATGGAAATCACAGTTTTTCCAAAAAGCCCCAGGAAACCATGGACTGGTTTTAAGCCTGGGATGGACAGGATTACAGTTGCCTTTTAGAGTGCTTGCTGAGCTCCATGGTTGATAGTTAGCTGCATCACTCAGCATTAGAGCTGCGCCAGGACTCAGTCTTGAAGTCTGCAATGAGAGTCAGATGAGGGTATCTGAGTTTCTTGATGTCTTTATGGTTTTCCAAAGAGCACAGGAGAGAAACACTGTCCTTCGGGTTGGAGCCATAAGTGGACAGCTATGAATTCCTGCAGGGTTGGCATCCAATAGGATTTGGTTGACCATCCTGAGTTTTCCATGTGCCCATTTTTGAGAAAACGAGTGATTGAAGAATATTGTCATTCAGCCATGACTCCTTGTCCTTGGAAAGCAATATTAGTCTTGGCAGGGGCAGTATGTTGGCATGGACTCAAGTCACCGTTATGAGGGAGAAGATCAGGGGGCTGCTAGTTGGCTTAAGGCAGCTTCACTGTTTGGCCAAGTAATACTGTTCTCAGCTTTACGGATTTTGGGAGTTTTTATTATCCAGCACACCATTATTCAGACCCTTTTCACACTGTTATTTCTGAAAATTTGATGTATTCTTCCACTGCTCTACCTGTCTGGAAGATGTTTTTCTAAAGTCAGGCAGAAGAAAACCTACACTGGCTGCTGAGAGGTGGGTGCCTGCTATTCACAATGCAATTACCATGGCAAGTATTTCTAATTGCCACTTCCCGTCTTCCAAGCCCCCCCCCCCCTTTGCTTCAGACATTGCAGAATTTCTGGTAATCTTGGGTTATTATCACACTGAGCTGCTAACCTGAGTCTTGACACTCCTCCTGGAGACCCATGTCAGACATAATTACAGCTTATTCTTCCTCCCTTCCTTCCTAGCAGTTGCTGATGTTCATATTTAAACTGATGAACAATTTGGAACAAGGCATTCCTTGGGTTCAGACACCCGTTTTTTTTTCCTTCTTCTGTTCCTTGGGGGATGCATTGTTCTCCAGTCCCTTGCCTCCCTTTGCCCTTGTGTCTGTCTGTTTTGCGAAGGTTCCTTTCATGCTCCAGTGATTTATTTACTTCTAATGTGATTTTCCCCTTTCTCTTGTTTTTCAAACCATTTTCTGGTTCTGTTGGTGAAGTAGATAGAATTCACCTCTAGGAATCTGATACTGTGTGGTGACTGTGGGAGTTCTGAGGGCTGAGACAGGTCCATTTAGCGCCCAGTAACCCAGGTCTTCAGCAATAGAAGCAGGGGAGGACAGGGAGGGATGAGGCTGGTTGGAACAGAAAGGAGGGGTTGCTGCTTGCACAGATGCCTGCTTTCCAGAAGCCTGCTTCTTTTCCTATAGTCAGCCCCTCACCCTGCTCATTAGCCATGGAGCCTGGAATTGCTATGGGATGGGAGAGGGGGGTGAAATTTATAACCATATCTCTGGAGGGGCCCTGTTCCGTTGTTGTTTCTGTCTGCGGTGGATGGTGCATGAAGGCACATACTCTGCCCACCAGCTCACCGTTAAATGTCACCCCTGTTCTGGAGTGGCTCCCTTGCATATGGTTGTATATAGTTAAAAAAACTCCAGGAAGGTAATATTAACATAGGGAAATTCCTCATTGGAGTTTTATTTCCCCTTCCACCCTATTTCCCTCCTTTCTTTTCTTTCTTCCTTCTTGGAATTAGCTGAGCAGGAAAATTAAAATTAAATTAAGATACGTTCTTTCATGGTCTGTTTTTCCTTCTGAAAATTCACTAAAGTCAGACTCTCAGTTCCCAAGTATATTATAGGCACTTCTGTGCTGTAATCCGATCGATTGCTGTGCCTTGTTTGCTGGGCACCATACATTTGTCCTTGGATAGACACAGCTTCCTCGCCTCTGGCTCCTGACTTTGAAAAGGCAATTGCCCCAACATTCCCCCAGGAATTGGATCTTGGTGTAACAGCCTTATGTGACATATAGTTTACTTACTCATTTATTCTTCCATTCAGTAAACATATATTAAAACACTTCATCATACTGGGTGATAATCTAGGCATTACTGATATTTATTGATACTCTATTATGTTCCAGGAACTTGCACACACATTTTGGAGTGTGGTGGCAGTGTTAGACAGAGATTAATATGGGCTCTGAACTCACATAGATCTGTTTGAAGTCCCATTTCCATCAGTTGGTACATGTATGGCTTTAAACATGTCCACTAAATTCTCTAAGTCTCAACACACTTATTTGTGAAATGGAGATCATATGAATTCACATCACCATTCTATATAGAGAACTCAATATTCTGGGGAATTTCTGTCCTAGATTTTAGGACTTTAAATTACACTTGCTGTTTTATAGTTGAAGCAACTGAGGAGCAGAGATATCATGGAATCAGGACCAGAGCCCAGGGCCCCTGACTCCCAGGCCAGGTCTCCTTTGTTACTTAGCACTTCCTCTCACTTACATCACAGTTTTCATGGTTATCTAGAAGGAAGCTTTTCGAACTGTGGGCAAATGTCTATGACCTTGTAATCTTAGAATCAGCCTTCCCTTATGTGAAGGTGGACTGCACAGTTTATATTTTTCAGATCATTTTCATCTCCTCCCTCCATGCACTTTGGGCCTTTCCGTTCTCATTAACGCCTCAACCAGAAAGGAAATGTAAAGGGAAATAAAACTTAAGCCTCTCAGTTTTGCTCCTTATTAGCAGCAGCTCTTTTTAAAAGATTGGGTGGACAGGGAAGCCAACTTTTGGCTACATGGGGTTTTTTGATGATAGCTGTGGATTTAAATGAGCTGGGCTACCTTTCTTGCTATTACTGTGGATAAATGAGGGTCAATTATCTGAGCCCCAGCAGCTGTGGTCACAGAGACATTCTGTCCGTCCAGCCAGTGACTCCAGCCCTTCTGGCTCTCCTCCTTCCCTCCTCTTTACAGACCAAGGGCTCCCCATTTCACGTTGGAGACAGAGGATCCTCTTCAAGGTCACTTTGACCTTGGCCGTATTTGTGAGGGCCACACTGTGCTGCACTTGTGAAAGGAGGCCCAGATTAGTGCAAGGTGGTGGCCCTGGGCTGACTTGAATTGGACAAACACAAAGTTGGAAATTGAAACATGTCAGACATCTCCTTTTATGCTTGTTGTCTTTTCAAACCTAGTTCCCTTTCTAGCTACACCACATTCTCCTCAGAGAGTGCAAGCTTTCGTCTGGCTCAGGTCCTTGTGGCTACCCTGCTGCTTGTTATCTGGACTCCAGTCAGCTAGCAGGGTAGCCTAGCAGCCATGCGACTGTTAGCCCCGTAAGTGGACCTCCTGTTGGTTTTTGATGTTGAAAGTGTCAGCGGAATATGGTCCCCAAATCATTGTGAGTTTTTTTTTTTTTTTTTGGCCTACTTCACATCCTTATTCCTTCTGCCCAGTTTTTCATAGACCTTCAACAACCCTTTCATCCTGTTTCCTAAAGGCTTTCTCCTGTGACCTGACTTCTAGCAACCAAGTATGGGCTGAAATTTAATGGTGGATGTGATATTGAGCAGCCATTTGGGAACTGGGGATGGTGACTTGGCTGAATGGCCTCAGTTTTCTCAGCTGTGAAAGCATGAGGCTGCCCTACATGACACCGGTGGTCCTTTTGGGCACTAGCTTTCTGTGATTGTGTCAGTACTCGTTTTAGGAAGTTCCTCTTCAGAGTCATGGAACCAAATAGCCATGTATAGGCAGGAAATCAGGCAACTAGTATGTAGTTTAATATTTTCATTAATCATTTAATTTCAAATTCTATATCTCTTTTTTTTTCCCTTATAGAATCTTCTGTTAAAAATCTTAGCAATATTGTGAGAAGAAATAGGATACCATTGGTAGAAACTCTTTGAGTGTTTCATGGTATAATAAACAAAGCTATTATAAACCCAAGGCATATTTAGTAGTATTTAAAGATTTCTCTGATGTAACAAATGAGCAGCTTATTTGTTTTTAGAGGCTCCAGGTAATGTTCCTCTAGAATTTAGGGATGCTCTTTTCATGCTGTATGCTTGGAGTTAGAAATAATTGTATTTGTAATTAAACTTTTTGTAAGGTGTTTAAAAACTTTTGGTACAATTAAAATGATTTTTTCATAAGTAAGGAGATGAAACTCAGGAAGTACAATGTGAGTAGAGGGGAAAATGTGCTAGCCCAGTATTAGCGGTCCTGGGTTCAAGTCCTAGCTCTGTCATAACTTGAATAAGTACCTTGAAGGCAGGGCTCTGTTTCCCCAGCACCCAGAATAGCACCTGGACTGAATCCCTGAGACCTGAGATGCCTCATAAGTAGAATAAATATCTAATAATCAATGAAATAAAGAATAATAAGTCCAATAATAATAATAAATAACCAGATGACCTTTGGCACCTGGTGTAACTTCGCTCATACTTCATTAACTCAGAAAATTCAGGGCGAGGCTGTGGGTGAGACATAGGACAGACAGTATTTCTGCTCTTGAGGAGTGGGCGGTATAAGAAGAGATCAATCATACATCTTCTGAACCAGCCTCTGAGGCTGTCTGCAAAAATAAAAGGAATAGGACTTATTGCTACTGTTTGTCCCTCACAGGACTGTGGACAAACTCTAGGAGCCCCCAATCCTAGCACCCACAAGCTCCTGGGGAAAATTTTCAGAATGGGAGAACTTCCATTAAAAAGGAATTTCTACTTTTTAAAATCCATTCTTATTTCTGCATCACTGTCCTCCACCACCAATAGGTAAAATTCATCTTGCTGAAAAGCCTGAGCCCTTAATCCATTGGAATTCCTCTGAAAACAACTCCTTGCAACTGGGGTCCGAGGTACAGTGGTTTTATGGAACATTTAAGAAGCAGCTGTGAACACAGCTGGCGTTGTGGGGATATATATAACCTGGCAGGTTCTGATTGGCAGGCTCATCTTCTCCTGGCCCTCTGTTCCCCTTCAAAGAAATTTGAATCCTTTAATTGTATTCCATCCCTGGCTTTCATCAGTATTTGGAACTGAATATAATTTTTAATAATTTGAGAGAGAGAGAATTTCGGAGCAGGAAGATGAGAGAGGCAGTTTGTTAGGACTAGAGCTTTTGGGGTTGAGGTTTGGGTGAGAAAAAAGAACAGTGCTGTCTTTTGGGAGTGAGGGTCCTCCTACATGATGGGGGGACCATTTTTGGAACCCACAGTTTTTTTCCATTAGAAGCATTGAAGCTGCTCTGCATCTCAGGAACCATAAATGTACTGGAAAAAAGAAGTTAACAACAGATCCCTCTCTTCAATTCTGGGAGACAGCCATGCTATATAAGCTTAACAAATATATTTTAAACTCTGCTGGGTTTCTTATTATAAAAGTCATGCTTGTTCATTGTAGAAAATACAGAAAGGCACCTAAGAAAAGAAAAGTCTGTTAGAACTCCCCTTCTGAGAGATGGCCACTGTCAACATTCTGGTGTGGAGCTTTGACATCCGCACACATGTCTAACAAGTAGGATTATAACCCCTATGTCATTTTTAAAAGTTGTTTTTTACTTAGCAGTAAATTCTGAAAACTTTATGTCTTTAAATATTGGTCTTCAACAAAATTTTTTATTGGTTTTATTTTTCTTTAGAGAGACAGGAAGGGAGAGGGAGAAGGAGAGAAACATCAATGTGAGAGTGAAATAGCAAATGGCCGCCTCCTGCACACCCCATATCAGGGATCGAGTCCGCAATCAGAGTATGTGCCCTTACTGGGAACTGAACCAGCAACCTTACTGTGCACAGGATGATGCCCAACCAACTGAGCCAACAGAATGCTAGGGTATTCATCATAATTTTTAATGTATGCTACTTACTCTAACTGGCTCTTCCTGGCTATGATACCACAGAGACGCTTGAGGCAGGTTTGGGTTCCCAGCTTTGCTCTTCTCCATGTGAAAGTTATCTCTGGTCTCTATCGCCCTCTGCTTTGCCTCATTTCAGAGGCTAAAGAGCCCTATTTCCTTGTCAAGACTAATGCTTCAGCCCTTGCAATTGATCGCATTCCCTTCAAGAAACTTGCTTGCATTTGTTCCCCATACCCCAGTCCTTCATGTCCATGGTCATATCCTTAGTTCAAGCTTTTAATTCTTCTCACTTACTAGACTATCATAAGAGTTCTTACTTATTTCTTCCCTCCAGTGTCTCTCCTACAACCTGTTTTACATATTATTGGCATATTAATTATATTAAGTTATAGCTATGATATATCACTCTTCTGCTAAAAAACAGGTAGTATCTTTCTACTGCCTACTATGTCAAGCCCAGACACGCTAGGCTGGCACACAGGGCCTTTGTGGCCTCAATCCTCATACATGGGAGGAAACGTTAACCCATCTCTGTCTTGTCACCAAATCTAGTTAAAGATGCTCCTTCATGACAATGAGTTTTTGTCTGATAAACCCATCACAAGTTTAAGTTATCCCAAGTTGAACATGTATTTAATGTAATCTATCAAACATCATAGCTTAACCTAACCTACCTTAAACATACTCAGAACACTTACATTAGCCTACAGTTGGGCAATTATCTTGAGTTTTATCTCATGAATCATAGTCTTCCTCTTCTGCTCACCAGAAACAGGAGACATACACATGGGCATTTTGTAGACATGATAGGATGCGAAAACACAAAACACAAAATCCAAAAAATGTTGGCAACACAAAACACTTCAGAGTATCTGTTGTTTACCCTCCTGATTGGGTGCAGACTGGGAGCTGTGCTCACTGCCCCTGTCCAGCGTCACGACAGAGTATCCAACCATTTATCAATAGTTTAGATTAAAAAAAAAAAATCACCACACATAATACACATCTCACGTCAAGATCATACACACAATTTGAATTACTAATTATTGCAGAGAAAATGTAAGAATTTCTTTTTTATTTGCCCTTGATCATTCTTTTTTATTAAAAAAATATTTTTATGGATTTCAAAGAGGAAGAGAGAGATAGATACATCAATGATGAGAGAGAACCACTGAGTGGCTGTCTCCTGCACGCCCCACACTGGGGATTGAGCCCAAAACCTGGGCCTGTGCCCTGACCGGGCATCAGAATAAAACCATGACCTCCTGGTTCATAGGTAGACGCTCAACCACTGGGCAACACAGGCTGGGCTGCCCTTGATAATTCTTAAGAAAATTGGAAAAGGGGAGGGAAGGTCCTGATGATCAAGCAGGAACGTCTGTTGAGACTTTCAAAAGCCTCCAGGGCTGTGGTTGAGCGGTGGAAATAGTCTTGACTCCAATCTAAGAAATTAAGTAACAGTTGAGAACCGGGCTGTTTTATTTTATTTTATTTTTTTTAATAAACTTAAAAAATAGTTTAGATATAGATAAAAGTTCAGAATTTGTAGTACAGTTTTTACTGAATGCATGTCACTTTCACACCATCGTCAAGGTGAAAAATCTAATTCAAGGACCATCTGCAGTCACGATTTCTCCAGTTGATTGTACTCTGCTGTTATCTTGCTGATTGGCCCTCCTTCTCTCCACCTTGCTCTGGCTCACACCCTCCTTCTTTTCTGAATTGTTACAAGAGACTTGCCTCTGGCTTTTCTTCCTCCATTCCTTCCCCCTACCTTGCTCTTCATGCAAATTGCTATTCTAAAGTGAGACAGACCATCATACACTCCCTTAAAATTGTTAATAGATTCCTATAGCATTGGGAAAAAGTGCTAACTTCTTAGCACAACCTAAAGGTTCTTTCTCATGTCCCCTTATCAGCTCCTTGGTGTTGAGCTTGAATCACACTAAGTGCTTCCAGTTCCCTGAGTACCTCAGAAGTGCTCTCCAGTCTTGTTGGCGCTGCCTCACCCCTCTTTTGTCTTCCCTGCCTCCACTCCCTAGACTAGAGTCTGCCCCGCCCCTGGGCTAAGTATCCAGGTAAGTGCTCCTTGTTTTCCCCTTTATCCTGGCTCCAATCATATTGCCTTGTAATTTCCCTTTTACGTGTCTGTAAAGTAAGGAGTCTTGAGCTCCTTGAGGGCAAAGATATTTTATTTGTTTTAATATTTCATCAACATCCAGTACAGCAGATACAGAAGGTTTATTCAATCATTGTTGGTGTAGGACTGAATGGGTAACAGATTACAGTAATGTATCAAGCATCCAGACCCTGAGAGAATGGGGAAATGGGTGCTATGATTCGTCATTGGCAATACAATATGTACAAGGAATTTGAGAAATAGTTGTATCTGTTTCTGGGCTTTCTATGCTCAGGGTTTTTTTTTTTTTTTTTTTTTTTTTTTTTTTTTAGGCGTTTGTATATGCGTTGTGGCTGAGACACTAAGTTGTCGGCTATGATCCCAGAGTAGAGACCCCATGCCTGGGAGTCTGGATGGAGTCATGACTAGCCTGTGGCCACTTTGACCTTTACCTGTGATTTGAGAGTGAGGACAAGGGCAGTGATGATGATGGAAAAACACAAAATCTTTTTATCTGTGTCAAGATAGAGAATTGGGATCTGGGGTGGGAATATGATTGATGCCTTTATTCTGTACTCATCACAAGGCACATTCCTAGCCCATAATAAGCTTGATGTGTTCCTGGTTCAAATCACTGAACACTACTAGTTGCTTTTTAAGACTCCCCATATTTCATTCAAGGCTCACACCATGGAAACATTCAGATTAGATTGTCCTTTCTTTTAAGACCCTCTAGCAGCTTCCTGTTGCATTTGGATCTGAAGTCTTTATAATGACCCATGAGGTCTTGCCACATCTGGATCCTGCCTTCCATTCCAGACTCATCTCGTTCCCCTTTCTTTTCAGCCCTTCCTGCCTTGTTTCTGATCTCTCTCCAACTTCAGTATCTCCTCACTGTCCTTCCCCCTGCCAGGAACTACACCCCTTTGCTCTCTGTATGACTGATTGCTTCTGTTGCTTCGAGTCTCATCTTGACCACACTTTCCAGTGTGCCCTCTCCTGTGCTTCATCTCTGCAGGCATTCAATTTTCTTCATAGCATTTCTGTAATTATGAATGCATCTTTTGGTTTATGTTTTATTGTTACTCTTTCCATGAATGACCTTGGGCAAATTATATAACCAGCTTTCACCCCAGTATCCTAATCTGAAGATGGAGATATTTTTCTTGAGATGTATTACTATACTAGAGGCCCGGTGCATGAAATTCGTGCACTGGAGTGGGGGGAGGATGTCCCTCAGCCCAGCCTGCACTCTCTCTAATCTGGGCCCCCTCGGGGGGTGTGTGAACCAGCAGTCGGATATCCCTCTCACAATCCAGGGCTGCTGGCTCCCAACTGCTCGCCTGCTTGATTGCCCCTAACTTCTTCTGCCTGCCAGCCTGATCACTCCCTAGCTACTCCCCTGCCAGCCTGATCAATACCTAACTGCTCCCCTGCTAGCCTGATTGCCCCTAACAGCCCTCCCCTGCAGGCCTGGTCCCTCCTAGCTACCCTCCCTCCCCTGCAGACCTGGTCACCCCCAACTGCCCTCCCCTGCTGGCCATCTTGTGACCACATGGGGGCGGCAATCTTGTGCAAGGATGTGATGGTCAATTTGCATATTACCTCTTTATTATATAAGATGCCAGGTACTGTGCTAATTTCTTAACATGGATTGATTTAGGCCTCCCTGCAGAGGGACATGGGAAGAGTACCCAGATTGCCCATGGTCACACAGCTTGTTAATGTTGTAGACAGAATTTGAACCCATCCAGTCTGGCTTTAAAGTCCACTCTCTTTACTGCTCTGCCAGGCTAAGTGCAATTGTTCATTAAATACATAAATGAGAGCCATCCTCCTGAGCCCTCTCGCCTTTTCTCTGATAGCAGGAGCATTTGCCAGCTTTCCACATCCATGCAGAAGTCTGGATGCCTCCCACCTTGCCCCACTTACCCTCCTTGGAAGGAAATGTGGCTTCTCTGGCCCCCTGAAGGCTGGAAACCAAGCTCCAGCCCCCAGGGTGGCTGTGATGAGCTGGATGAAGAGGCCCCCTCCTCCCTCTCCCACCTCTGTGCAGCGGGAGCAGGTTTCAAACAAAAACGCTGTGTGTGCTCTGGCCGCATCTGCTGCCTACAAGAAATTTGCTCCTGTTGATCCTTCTTTTCTTTTCCTTGACAAAAGGCAAGAACTGTCGGGGTAGGAAAACCTTTACTCTGAAAACAGAATGGTTAAGTGCATATCTGGCCTTACTGTTGTCCTGATCAATTCAGAGGACCCTGGCTCCTGGCAGTGGGGCAGAGGGCTGGCCTCAGTGGGACCAGGATCTGAAGCCCCCTTTCCAGAGTGATCTGCTCTGAGCCCCTGACCCGAGTATGAGAGGTGCTGCAGGGATAAGGGATTTGTCTTCTGGCTACCGATGACAGATGTTATCACACACACAGGTCCGAGTTTCCATGTCCAGTGCCTGCTTCTCCTCTTTCAAGCAGAGTATATTGGGGGCCTATAGGGATTCCTTTGAGCATCTTTCTAGTTGATGAGCCCCCCCTTTGGGGCTTTACCTGCAGTAGCTGCACTCCTCCTTTGTCCTTCATTCAACCAGGTACCACAGGCCTGCCTCTGAGTACTAGGCATGCAGCAGTAATCTCTTACATAAATGCATGACCCTCAGTGACTCTCAAAAGACCCTGAGCAAGTCTCTCCTTTAGGGGAAGGGTGTCAGAAAGAGAGGAGGAGGTGTGACTGAAGGCACAAGATCAGGAAATTGTATATATGATTAGGAAATAGTGAGCTCATGTGTTTGATTGAAGATACGATGCTAGTGAGGGGATGTATGGGTTATTCTCCAGGTGCCCCTTACACCTATGCATTATGCTTTATCTATTCTTTGCCTTTTTGACTCCTATGGTTCAACTGCAGGGGTTCCCTTGCCTGAGGTTCCCTGTTGGCACTGGCCAATAGAAGGCATTACAAGCCTTCTCCCCCTACCCCTCCAAGCTGGCTGAGGTTCTGGCAAAGCTACAGTCTTACAATCCTCTAGTGACACATGTCTGTCACACGCTCATCTTGCTTCGCTGCAGCTCTCACAGGGATCTGGCAACACCATCCCTCACCCTTGCTCCTATGGGCCTAATGGAAGTTAATGGCTTCCCATTGGTTTTTGGTTCCTGCAGGATTCCCCTTCCCTTGCTGGTTCCTTAAACTGTCCTCGCATCCCTACAGGTAGTCCCTGACTGAGTTCTCTGTAGTTGCACCTTTTAGTGTGTGTGCCTCCCATTTCCTGATGGAAACTTGACCAACACAGAGGGCACTAGGAGAGTAGTCTAGAAATGGATAGAGCTAGTTTTTGAAGAAGAGTGAGGTCTATTTATTTTTAATTCAGGAAACTTGGAAATAATTAAATGTTTCTAAGCACAAGAAGGACTTGAGCAGAGATTGATGGAAGCAGTCCAAATGAAGAGCAGTGGGTATGCGACTGTAAGAGCAGAGATAGGGAGATGGGGAAGTGATATGTGAGAAGTGGAGAAGGGGCCTTTGAAACTGTGCCCTGTTTCCAGGACCAGGCTGATCGAGAGAACAGTGGTGCCACAAACAGAACTAGGAAAGGCAGGGTGAGTTGCTGCACACTTGCTTTGAGATAAGTTGAAAGTGCCTCAAACCTTTCTCTAAACATTGTGGTCATGCTTGTCCTTCTTGGAAGAGCTGTGGTAGAAATATCTCATTGGTCACCTCTAAGCCTATTACAGCCCAGAAGCTATCACACAGAGATGGGGCCCTTCTGTGGAGGAGAGGCTCCAGTGCAGGCAACATCCAGTACAATTGTCTTACTTTGGAGCAGTGGTCGGCAAACTCATTAGTCAACAGAGCCAAACATCAATAGTACAATGATTGAAATTTATTTTGAGAGCCAAATTTTTTAAACTTAAACTATATAGGTAGGTACATTGTTCTTAACTTAATTAGGGTACCCCTAAGGCTTAGGAAGAGCCACACTCAAGGGGCCAAAAAGCCGCATGTGGCTCTCGAGCCGCAGTTTGCCGACCACAGCTTTAGAGAGTTAATCCACAATGGCCTTTTGGGGTTTGCTGGATAGTAATGAGAGCTCAAGTATTTTTTTGTAGATGTGGTATTTATTATGAGGATATGTTGTGGGCATGAGGGTTACCTCATTTAGAGAAGACTGAGGAGAAAAGGAGGTTTATTCTGTGCAACACCATAGGCAGCTCTGAGAGCCATGGGTGGAGGTGTGGGACGTGGGCTTCCCCTGATTATCAGGAAGAGCCTTCTACCAATGGGTTCACTCTGCCAGTTGGTGAGATGAGCCTCTTACAGAGTGATGAGTACTTGGTCTTGAATGGGATTAAGTTGAAGCTAGATGCTTGCTGTTCCCTGACTATAAAAAGACTTCTTGTATTGTGCTTGAAATTGAGCTGAAGAAAGAAAGTCACATCATATTTCATTTCCCTCTGTTCCAGCCCAATGATCCTATGATTCTCCTAACACCTAAACACAGATGCAGAGGTGGGTAGATGGCCACAAGGCTAACCTGGCAGCTGTTCGGGTCCTTGGTCTTTCATTATTGGTATGTTCTGGAGGGGATCTCCGGTGCAGAGTAAACACAGCACTCTGTGGGTAAGAAGTGGAATTATCTTATTTGCTCCTATGCAGAGTAAACACAGCACTCTGTGGGTGAGAAGTGGAATTATCTTATTTGCTCCTATTCCTCTGCTGTGGTTATCTTGTTTCTTTTTAATAATGCCCCATTTCCTATTAATTCAGATGACCAGTATTCAGATTATATGGGGAATGTGTAGAAGAGAGAACAAATGTGCTTTGATTCCATGGTGGTCCTACCAGCTGGGGAGTTTCAAAGATGTCTTTTAAAATCTCATTTGAAGATGTGATCAAGGAAATGGGTGGTGATGAAAGCATGTCTGGAATGTAGAAAGGTGGAAAGTGAGGACTTTCTTGCTAAATGAGGGCATAGAAGGATCTCTTTCTTTGGAGTGAAGGGTGTTAAAAAGATAGATGCACACCTAGAACCACAGTATCTTGAAGGAATTCAGAGTTTTTCTAGCTCAGTCTTCCTTTTGATAAATCATACACAGTATTTCTAAATCAACTTCAAATTTACAAACTTTTTAAGTGCATGATCGCATTTTATCTTGTGGGGCAGTTATGGCAAATAAAAACTCTTCCCATTTATAAGAGGAGCAAACCAAGACTTAGAAGGACCAGGTTTCCTGTTCAAGGTCATGCAAATGATCAGTAGATGAGCTGGGTTTGGAACTGTAATCCTATAGTTTTCCTGCCACATCATGAGGGATTTAGATCATAAACTAACACTGTGCCTGGTACTGGCTAAACACTTTACCTTAGCTCATTCAATCCTTACAATAATCCCTATTTTCCAGATGTGGAAATGGAGATGCTCCCTTTAGCCTCTGGCTGGAGGAAAGCATAGACCACAGCTTTGTCTCAAGGTTGTGACAGGCTTACCTTATCTCTAACAGTAGGATTAAAAGAAATATCAGTAGCATTCTGCTCAGGTGAGTATGTGCATGTCTGTGTGAGCCAAGAGCCCTCCCTGAGCTCCACACTCTATAACTGCCTGCTGGGCATCTCTACTTAGTTATACCCCAGAAACTGAAATGTTCCATTTCTCAAACTAGACTCATTATCTTCTCCCTGCACTCCTCCTCCTGTTGCGTTCTCTTGGCCAGTGCCATGACTCAGGCTCAATACACACACCGGGTGTTAGTGTTGAAAACTTGTAGATTTTATGACAATTTGCCTGTGGCTATTTGAGCCTTTCCATTCCCATCTCTGTGCCTTAGGTTTGACGTTGGCAGTAGATGTCTAATGGAGCCTCTGTGCTCCTTTTCTGTTTCTACAGGTTATAGTTTCCAGAGACACAGACTTTATCCAATTATTCTCTTTTTCCATAATCTTCATTGGCTTCCTATTCTAGTCATTCATTCCTCAGACGCTAATTGAGCAACAGCTAAATGCCAGCGTTCTTCTAGGTGCTGGGCAGAGTAAGCAAAGCAATTACAGAGCCTGTCCTTGTGCCACTTAAAAAGTGCACACTTTGTAGTCTGGCATTCAAGGCTACCTACAATTTGGCTCAGCTCCTCTTTCTGGCCTGTACTGTTTCCCACACATCTGCAGGTGGTATCCGCATTCCTCCTGGTCACACTGAGTGTTCTCAGTGTCCTTTAGTTTGTGCCTAGTTGGGCGGTTACCTTGACCTGGAGTTCTGCTCACCTGTGCAGATTTCTGTGACGCAGCTCAATTGCATTCCTTCTTTGAATTCTTTCCAGATCATGCCCCTCCCCTCATGAATCTAGTTAGCATTAATCTCACCTATACTGTGAGCACAGGGCTTTTGTATGTTACGGTAATGGTTACAGTCTATATTATCCTATGTATCTGTCTGTCTCCTTAGTCTGAGATCCTTGAGCAGAGAAATGTCTTGTGTTTGTATTCTCAGCGCATTGCTCAGTCCCTGGCATATAGTAGGTGCCTAATCAATATTGGCCACTTGGAAATGGTTAGATGTTGGAACTTCTTGATAACATTCCCCCATCCTGCCATCATCTGCCTCCCTCTTTTCAAAGCTCCTCAGTAAGCTTACACAAATAAATCTTGGACATTGGTGTACAAGTTTAGGAAGGCACTTCTGAGCCTCTAGGTGGCAATGTTACTGTGCTCAAAGTGAGGTCCTTGAGTGTGAAGTCAAGAAATTGTATCAATCCTTTAGGGTCCCTGACTTCCTCTGTTCTTTTTCTCCCTCTCTTGCTTCCCTCCCATTCTCCTCCTGTCTTCTTTCCCTCTTCTCTCCTCCTCTCTCTCCTCCTCCATTTCTGTTCATTTTCATCTCTTCACAGAGTTTTAAAAACACCGAGGTGTAATTGTAAGCCCAGAGGAAAACACACAAGGCCTCCTGAAGGCCACGCCTCTTCCCTCACACACTTTGTATAGAATTTTAATATTTCTAATAAATTCCATTGAATTTGGAGCTGTGGGTGGATTATGATCTTCAGGGATGGGGAGATAAGAAGCAGTTGTTTTTGGAAGCAGCCAAGGAAATAATTCAAAATGGCCTCAAACATCCACTCCTGGACTTGACATGGGTGTTGGGGGGCTGGGCAGAGTGCTTAACTTTGCCAGGCAGATCTGAAAGGGATTTGCTGACCAGGTTTGGGGGTGGGGGTGGGGCAGGGAGCTCAACTCAGGAGAGGAACCAGAGCAAGAGGGAAATGGGGGGTGAGGGTTAGGAGGTGGGGCACCAAGCTGGATGGAAGCAGCAGGCAGCCCCCCAGAGAGGCAGGGGTGAGGGGGACTTTGCTCTCTGGTAACAAATTTAAATCTCTACCTGCCTGTTTTTCCATAGCACCCACTGCTCTAACAATTCATCCTTTCAAACAGGGGGCTGGCTCATGGAGGAAGGAATTGTGATTTAAGCATGAAAAAATGTCATTTTGCTAAAGAACAAACTGCCTTTCTGTGTCTTGGCTCCCTTTGTGTGGCTTGGATTTAGGCATATCTGGGAGATCATTTGCCCAATACTAATAGGAGGCTCACTGTGCTGGTTTCTTATGAGATATAATGGGACTTCCTCTCACTGTGCGAGTAGCAACCACCGAGTGCCTCTGGTTTCTGTTTTCTGTCACCAAGAAAATCTCAATTCTCATTCTCTCTCTCTCTCTCTCTCTCTACACACACACACACACACACACACACAAAGAGCCCCTGAATTTCCGCTGATAAGTTTCTCTTTCAAACAATTAAAATCCATTCACTTTCTGCTAAATCCCAGTCTTATATTCTTTTCCTGCCCTCGGTTTAAGGTCATTGGTTCAGGAGAGAGGTCCTTTTATTTGCCTGCCGTTAATTAATTCTGCTGATCATTAATCTGATTCTTTTCTCAACATCTTTTGCTTTCTAAATGCAAGCTGTATTTTTCACTCTTTTCTCCTTCAAATAACTTGTTTATTAGCTATAACTTGGCAGCAGTGGTGGTGGGGGCAATGGATTTATTGTTGAGTACTTAATTGTACTAATGTTATTTATCATTTTAAAAATATTTGGGTACAGCTTTAAAGAAGTTTAGAGCTCTAGTTGATTTTGCTGTCTCCTTATAAAAATATGTTCCTTTTAAGAGGTTTAAAAAAAATTATGTTCCAAATTCTTTGATCAATGCCATTGATTACTGCCACCCTTCGGGTGTTTAGAAGCCCATGAGTGAGGGCTATGTTCTGCTGAAACTGCCTGCAGCTGTGTCGCGGGACTGTCTGTTGGAGAGTAAACTTCTGCCCCTTCCATGGTTTAAAAATGATGGAAAATGAATAGAAGCTTCTGTCAGATCGACCTGGAATATGGTCAAAGTCTTGATAGTTCCCCCAACTTCCTAGAACAAAGTAATATCTTTCTTTTCCTTTTCTTGCCTTCTCAGATGGTTTCTCAAACTGTCTTTTTCATGGGCTGGGGCAGGCACCCTCTGAAAGTCTTTGCTGAGTTTCTCCTCTTCTACAGGATTTATAGGATTCCTTGTAATTTGACCAGTGCTCAGGAGGCTTGGGAACCATAGGAGAGTCACTGCCCACCAGTGTGAGCTGTGCAAAGCCTGCCTGCTGCGACTCTCTCTGCTAAGTGCATTTCTAGCAATTTTCTAAAAACTTGGCTATAATGAAAATAAAGTTCAGGAGAAGTGATGGGTATGACGGGCACTGGACAGCTTGAAGTATGGCTGTGGAAGAGGGATTGGTATGGCTCAGGAGTTGAGAATGTGGGTTTTCAAGTTGGTCAGACTTGGATTCTAAACCCCAGTCTCCTACTCCGTGGCCTCCTTTCTTCATATAAACTAGGGATAATCACCCTACCTCAAAGGGTTCCTCAGAAGATCAGTGGAGTAATACATGTGAGACAGGTAAGGTTCTTTTTTTGTTGTTGTTAATTTTCACCAGAGGATATTTTCTGCATTGCTTTTCAGAAAGAGGAAAGGAGGAAGGGAGGGAGGGAGAGAAGGAGAGTGAAGGGGAGGGAGGGAGTAGGGGAGAGAGAGAGAGAGAGAGAGAGAGAGAAAGAGAGAGAGAGAGAGAGAGAGAGAGAGAGAAAAACATCGATGTGAGATATCACATTGACTGGTTGCCTCCTGCACATTCCCTGAGAGTGGGGAGCAAACCGGCAACCTAGGTACGTATTCTTGACTGGGAATCGAGCCTGAGACCTTTTGGTTATGGGGCTGATGTTCTATCTATTGGGCAACACCAGCCAGGGCAAGACAGGCAAGGTTCTTAACAGAGTGCCTGAACATGCCAAGTGCTCAGTGTCTGTCGTCTGTAACCTATGATTAACCCCTTCCCCAATAATTTTTTTGTTAAAAACGTTTCTTTTTCAGACTAATTTTTTTATTTTGGTTCTATATAGTATTTTTGATGCTGGTTATGAAAACAGTTTGTAATTATTTTTTCTTCCCATTTTTGTGGTTAAGAATAGTATTTCCTCAGAAAGTTTCTAGATGAAATTATTTAGAATGGTACGTATGTAGCTGGTTTTTGAAGGTAAAGTTTTTAGACGAGTATACTCGTTGACGACTGAAAAAAGAACATTTTGTGAAAACGTGTATACACGTTTCTGCCGGGGAAGGGGTTAAGATGATGAATCTCAAGGCTGGAAGATACCTTAGACATCATCTACCCACTCCTTCCTCTTAGAGCTGAGCAATAAGACACCCAGGCTGCTGTCCACAGTCACCCTGCCAGTTGATGACAGCAGCTTCTGTTAGAAGGCAGTTCTCTTGACTCCTAACCTAGTATGCCTTCTCCCTCAGTTGCAAGCTCTAGGCCTTCCATTCTATTTTGATGATGGTCATGCGTGGTGACACACTCATTATGATTACATAGTCATACATCCAATAAATATTTGTTGAGCAGATGCAATGACAAGAATACACAGATCCTCTATTCAGTCATCCTATTGTGTCATAGTAGAAATAAAATATGCACCAGTAACTAAGATTCAGAGCACTGTACGTGTTTATTAAATAAGGATTTTAAAAAAGTGCTTGTAGGACAGAGATAAAAGGTCACAGTGAGCTGAATGATAAAGTAACACTCAATGTACACTTATTGGGCTCCTGTTATGTACTAGGCACAATGGGGCATATAAACTTTATTTATTTAATTTTTTAAAAATTTAATTTATTGGGGTGACATTGGTGAATAAAATTATGCAGGTTTCAGGTATACAATTCTATAATACATCATCTGTACATTGTATCCTTTTTAAAAAATTTATTTTTATTTTATCTTATTTTTGCATACAAGCTGAAAGAGCAGGAACTGTCTCTTATTTATCTTTGAATAGGAAGCATCTAGCATGGTGCAAGCATGTTGTCGGTGGACAACAAATATTTGCGATTTGAGGTCTCTTCCTTATACCATTATCTAGGAGTCATCCTGAAAACTAGGGGGCAGCACTACCATCTCTGCTTCTCCTTCCTCTGTTAATTTCTCCAGTTCTGTGCCGGGAGATGCCACAGAAGGACAGCGGCCCTCAGAAGTTAGCCCTGTGGTGGTTGTCACAATTGCTCTTTGGGAGGACTCTGGTGTTGGACTTCTGGGGCGGGGGTCGGGTGGGGTGGAGTGCATTCTCTCCTTCCATCAGAGCCCTTGTGTCCTGCACACCATGCCCACAGCACTCTGCACTATGCTAATCTGATCAGTGTGGTTCTGTTTTGTGGTGTTATTGCCCAGCTTGGCTGCTCTGTTAGAAAGCAGGCTGAGGTGTGCTCTGCTTTCTACTGGGTTCTGCTAGCTTGGCTGGAGGATTGAGAAGAACGGTGTGAGTAGATTTATTTCTCAAATAATCCTCCTCAGAACCCGGGTTGGCTGTCTTTGTGGAATGAATGGATATTATCAGTGTTATTGATTTGACCTTTTCCCCCTCTCCTGGTGGATAGTATCTATGGCCTCACTGCTCCGTCCTCCTGGGTGCAGTGAGACAATTTAGACACATTTCTAGGAAACTCCTACCCTTCCCTTTGGCATTTTGGAGAAAGAAAAACATTTTTGACATGAGCACAAAATAATGGGGTTGCAATGTTCCAGACACAATTCTGGGTGTGTGGTCACTGGAGTCCACAGAAAATAATTTGGTGAACACAGTTCTAATGTGGGCTTTTATTTCTAATGGAGGTTCCTTCTCTGCTGGGAATCCAGCTGACTGGCTGGGTTTTTCAGTGATTTGTGGGCGGTATAGGAAAGGGAACATTCTGATTTTTCCCTCATCTGCACTGAGGGAAGAATACAGGCTCAAAGGACTTTCTTTTTAATCTAATACGTTGCTGCCGTCAGTGACACTGTATGTTCCTCATGGGGGAGGGGTGGGGAAGGGAAAAGTGCTCAGAAGTGTCAGGCTTCGGGAGCATAATCAATTTTTAAAAGAATAACCTTTATATTGTTTTTTTTAAAAAATATATTTTATTGATTTTTTACAGAGAGGAAGGGAGAGAGATAGAGAGTTAGAAACATCGATGAGAGAAACATCGATCAGCTGCCTCCTGCACATCTCCTACTGGGGATGTGCCCACAACCCAGGTACATGCCCTTGACCGGAATCGAACCTGGGACCTTTCAGTCCGCAGGCTGACGCTCTATCCACTGAGCCAATCGGTTTCGGCTATATTGTTTTTTTTTTAATTATAAAATTGTACATATTCATTAGAATAAAATTCAGATATCACCTAAATAAAATCAAGAAAGAATTATAAAAATGCCACAATGCTAACAGCTTACAGGTATTCATCTTTTCAGACTTAGCATGGTCACTGTTGGGGTCAGAGGATAGAAATGGTATAACTGTTTCTCTGCCATTGATTAAAAAATCAGAGCTGCTTTATATGAACCAGAGTTAATGAAAATATCTTGTACACTTTATAGTATTTACAAAACACACTTAAGTATGTCATCTTATTTAATCTTATAATTACCCTCTGATTTAGGTTATTACCTCATTTTATAATAAAAAAACAAAACAAAAAAACAACAAAAAACAACCACTCCGAGACTCAGAAAGGTGGTCCTTAACCTTCCTAATGCCGCGACCCTTTAATACAGTTCCTCATGTTGTGGTGACCCCCAATTTCATTGTTACAAATTGAACATAATTAAAGCATAGTGATTAATCACAAAAACAATATGTAATTATAAATGTGTTTTCTGATGGTCTTAGGCGACCCCTGTGAAAGGGTCGCGACCCACAGGTTGAGAACCGCTGGTATAGTGACTTCTTCCGACTTAATAGCAGGTAAGTGGCAGAGCTGGGGCTTGAACTGAGTGCAACTTTCTGGATTGCAACCACCTCATCATTTTATGGAAACCCTGTCAATCAATGCTACAATAATGTGTAATAAATCACTTCAAAATTCAGTGGCTCACAACAAGTATTTATGCTATCAGAGATGGGTGTTCAGATTGATTGTAGTTCTGTAGTTAGCTGATCTAACCTTGCCTTGCTTTGCCTGGTGGATCTGCTTCAGGATTTGGCTTAAGTCTGTGTCTTAGGTTCATATCTGTTCCATGTGTATTTATTCTAAGGACCAGACAGAAGAGGATGCTTTTTTTCTGAGCAGATTACTGAAATACAAGATCTATAATGAACCTCACGAGCCCACTTTAAGTCTCTGTTTCTACTATGCCTGGTGACATTTCATTGGCCAAAGCAAGTTACATGGCCAAATCCAGGCAATGAAGAAGGATATACTCCTCACAATAGGAGGGGCAGTGGGAGTGAACAATAAAACAAGCCTTCACAGGGTGGCCTCTTCTTCATTGTTCTCCTGCATAGGAAACATACTTAGCCTCATTCCAACACCCGTAAGTCTCTCATCCAATCTAAAGACTTGAAGTCTAAGGTCTTGAAATGATACCAAATCCTGACATGGTTCCTATTGACTGAGACATTTATGTAAAAAAGAGCAAGTTATTTGTTTTCTAACAACACAACATACAATGTAAACAGGGGCAAAGTAACTGCAATAAATACTTCCATTTGAAAAAGAGAAGAATGGAAGGTACATTGCAGTCTCTGATCCACAACAATTCTGAAATCCTGTTGTGCAAGTGTAGCCAGCCAGATTTCCTTATTGTGTAGGCATGGGGAATTCTTATACTAGGCCACGAGCTGGCAGCGATAAAGTGCCAGATGGTAAAGATTTTAGGCTTTGCAGGCCATGTGGGATCTGCTGCAACTTCTCAACTTCGGGTTACAGCAAAAGCAGCAAAGACAACATGTACATGTATAGGTGTGGTTGTGGTCCAGTAAAACTTTATTTACTAAATTCTAGGTGAAGGAAGAGTTTGGCCCGTAGACCATGGTTTAGGCCAGTGATGGCGAACCTTTTGAGCTCGGCGTGTCAGCATTTTGAAAAACTTAACTCTGGTGCCGTGTCGCATCTAGAAATTTTTTGATATTTGCAACCATAGTAAAACAAAGACTAATATTTTTGATATTTATTTTATATATTTAAATGCCGCTTGACAAAGAAAAATCAACCAAAAAAAATGAGTTCGCGTGTCACCCCTGACACGCGTGTCATAGGTTTGCCACCACTGGTTTAGGCCCTAGCTCTGCTTCCTGGGAGTGACTCACCAGTCCATTGTTCTCCATGTCTTTTGGCTCCAACTTTCAAGAGATCCTTCCTTTTCCATCACCAACCATGCATGGCCACTTATGAAGAGAACTTTTAGAGAATAAGCCTTTCTGTCTGGATCAGCAATTTTTCTAGCCTGTGTGCTGCTTATAGACATTTTGGGGCCAGATATCTTTGTATATCTCAAACAGTCTCAGGTTGATGGCATTTTGCCAATATAGATGTTTCCCCGTTTTTTTGAGTTTCCTAAGTTTGATTTCACTCAACGCCATGTTAGTGACATCTGTAATTCATTTTGAGACTCAAGTTTCTCTTGAGATTTAATTTTGGCTACCTTGGTTTTATTAGGCTTTGTGGGATCACACCTTTTATCTTTCTAGGAGTTCTTTGTTCAGCTGAAAAGAACTGATAGTCATTACTTCAGTTCTTTCACCCACACCCTTGACTCAGTCTTTGTCCTGAAGCTGATAAGATGAGGTGAGAAACCATTTTGTTTTTCAAAACTGCAACTTCTGGAATTTTTGGGCTTCCTATATTCTCTCAGTTTTGCTGACAATCTGGTCAGTTCCTTTAAAAACTCAACTTTATCTTGGAGTACCTCATCCAGCTAGTAACAACCCAATTACTTCATCAACATTCTGCTTGGAAACTTTCTTGCCCAATGCTTCAAATTCATTAGGCACATTTTCTGCCTTTCAGGTTATAACAGATGAGGGTTTTCTTTTTTTTTTTACCAAAACAATATTTAAAAAATTTATTTTTACTTATAGTTGACATATAATATTATAGTATTTTCAGGTATAAGATATAGTGATTTGACATCTATATACCTTACATAGTGATCACCACATTAAATCTAGTAACCATCTGTCACCTTAGTTATATAATATTATTGATTATATTCACTATACTCTAAATTCTATTAACTATACTGTACATCCCTGTGAATTATTTTATAACTGGAAATTTTACTTCTTAATTCCCTTCCCATTTTTTTGACCAAGCTCACAGGTGATTTTTCCCCAAGTACTTCATCACATACTTGATGAGGTTTCCAGCTTTCCATAAAAGTTTCCTCATCATCTGCCTAATCACCAAACCATAGTCACATATCTTAGGAGTTCATTATGGCATTATTCTACTTCTGATACCAGTTTCTCTGTGTGCCAGCTATAGTTACAATAATGCTGCATATTGAACTATCCCCAAACTCATGATTTACAATAACAAGTACTTAGCTCACATTCACAGGTCTCCTGGTTGGTTGTCATTCAACTGATCTAGGCTGAGTTCAGCAAGTGACGCAGTTTTAGGATGCACATTAACTGGAGTTGGGTCCATTTTGTGATTTAAGTTCAGGTCTTTTCCACATGTGTTTGCTTTCACCTGAGGCAGAAGAGGGGCAGCTGCTGGGGGATAAGCTCTTTTTATAGTGTATCTCTGGAGCTCTACTAGCCCAGCTGAAACACACAGTGCATTGAAAGCTTCTGCCTGCATCATAGCCATTAACATTCTGCTGGACAAAGCAAATTACATGGCCCAGCCTAACATTAGTGGAACAGGGAAGTATAGTATACTCTGTCCACAGTGGGAAGGGTAAGGAATTAATTTTTTGCTGAATAATAATTCAAATGATAACACTAGAATTTACTTTCAAGATATTGATGTCAAAGAGAAGGAAAAAAAAGGACATTTATTAAATGCCTTACTTGAGGCATCTGGGTTTTTTAATTGACATATAATATTGTATTAGTTTCAGGTATGCAATATAACGATTTGACATTTGTTACATTGGAAAATAATCACGATAGTAATTCTAGTTACCATCTGTCACCATACAGAGTTGATACAATATTATTGACTATAGTCCTTGTGCTGTACATTATATCCCTATGACTTACTGATTTTATAACTAGAAGTTTGAGCCTATTGATCCCCTTCATTCATTTCACTCATCCCAAACCCCCTCTTCTCTGGCAATCACCAGTCCGTTCTCTGTACCTATGAGTCTGTCTTTTGGGTTTTTTTTTAGATTCTATTCATATAAATGAAATCACACAGTATCTGTGTTTGTCTTTCTGACTTATTTCACTTACATAATAAAATGTATCCATGCTGTTGCAAATGGTTAGATTTCATTATGTTTTTTATGGCTGAGTAGTGTTTAAATATATATATTTCATTATATATCATTATAATTCAATATATAATTTCATTATATATAAGATTTAGTATACACACACACACAATCTTTATCAGTATATCCATTGATGGACACTTAGATTGTTTCCATATCTTGGCTCTTGTAAATAATGCTGCAATAAACATGGGGGTGCATATATCTTTTCAAATTAGTATTTTGGATAAATACACAGAAATGGAATTGCTGGATTATATGATAATTCTTCGCTTAATTTTTGAGGAACCTCCATACTATAGTCCCACAAATGGTGCACAGGTGTTCCCTTTTCTCCAAAACCTCACCAACATTTGTTATTCCTTTTTTTTTTTTTTTTTTAGAATAATAGCCATTCTAACAGGTGTGGGGTAATATCTCATTGTGATTTTGATTTGCATTTCCCTGATGATTAGGGATGTGTAACATCTTTTCATGTACCTAATGGCCATATGTATGTCTTTTTTTGAAAAATGTCTACTTAGATCCTCTGCCCAATTTTTAATCAGGTAGTTTATATGTTTGTTTTGTCATTGAGTTGTATGAGTTATATGTTTTAGCTATTAACCCCTTATTGAATATATGATTTGCAAATATCTTTTCCCATTCAGTAGTTTGCCTTTTCACTTCGTTGTTGGTTTATTTCACTGTGTAGATACTCTTTGGTTGACGTAGTCCTATTTGCTTGTTTTTGCTTCTGTTTCCTTTGCCTTTGGAGTCAAGTCCAAATCATTGCCAAGACTGATTTCAAGTAGCTTACTTCCTACATTTTCTTCTAGAAGTTTTATGGTTTCTGCTTTTATGTTTAGATTCATTTTGAGTTAATTTTTGTGCATGGTATAAGATCGTTGTCCAGTTTCATTCTTTTGCATGTGGTCGTCCTGTTTTTCCAATACTATTTATTGAAGAGGCTATTCTTTTCCCTTTCTTGGCTCCTTTGTTGTAAATTGATTGACCATTTATGCATGGGTTTATTTCTGGGCGCTCTTTTTTGTTCATTAATTCATGTGTCTGTTTTTATGCCAATACCATATTGTTTTGATTACTTTGTAATATAGATTAAAATCAGGAGGCGTGCTGCCTTCAGCTTTTTCTTCTTTCTCAACATTGCTTTAGCTGTTTGAGATTTTTTTGTGGTTCTATACACAAAAAAATTGTGGTTTTAGGATTGTTTGTTCTATTTCTGTGAAGAATGCCGTTGATAGAAATTGCTTTGACTCTCTAGATTGCTTTGGGTAGTATGGAACATCTTTCCATTTCTTTGTGTCTTATTGAATTTCTTTAATCAATGATTTATAGTTTTCCTTATACAGGTCTTTCATCTCCTTCACTAAACTTATTCTTAGGTATTCTATACCTTTTGATGCAATTGTAAATGGGGTTGTTTTCTTTTTCTCCCTTTTTCTGTTAGTTTTTTGTTAGTGTGTAGAAACACAACAGGCATTTAAAAATATGTTTTTATTTATTTTTAGAGAGAGAGGAAAGGAGAGGGATAGAGAGAAAGATACATTCAACTGCTTTCTGCAAGCCCCCTACTGTGGATCGTGTCTACAACCTGGGCATGTGCCCTGATCAGGACTTGAACTGGTGATATTTTGGTTCGTGGGTCGACCCTTAATTGCTGAGCCATACTGGCTGGGCCACAACAGGTATTTGTATATTGATGTTTTATACTTGTAACTTTTCTGAATTTGTTTATTAGATCTAACAGTTTTTTTTAGTAGAATGTTAAGGGTTTTCTGCATATAAAATCATGTTGTCAGCAAATAGTGATAGTTCTACATCTTCCTTTCAAATTTGGATAAATTTCATTTCTTTTGTCTAATTCCTCTGGTTGGGACTTCCAGTACAATGTTGAATAAAAGTGGTGAAGAGTGAGTATTCTCATCTTTCTAATCTTAAAAACAAAGCTTCCAGTTTTTTTACCATTGAGTATGAAGTTAATTGTGCATTGTTAAATATGGCTTTTATTATTTGAGGTGTGTTTCATTTGCACCTATTTGGTTGAGAATGTCTGTCATAAATGGGTGTCGAATTTTGTAATATGCTTTTTCTGCATTTATTAAGATGATCGTATAATTTTTATCCTTTATTTTGTTAATGTGGTGTATCACATTGATGGGTTTGTGGATATTGAACCATCTTTGCATCCCTGGGTTAAATCCCACATGATCATGGTGTATGATCCTTTAAATGTGTTGTTTAGTTCAGTTTGTTAATATTTTATCGAGTATTTTTGTATCTGTGGTACTCAGGAATATCAGTCTGTAATGTGTGTGTGTGTGTGTGTGTGTGTGTGTGTGTATGTGTGTGTGTGTGGTATTCTTGTTTGGTTTTGGTATCAGGGTAATGCTAGCCTCATAAAATGAATTTGGAAGTATTCCTTTCTCTTCAATTTCTTTGAGAGGATATAAAAGAATAGGTATTAAATATTTGAAAGTTTGGTTAGGTTTTCAATTTAGTCCTCACAACTCTATGGCCAGTTTTGACCAATGGGACACAGGTGACACATGCCACTTCTGGATTGTATTCTGAAAAGAAATGGGTGTGCTTTCCCATTGCTCCTTTCCACCTACTGCTGGCAGGGATGTGATGGTGAGAGTTGCAGAACCATTTTGATTCTAAAAATGGAAACCACACATTGTGATGACAGTTTGCCTTCCCAATCCTGGACTATTATGTGGAGGATCTTAAGTCACATATTTTTTGTACCTTTGTTACAGCAGCTTAGACTGTACATGATACTTCTAAATTGTTACCCAATAGGGGGAAACTATCCTGTTTAAACCACTGCATTTTGGGTTTCTTTGTTAAAGGAACTTAGTTTGTTCCTGAAATAGAGATTCCAATACTACTATTTATGGTTGTTAAAGAGATTAAGTGAGATAATGTAAAAAAAAAAAGAACCTAGTAGAGTTTCTGAATAAATGGCACTTATAATATAATCTATATTTATGACATATTTGGTATATAATATAAACATATTTAATGTAACATAAATATAATTACTATAATATAATAATTATTATTATAGTTATTACTAATCAAGAACTGGCAATATTCGGTGCATATTAGCTAGCTGAAGCAAGTGTTGATCCTAGTTCCCAGGGAGCTCCTCTTTCTTCTGCCTCCATCTCCGCCAGCGTAGTCGTCATCATCTTCTTCAGTTGTGGCCCACCTGGATGTCAACTAATTTGTCCGTAAATAGTCCTGAGAACAGTGAAGAGTTAGTGGGAGAACTCAGACCTTGAGTGAGCTATGTTGAACATGGTTGGGTTGTTTCATTGGTTTAGCAAATAAAATAGCAGAAGTATTGCCTAGTTTGTCTCCTTGGCACCAACTATTCTGGATTTAAAAGATATGGTTTAATCCCTGCCAGATCCCTCTCAAAGGCCTGTAGGTGGTTCAAGGAAAATTCATCACCATTTCTGGAAAAACAGCCTTACACTTAATAGCCCATGGACAGAAGATCAATAATATCCTCCAGGCATAGGAAGAATAGTCTATTTTCATTATATATTTTGGGTTTATAGAGAGGCGTCATGACACTGATAAGAAGAGTGGCTCTAGGGCCTCAGAGAAAATCTGTCCTCCATTTCTGCAGTAAGCATTTATTGAGCATTTTCACAAGCCAGGTGCTTTGTTGGGGATACAGAACTGAATGTGTTTTCTGCCTATAAAGAGTGCACTGTCTAGTAGTTGTAAGAAGGTAATAGATGTAATGCTTAAGAGAATGGACTTCAGAGTCAGTCTAATTGGGTTCAAACCCTGGCTTTAATGCTTAATGGGTTTTGACATTGGGCAATTTACTTAACTGATTTGTGCCTCAATTGCTTCTTCTGTCATATGCAGATAATATTGATTTACTTCATAGGGTGGTTGTAAGCATTAAGTTAATATAGATAAAGCACTTGGAATACTGTCTGATGCATAGTAAGTGCCTATTAGATGTTGGCCACTATTACCCACTAGATTGCAAACTCTTTGAGGACAGGATATCTTGTATGCTCTGCACACTGATATATCTTTAACAGATAGATGAGGGCTGGAACCAATGCATAATTGCTGACTGCCTTAGTAGCTATTTAATGAACATTTGTTGAATAAATTAGTTATTGAATACAATGGCATTCAAGTTTTTTGTTCCTTTTAGGCCCTCCACCCTCCAAAAAAGAGTGATATTTATTGAGCATTTGCTATATTCCAGACTCAATGCTGTTTTTTTCCTACACTACAGATAATGTCCCTCCTTTCCCAGATCTCCTCTCTATGAAAGGAAGTACTAAATACTTATCAAATGGTTTCTGAATTAAGCTTAGTGACCTGGAAGGCATACTAGCTATTTTTTTTCATGGACAGTTCAAGACTTGGGAATTCCAGTGTGTTGCTTTGTTATAATTTGATGTTCTATGAAGTTCTTTCACATTGAAGACTTCCCTTCTTTGCCTGTACTTAGCATCTATGATTAAACTACAGGCCATCATGATAAGCCTGTAACTTCCCAAAGCATTACTTATTTATTTGTTTGTGGAGATTTTATAGTTTAGTTTTTCTTAAGAATACTTTGAACATGGTAACTAAAAACCATCCTATATAATAAAAGCAAATTGATCGAACGGTGGAATGACTGTTTAGTGGGGGGCGGGGCTGGTGAGTGGGCAGTGCCAGGTCAGCCAAGGCAGGTGCCAACAGGCAGAGGGAGAGGATGGCAGTTGGAGGATGGCGGTGACCGGTGGTGGCAGAGGGCAATTGGGGGGCGGGGCCAGCCACTCCACATCCCCCAATCAGCCCGGTTGCCTCCTGCAGAGGAACAGGCCTAATCCATCAGTTGGATATCCCCCAAGGGCTCCCGGACTGCCAGAGGGCACAGGTCAGGCTGAGGGACCCTCCCCGCCCCCCGCCCCGAGTGCATGAATTTTCATGCACCGGGCCTCTAGTTTGTAATAAGACTCAGACTCAGTGCTAGTTGATTTCATTTAATCCTCCACAAACTTTATAAGTTAGTTGTTACTAGCATTACTTTTTACAGATGTGGAGACTGAGGCTCAGAGAGATGAAGTAAGCAGCCTGCGATCACACAGATGCTAATTGGTAGATTTGGGAGTTGAGCACTGTGCTTTCTTGCTCAGGTGCTTGTGCTTTGAGCCATTGTCTTCTGAAGTCCATGTGGTTGGCCAAGTTTATGACTCCATTCTTGTTCTCACATACATACTGAACTATGTCCCCTTGCACAGGGCCGTCTGCAGTGTGCAAAGGAACAGGGCATATGGCAAAGAAAACACACGGCAACCTGCATTTGGTGTCTCGGCTTCTGTGTGCTCTTCACACTGTTTATCATCTGAGAAGTAGAGAGCAAGCTGTGGCTCCCAGTGTTGAACAGTTCATTGCCTTGGCTGCTCCTGTCTTCCTTCATGTTTAGGAAACAGAAGATGCCGTCGAACTTTGAGCTAATGGGTCTGTCCCATTCATTATTTACCCAGGACAGTGCTTTATCACAGAAGCTCCTACCTTTCAACCAAGAGGAAAGCATCTCATTAGTGCCTGGGAGGGTCCAAGGTGAGCAGATGGTTGCTGTTTTCATCTTTTCCTGGACAGAAACACAAATGTCTTGGAGAGTGTGGAGTCTGGAGACTCCAGCAAGCAAGTCAGACAATTGCTCTCCCTGTTCCCTTGCTTATCCTTTGTTAAACACAAAACAAAACCATTTCTAGCCTTTTGTTGTAATGCAGGTGCTGTTGAGTTGGTATTTACATGCAGCACAATCCTAAAGGAACATGAAAAAGCAGCAGCTCCTAGATGTACCTTGATCTATATATCCATACTGCCCCCAGCCCTGTCGTCATATTGAAGACTTCCCTTCTTTGCCTGTACTTAGCATCTATAATGAGACTAGAGGCCATCAATATAAGCCTGTAACTTCCCAAAGCATTCTTTATTTATTTGTTTGTGGAGATTTTATAAAAGGGGTGAGGCTTGCAGGTGACCCAGTACCTTTAATCATTGGCCAGTAGTATCTATACATAACAAGATGTCATATAGTGTCAGAAGACTCTGGTTAATTAAATTTAGGTATTCTACAGGAACCAATAGCTGGAAAAACCATAACTTCATTAGTTACTATTATCCGCCTGCTGAATGGAAAAGAATAATTACAATAATAGTAACCACTGTAAAAAAATAGACAATATTTACTAAGTGATTTTGTATGCCTGTATTGAGCTAAGTGCTTTGCATACACTAATTTAGTCATTAGAACAATTGTATGAGATTTTCATGTAACAAAAATTAAGCACCTGCTATATGCTCTTCATTGTTCTGGGCATTTGGGATAGATCAATGAACTAAACAGGGAGAATAAACAACAGGTGTAATAAATGTTATATAGTGTGACAAGGTGATAGATGTGTGCTATGGAAAAAGAAAAAGGAGAGCAAGGAAAGGAGTAAGCAGAGGGACAGTTTGTAATTTTAAACCAGGTGATCATGGAGGAGGTGATGTTGGATCAAAAACATGACAGAGGTGAAGGTATGAACTGAAGAGAACGGAGGAGAGGGCAACAGCAAAGGCTAGAGGTGAGAGCTTTCCAGTTGTTGCAGGAACAGTAGGGGAAGGGAGGTGGCACGGAGTGAACTGGGGAATCAGAATAGGAAATGACCTTAAAGAGACAATGGAGGGGGCAGAGTGTAGGAGCCATCCAAGGGTCTGAGCAAAAGAATGAAAGACCTGACTCACTCTGGCTGCTGTGGTAGATTTAGTTTATCATTTTTGTTTCATAGACGAGGGAACTGGGATTTAGATGGGTTCACCTGCCCAAGCTGACAGAGCTGGTAAGTGGAAGAGCAGGACACACTTCCAGGTCTACCTGACTTCAAATCCCATGTTTTTCATCTGTACACTATATTATCGGTATAGTATGCTCACAACCATCCTTCCCTACAAACGGATGACTTTCATTTGCTCCTTGTAAGTCTTCCCAGCACTACACCGGCCCCTCCTCTCCCTGCCCAACCATGCTGGGATTTGGTAATTTTTGTTCAATGTTGTAAAAAGCTTTAATCTCTTGCTATCAATGCATCCCCTCGCCTGGTTGTTTATTTGCAGATTTATGTCATACTAAAAAAGAATTCCTGGAGATTCCATCTTTCTCTTGTTACCCCGCTAAGAGGTGTGTAGAGATTGTGTTTCAGTTCTGGGCCCAATTTTGGACTACACGAACAATTCCAGGCATTGGATACTCTTCACATTCTCTTCAGTGGCCCAGGGAGCTGATGGCAGAGGGATCATAGCCACACAGTGGGGAATCAGGGCTCTATTTCATTCCTTTTCCTGAAACTAGCACTTCTGTCTCAGTAGGGGCCCCTTTAATGAATCAATTAAGGAGGGTATTATTATTGGAAGCTGTTTTCAGCCCAATTAAGAACTTGTGACATGTCAGTTGGGATAATAAAAGTGAGTTAAGTCTCAATTTTTCTTTATTAGGGTGTTTATTAGAAGATTGAAATGTTCATTAGGTGGAGTAAAGCGATGCATTCGTCTTCTGCTCATCAGTCGCCCAGTGGAACCTGCGTTGCACTCAGGGTTAATGTGGTGGCCTTTCCTGTACACTGAGCTGAGTTCTAGCTCTGCTTCTGTCGCAGGTTTGTGTAGTCTCATAATTACTTGCTCTTTAAAAATGGAAGTTATGACTTTGTTAGTTAGTCTTTTTGAGTTGTCTAAACTTAGCTCCTTTAAATTCTTTGTCAGATTGTTTTATAAAATTAATTTAATCTGGGATGAATTTATGTTCCAATGAGTGATTCTGTTGACTGTTTTTCTTAGCATTAGATTTCTTCATATGTTTAGAAATTTTAGTTTTCTGACTAAATATGGGTTATTCATGTCTGTCTCTCTCTCTTCCATCCCCCTTTACTCATCTTCCCTGTCCAATGGTTTTATCCTTTATTTTACCTTGCTTTGGCATCCTAGGTTAAAACCATTGGGTCTCTTTGCTCTGAAGGGACATTGAAGTTAGCATAGACCCATTCATTATGTCAGGAGTTACCAAATTCATCTCATGGAGGGGTTGTGTCTGGGTCTTCTCGCCACTGTATTCCTACAGCTTGCTCAAGGCTCTGGCCATGGGAAGCCTCCCACCACACCCCGGGCCTGAAGCATTGAGCATTCTTGTATTCCTCTGTTGGGAGGGCTAACTTCCTGTTCACAGTTCTTTATATCCAGATCCAGAAGCCAGCCGGCTGTAGCTTTAGCTCAACTCACAATTTTGTATTTTTATGCTATTTCGGCTTCATAGAAACCTTAATCTTGTTATTGATCTTGCCTCTGCCTTTTTTTTTTTTTTACTTTTCATTTTCATATTATATCTTTTATTAGTAAGTGTGTGGAGCAGAGAGTTTTTTACAAAGTGTAAATTCCTTGTGCACTCTTCCCCAGGAATGATTGGTTTCCCTTTAACGGTCTTTCTCTGTTTCCTCTTTTCCCAAGTTAATTTTTCAGAAGAGCTTCCAGTATATTCTTCTCTTATCAAAACTAAGAACCAGATTTATTTTCAAATCAGATCTTGTGTCATCACAATAACTCTAGTTAACATTCTACCAATAGACATAGTTATACTTTTTTCTTGGGATCAAAACTTAGTTTCCTAGCGATTTTTTTTTTTACACAATACAGTATTATTAACTATAGTGGCTATGCTGTACATTATGTCCCCAGGGGTTATTTATTTTACTAGAGGCCCAATGCATAAAATTCGTGCAAGAGTAGGCCTTCCTTCCCCTGGCTGCTGGCACCGGCTTCCTTAGGGCACCCGGGACCCAGGCTTCCCTCGCAGCCCTGGCTTCGTGCGGAAGGTTGTCCGGAAGGATGTCTGGCCTAATTAGCATATTATGCTTTTATTATTATAGATAACTGGGAGTTTGTACCTTTTGTGACCACCTTCACCCATTTCACCAACCCCACCCCAGACACCACCTTTGGTAACTGCAAACTCATTCTCTGTATCCATGAACTCTTTTTTATTTAGATTCCACATATCGGTGAGGTCATATGGTATTTGTGTGTTTTTTCTGTCTATCTAAATTTACTTAGCATAATATCCTCAAGGTTTATCCATGTTGTTGCAAATGGCAGGATTTCAGTCTTTTTAATGACCAAGTAATATTTCATTATATATGTTTTCTTTATCCATTCATTCATTGATGGACATTTAGGTAGTTTATATATCTTGGATATTACAAATAATGTTGCACTGAACATGGGGTACATATATATTTTCAAGTTAATATGCTTGTTTCTGTTGGATATATACCCAGAAGTGGAACTGTTGGGTATAGTAGTTCTATTTTTAATTTTTGAAGAACCACTGTACTGTTTTTCATAGTGACTGTACCAGTTTACAATTCCACAAACAGTACACATGTTCCCTTTTATCCACATCCTCACCACTGCTTGTTATTTTTTGTCTTTTTGATAATAGCCATTCTAATAGGGGTAAGGTCATATCTCATTGTGGTTTTAATTTACATTTTTCTGATGGTTAGTGATGTTGAGCACCTTTTTATATAGTTGATGACCATATGTATGTCTTCTTTGGAAAAATGTCTATTCAAATCCTTTCCCCCATTTTGAATACAATTTTACTTTTTCTTTTTTTTTTTGCTATTGAGTTTATGAGCTTTTAAAAATATGTACTTTGAATACTAATCCCTTATCAGATATATGATTTGCAAATACCTTCTCTCATTTGGTAGGTTGCCTTTCCATTTTGCTCATTTTTGCTGATGGTTTTCTTTGCTGTGTAGAAGTGTTTAGTTTGATGTAGTCCTACTGTTTATTTTTGTTTTTGTTGCCTTTGCTTTTGATGTCAACTCTAATAAAATAATCATTGCCAAGACTGATGTCAAGGAGCTTATGGCCTATATTTCTGCTAGCAGTTTTATGGTTTCAGGTTTTATGTTAAAGTTTTTAATCCATTTTGAGTTGATTTTTGTGTATGGTGTAAGACAGGAGTCCAGTTTCATTCTTTTGCATGAAACTGTCCAGTTTTCCCAACACCACTTATTGAAGAGACTGTTTTCCTATTGTATATTGTTGCCTCCTTTTTTATAAGGTAATTTACCATATATGTGTAAAATTTTTTTTGTTCCCTTAATCTATGTATCTGTGTTTATGCTAATGCCATACTAATTTTTTGTTAATCCTTAACTGAGGAACTTTCTTCCATTGATTTTTTTTCTTTTTTAGAGAGAGTGGGAGGAGGAAGAAAGGGAGGGAGGGAGGGAGAGAGGGAGGGAGTAAGTGAGGGAAGGGAGAAAGAGAGACAGACAGACAGAGAAACATGGTTGTGACAGAGACACATTGATTGGTTGTCTCCTGCACAGGTCATACTAGGGTCAGGGATCAAACCTGCAACCCAGGTACATGCCCTTGACTGGCAATCGAACCCCAGACACTTTGGTTCATGGGCCAACACTCCAGCCACTGACTACACCAGCCGGAGCACCAATACCATACTGTTTTAATTACTATGCGTTGTAATATAGTTTAAAATCAGGAAATGTGGTATTTCCAGCTTTCACAAGATTGCTTTTACTATTCAGAGTCTTTTGTGGTTCCGTATAAATTTTAGGATTCAGATTAGTTCTTAATACTTTTACCTCATGCTCATTCTTCTTTGTGGAACTCGAGTGTGGACTCTATGTCACTTCTGAATGGTCTAGCCTGAGAACTTGAACATTCTCTTGACTAACCTAGGTTAGTTTAGGCATGTGAGCTCTGAAGTTTGACTAAGGTCTGAATCTCTGGTTAACCATTAAATGGCCATGAGATCTTGGGTAAGTTCTATTAATTCTATGCCTGAGTTTCCTCGTGTGTAAAATAGAAATGCTAACTGAACTGGTCTCAGGAATTTATTATAAGGATTAAGTGAGATAATGCCTATGAAGGGTTTAGTTTCTTGACATGAGAGGCACTCACTATAAAAATAAATGATGGCTATAATTCTTATCCTTACATTTACAGATGACCCTGAATAAATCCATTAGGATGGAAAGGTTGTTGGGGAATTTTTCTGAATAAAGCACAGGGGACAATAATGGGCTATTGTGAGCGCACCAAAAGAGTGAGTAAAAATTAGGAAAGAGACCAGAAAGTTATAAAGAAATGTCCGCTGACGCGTTTGTCTCCTAAATCCATTATGGGTTTTAGTAACTCCCCTAATGTGAGTGGCTCTTTAATATTCCAAGTGTAAAATAGGATAAAAACCAACATTCTAGTTCTGTTGGACCAAAATGAAGCTTAAATCCAAAGGCAGCTGGGGTTCAGCGGAAAGAGCACTATTCTGAGTAAAGAAAGATCTGGGTTTGATCTTGGCTCTACCTCCTTGAATTCGTCATGCCTCCTCTTTAAGCTTTAGTTTCCTTATCTGTAAAATGTGAGTGGTAATCCCACTTCTGAGGGCTGTGTTGAGGATGGAATGAGAGAATGTGCGTGTAAATGCATGATACCCAACAAGTGCTCAGCGACTTTTTAAAAAGAGAAAATCAAAGGGATTGATGACAAATGCCCAAAACACTGTCTGTCTGAATCCCAACTTCAACCTACATTTGTGTGATTCTATCTGCAGGCTAGCTCCTTTTTGCTTTTCCCTACCTTCAAGGTTTATGCAGGGAAGAAGCAACAGAGGGACCCTGAGTTGGCAAAGAAGCCCTGTGGCAAAGGTGGTGTAGCCCCATTTCACATCTGTGAGGAAAATGACATTCCAAGCTGTGTCAGGTTTTGTGTGTTCAGAGGTGGGAGTGACCTACGGACATTCTGAAGACTTGTAGTCAGAGCGCTAGGGGTTGGGGCAGGCAGCTTATTCTACTTTCTCACTCTATGATTTTTTTTTCTCTCCCAATGTTAAACTCTACTTGGGGGGCCTTCTCAATACTGTCCCTTACAGGGGGCTTTTCCATCCCTTGCTATACTGTCCTCGACCTTAGCCTTCCCCCGTTTTCTTTTTCAAGTCTCCTTTTTCATTCTCTCTGTGTTGAAGCCCATTGTGGAGGCTAGGGAAGTGGACAGTGAATTTATTTCACACATTAGAGCACTTGTCCTCAACCTGGCTGAATACTAGGACCACTCTACAGAGCAGCTAAGTCAGGGGAAAGGACAGAAGGGCAGGTAGTTAGAGCAACACAAGTGACTCTCCCTGGCTAAGAATAGCAACTCCTTTCTCATTTAAACAGTCAAGCTGGTGGGCTTCTTCTCTGGAAACTCTGAGGAGGCTAGGCAGGGACTGAGAAGGAGAAGGAATGGAACAGGACATGATTTGCTCTTTGATTTCAAAGAAAGCTAGAAATGCCCTTTCTAATGTCCAAAATGTGTCCCTGTCCTCATTCTCACCCAACAGCCCCCAAACTATTAAATTAATGACTCTGAAGTTTAATCCTAACCTCAAAGATCCAAAATAGGGCAACAATATTTATAATAACCATACTGGGTCACTCTTTTACTAAAAAAATGATTTGTTGATTTGAGAGAGAGAAAAATCAACTTGTTGTTTCACTTAGTTATGCATTTATTGGTTGCTTCTTGTATGTGCCCTGACCTACCCTGGAACCCACAACCTTGGCATATGGGGATGCCACTCTAATCAAGTGAGCTGCCCAGCCAGGGCTTTCTGTGGCACTCTTTCAATGACTGCAGGAAATCTTCTTTACCCTCTCCCCCTCCCCCCAGAGCTCTGTTGTTTTCATTTGGTTCACAGCAGGTAGAGGGCTCCAGGGTGTTAAAAGCTGCCCAGTGGCACCCTAGCAAGTTTTGCTGAGTGGATAGTGTTGGCCCTCGGACTGAAGGGTCCCCGATTTGATGGTTTGATTCTGGTCAAAGCACGGACCTTGGTTGCAGGTTCTCCAGCCCTGGTGGAGGTGTGTGCAGGAGGCAACCAATTCATGTGTCTCTCTCACATCCATGTTTCTCCCTGTCTCTCCCTCTCTCTTCCTCTCTTTCTAAAACCAATGGAAAAATATCCTCGGGTGAGGATTCACCTAAATAAATAAATAAATTCATACAGACATACACACACAAATAAAAAAGTTGCCCTTAAGCTTCCCAGTGCCTGCAGGGAGAAGCTGGGTGGCCGGGCAGAAGCCCCGACACCAGAATGTGCAGAAGGCTCCTCCAAGGCCCCTGGATCCCGAGCCCCTAGTGGTGCCTGCGGAGGTCAGTTGATGAGTGTCACCTGTGCTGCGGGGACATCAGGGAGTCTGCCTGGCAACCCACCTGCGCAGCTGCAGGAGGGCCTGCTTCCGGTCTGGTCGCGGCCAGGGCCGGGAGGCGTCCAGCCTCCAAGGTTTGTTCCGGCTCAGGTCGCCTGCGCTGGTTTCGCATCTTCAAGACACACCGGGCTCCCTGGCGCTTCTCCACAGCAAACTCGCTGAAGCTGCCCAGGCCCCCCGGGCCACATCCTCACAGCGAAGGAGAAGCCTGGAGAGGGAGGTGTGGGAGGCCCACAGGTGCAGGTTGTCCGCGGCCCCCACCCGCGCGGAATGCTGCTGGTGAGCCCGGAGCGCAGTCAGCTAAGCTCAAGGTGGCTGAGAAGATGGTTTGAAGGTGGTGACTGGAAAGGAGGTTTAGCAGGTGGTCGGAGGCTGGGAGAAGGGGCATCCCTGGATCTATTCCACCCAAACGCTGTGGAGTGTCAGCCTCCCGCCTTATCCTTCACTTTTTTTTAGTAAAGAAATAGGGAAGTTAAGCAAAGCATGGAAGGCAGGTCTAAGAATAGGGATGGGTGCTGGTGGGATAAGTTTCTAGGCCCAAGACTGGGGTGCCAGGGCAGCAAACCGGAATTTACTGACCTTCCTTGTCGCTGTAAGCGCTCTGACCAGAACCCCGGTATA
>NW_006284340.1:3219147-3253728 GCF_000327345.1 Myotis davidii
GAGAACGGGCCCCCCGCCAGTGAGATAGTTTCTGTTTGTCTTTTCCTTGTTCTTTATTCTTTAGCCTCTAGAGCAGTGGTTCTCAACCTTCCTAATGCTGCGACCCCTTCATACAGTTCCTCATGTTGTGGTGACCCCCAATTTCATTGTTACAAATTGAACATAATTAAAGCATAGTGATTCATCACAAAAACAATATGTAATTATATATGTGTTTTCCGATGGTCTTAGGCGACCCCTGTGAAAGGGTCGTTCGACCCCCAAAGGGGGTTGCGACCCACAGGTTGAGAACCGCTGCTCTAGAAGCTTCTTGCCTCCCGCTCCATTTTGCAGTTCTTTGAAAGGAGGCTGTTCACTTTCTGAAGTGTTAAAATTTGTTTCTATCACCAAAACATTTCTTTTTTCTGTAATCATGTTTAACAGTTTTTTGTCAACGAGGAACGGGATCTGAAGCTGACTGCTCATGGCTTGTGAGACGACAAGACAGACAGGTGAGGCGCCTCTGAACCCTTGGAATTCACTTGTCCTCTCGTCCTAACCCAGGGCCCCGAGTAAGTCACAGTGGTGTTTGAACTCTGCTCCCTTGCATGCAGCCGTCCAATCCAAACACACTTTATTCGGGGGGAAAAAAAGATACATATTCTTCCAGGAAAGGCTCTGGGGTCGTGGAAGGGTTTTGGGGCTTATTAAAATTTCCAGAGGGGTTCCAGGCTAGTTATATCGGGAGTCCACAATGGGTGGCAGGCAGTTATGGAACTCACAAGGTAAGTCCACAAAATAAACTGCGGGGGTACTTGGGAGAGTAAATTAAGACAAGAAATTCAGACTGTTTTGACCGTCATTCTAAGTGGGAACGGACTATTAAAAATCATCAGGGTATCCTCCAGTATAAAAAATATTTTAGTGAAAGGAGTAATAGATTCTAGGGCTCCAAGATAAAACACTGGCCCAGAAATCGTCTCTCATTTGCAAGCAACCGGGACATTGAGAAAAAGAGTGTCCTCGAAGGTTTTGTCTCATCCTTCCAAAATTAATTTGTAAAACACTCTATTTAATTGGCTTAAATAATATCAAGTATTTATATAAATTAAGTATACACTCAGAAATATAGAAAGTAACCCAAATGATTTTCAAGTTCACATGCTATAGGATAATCTTCAGTACGTAAAAAAAGTTTAAGTTTGTTGGTTTAATGAAAACAGGCATGCCATTATAGCTATCAAAATTAAATATAATACTTTCATTCTCCCTAAGTTTATTAAAAGCCAAATAAACTCATTTTATCTCTGTTACAGTATTTTCCAGCAAGAAAGAGAACTTAAAATGATTTTTTTGGTGCTTTTTTATTTTTTTTGAGAGAGAGGAAGGGAGAGATAAATATTGTACACACCCCAACCTGGGATCTAAACCCAAAACCTAGGTATGTGCCCTATTTATGAATCAAACCTGAGACCTTTCGGTGCATGGGATGATGCTCCAACCAACTGAGCCACACTGGCCAGGGCAAGATGACGATTGTTTAATGTCTCATGAATTTTCAAGAGTAATCTGAACATAATTGTTAAAAACAAGTAAATTGATGTAAGATAAATATTTTTAATGAACTTTAGAAAATAATTATGCTTTATGGTATGTCTGTTTAAAAAATAGTTTCTAAAATCTTTTAGGAACTTGAAATCTTAAAGTTATACTGAGATAACTTATACTGGATATTCATTTAATATCTAGATCATTTCAAAATAAGATAAAATACTGAAATAGTAATTATTGAACATAGTTTTAACATTTTTGGCTATTTGGTTATTTGATTCTATGGATAAACATGTTTTATGCTACATTGAAAAATTAACTATGAGGAAAAATATACCTCTAGAAATTATGAAATGTATTTATAAATTTGCCAATCCATAGAATTGTCATTTCACAATTGCTTGTTTCTTAGTTTTCTCTACGTATTAAGATTTCTCAGGGTTAAGAATTCTAATTAATATATTTAACTAAACTAGAAATATTAAGGGTAGCATCTTTCTGTAAGGAATGTAGGATGTGTTTTTGGTAAGAAGAGCTATGAGATATGCAGATGTATTTTTATTAAGAGAAAAAGAGAGCGATTTTGTCCTAAACTAAAAGAAAAGGAATCTTGGTTAGGAATTTTATGTGCTAAAGTTGGCTAAGATTGGAATAGATAGAGTTAAGCTTTTTAAAACTTTAATATCAAAAGTACACAGTGTAAAATTGGAATTTGGTTTTCTCTCTGTTAAAAGTACAAAGTTTTCTTGGACTATTGGTCTGCTCTTGATAAGAGATTGTGAAAGATTTTTTTTTTTTAAAAATATTTTGGGCTCTCCACCTGAAAAGCAAAGGTTTTGTGTATTACTAAAATATTTACTGTGCTTTCACATTGTCTTTATCAGGTCTTTGCTTACGTAGGGAAACCTAGTCTTCTCTGTATTAAAAGAGCTAAGTTTTGTTCACAACTGTGCAACCTATATTTGCCTTTACAATCTTTTATTGTCACTTTGGTTAAGTAGATAATTATTGTTTCATAATGATCTTTGATCCTATTTGGTCAGATGTTCAAACCTTTTGACATTTTGACAGCTTCCCCAAATCAAATTCTTTTTTAAAATTTAGGTATAGTTGACGTATAACATTTTTTAGTTTCAGGTGTACAGCATAATGATTCAGTATTTATATATATTATGAACTGACCACCATAGTCTTGTGAACATTCGTCACCATACAGTAGTTAATACATTTTTTTTCTTGTGCTGAAAACTTTGAAGATTCACTCTCTTAGCAACTTTAAGTTATGAATGCATTATTATTAACTACAGTTGCCATGCTGTACATGACTTATTTATTTCATAACCGCTCTGCTCCCTGTATGTATGCGCTTGGTTTGTTGGTTTGTTTTTAGATGCCACATATAAGTGAGATCATAGGGTACTTACCTTTCTCTGATTTTATTTCACTTAGCCAATGCCCTTGAGGTCCGTCCATATTGTTACAGACGGCAAGATTTTATTTATTTATTTTCATGTAAAATATATTTTATTGATTTTTTACGGAGAGGAAGGGAGAGGGATAGAGAGTTAGAAACATCGATGAGAGAGAAACTCCGATCAGCTGCCTCCTGCACATCTCCCTACTGGAGATGTGCCCACAACCAAGGTACATGCCCTTGGCCGGAATCGAACCTGGGACCTTTCAGTCCACAGGCTGACGCTCTATCCACTGAGCCAAACCGGTTATGGCAAGATTTTATTTTTTATGTCTGAATAATATATATCACATTTTCTCTATCCATTCATTTGTCAGTGGGTACTTAAGCTATTTCCATGTCTTGGCTATTAAAACTAATGCTGCAATAAAAATAGGGGTGCATATGTCTTTTTGAGTTAATGTTTTCCTTTTCTTTGGATAAATATTCCAAAATGGAATTGCTGGATCATATCGTATGTCTATTTTAAGTTTTTGAGGAACCTCCATACTGTTTTCCATAGTGGCTGTACCAATTTACATTCCCACCAACAGTACACAAGGGTTTCCTTTTCTTTACATCCTCACCAACACTTGATTGTTTCTTATCTTTTTGAGAATAGCCATTCTAACAGGTGTGAGGTGATATCTCATTGTGGTTTTGATTTCCATTTCCCTAATTATTAGCGATGTTGAACACCTTTTTTTTGTGTGTACCCGATGGCCGTCTGTATGTCTTCTTTGGAGAAATGTCTATTCAGCTTCTCCTCTCCTTTTTAAATTAGATTATTTTTTGGTTTTTGGTATTTACTTACTTACTATTGAGTGATATAAGTTCTTTATATATTTTGGATATTAGCTCCTTATCAGGTATGATATGCAAATGTCTTCTCCCATTCAGTAGGTTGCCCATTATTTTGAGTTACATTCTTTTATTTGTGGCTGAGTTCTTTGCCTCTGCTCTAAAAACAGTTCTCTACTCGCCTATCTTAGCTGCTAATCCTATTTTTATGAGGAAGCAGAAAAAATGTCCACCACTTTTTATTGGCCCAGCACAAGTCTGAACTTCCAGGATTGTATTACCCTCAATGAGAGCAGCAGAACCAAAGGCCAGCTTATTGGGAGGCGTTGGCAGCACCCTCATCTCCGTGAAATTCATCTGAAGTGCCGCAAAGTAAAGTTGGCAGTACAGCTTTGAAACAAGAAGCTTGGTTCCTCCCTGCACACCCCTTCTATATAGACATTCTGGAACTTCTGTGTTCCTCTCCCACCCCTTTGTCTCTCACTTTGAACTCTTGTACAAAGTCTGCAGTATGTGGTTTTGTCCTTATTAAATGCTGCCTGCAGTTGTATTATGTCTTCTCCCCAAAATGGCTTCACATGGAGGTCAGAAGACTCCCTGTCACCACTTTTGTTTTCGACCAAAGGTTCAATGCGGTATATAAGCCACCTGTGCTTGCTGGTGGAACAGACTTCCCACGGGTGCCTCTTTTCTCCCTTCCACCACTTCCTGCTGGTCGGTCACAGCCTGCTGGTAAAATGCTTAGCAGTGCTGTTTTGACCTGAGTTGGAGAGATTTGACCTGAGGATCATAAAGACCTGGCTGAGGGGGAAACATGACGGAGAAAATGTTGATGCCCAGCTGAGTCACTCACACAGCATTGCACTGTGATGGCATGAAGGATGAGGGCTGCTTTTGGGGGACTTGCAGACATTATCTCTTTCCTTTTGAAGGCACCGTGTGTGGGCAGGAGGATGAGTGAGCTCAGCAGGTACTCTGTGCTTGGGCAAACTGGCCCTTCAAAGACTCCGAAAGGCCAAACAAAAATGTGCAGAGGTACTGAAGGCTGAAACCAAAGCTCCCCCCCCCCCCCCCCCCCACCCAAACTGGAGTTTCCTGAGTGTTTCTCAAAAGAAAGGCTGTGCTAGCAGGTTTGCAGAGGGAGCAGAGATGCTAATGAAGTGCCAACTGGCTGCTTTCAGCCGAGCCTTCTGGGCACCTCGCCACCATCTCGCTTTCTTTCCTACCCATTTATTTATTTATATTCTTAATTAATGGAAATTTCAGCTCCCATTAGATCTGGAGGAGTCCGTAATAAACAGTCGGGAGCACAGGCAGGCAGCCCTGCTAGGGAAGGGCAGAGGCTCCTCGCTCTGTTCCTGGATTCCAGGCACGTGGCTGGCCTGGGCTCAGGAGAGAAGTCCATATGCTGGTTCAGTGTAGGGGGAGCCGGGAGCCCGTGTCTGTGGACCTCTGCGGTATCTGTGAGGTTCTCCTCCTTTTTCTCTTTTGTTCTGTAGGAAATGGGCCATACAAGTTTGAATCCTATCTGGCTGTGCAATCTTGGGCAACTTAATGAACGTTTCTGTGTCTCATTCTTCTCTGTTAAAAAAGGTAATAGTACCTACTTCAGAGGGTAGCTGTGGGTCTTAAATCATAGTGGGTGTGAGGCACTTGGCAGGTGCTTAGTTCTCACTGATTGCTCACTGGATGTTAGCTATCCTCCTCCTCATCTGATCACAAGTGCACATACCAACATGTCCCCCCCCCCTCCGCCCCCCGTGCCTCAAGCAGCCTGGTGCGGGCTCTGGGTTCTGGCACCTGGTTTGGGGATGGCATTATGAGTCGGGTTTAGGTGAGGTTTTTGAACGCATAGTCTTGAATCTTGGCATCACTTCTGAAGCCTGAAAACCTCGCATGAGTGTAATCTTTTAAGCCAAAAAGCCACTGAGGGATTGAGACATGGTAGAGTGATAAGAACTGGAAGAAGTAATTGATACCCCATAGCAGGGGAAAGCTTCCCTGCCCAGATTTAACCCTTCGAGTGCCAACCAATATCCTAGGAACTATGCTAAAATTGCCAAGGCATTTTTGCTGATTTTACAGCAGTTTAGGGAAAAAATTACGAATCGCAAGTAAATGAAATTACATATTCAAAAACTTAAGGAAACCTTGACTACATTTGTTTTCATCTTTGACGTATTTAGCAATATCATCATCACTAATAAAAGCAGACTTAGAACTGGACGTCAAAGCGCTCCCGCACTTTGGCGAAAGACAAGAGGAGCGCAATCGCTCTCCCCGGCACTCTAGGGGTTAAAGGGAGGGTTCAGTGGACTCTCAGATGGCCAGACCCAGCCCTATGGAGGCCAGGGCAGGAGCAGGAGTGATTGGAGTGACAATCTGATGTCACACCTTCTGGATTTGGCTCCTGGCTCCATACTCTAGTGCCTATGGGACCTAGTACCAAGCTCATTAAACTTTTTAAGCCTCTGTTTCCTGGCATGAAAAAGGACCATGAAAATAACAGTGTACTCCTAGAGCTATTGAGAAAATGACATGAGCTAACATACAAAGTGATTAATAGAATGCCTGACAAGTTCTCAGAAGCGGTTAGCTAGCTGCTGCGATTAGATTGGTTTTATGTATTCCTGTATTCTCAATGCCTATCAGTGTCTGCTTATAGAAATATTTGTTAAATGATCAAATGGAGAATGGGAAACTTAGAACAACTCAGCAACCTTTCTGAGCCTGCTAGCCCTAATGGAGGAGGTTCTGTGAGATGGCACTCAAGGCCACTTTCAGATCAAAGCATAGGGATTCTGTGCCAGATTCACAGATGCCTCCTGGGCCTGAGAGTAGAAGGCTGTTTTCACCTGAAGGGAGAAACTTCTTTTCCTCTTTTTTTGAAAGGTGACATTATGCATTAACAAAGAATACAGTAGCCAAGGTCCCAGGTGTCACTGGAGAGGACATTTTAAACTGTTGCGTTTGAGTCTGAAATTACTAGCACCTTTTTGGCTAAGAAGGATCTGCTAATTATCTGAGCTATGCTGTTGGATTTCTTTTCTAAAGGGAAGGGGCGACTCAAAAGGTGAGCCAGACACTAGTCAGTATCAAGGAAGACCTGAGCACAATTGGGGGTGAATTATTATTCCATCCGGTAAATCTTTGCTCCCGTCTCACCTTGGCTACCTCATTCACTTTGTGGCTCACCTAATCTCAGATAGGACACAGCAGAAATAGAAAAGGTCCCTGGAAGGGCCGAACAGATGGATATAAGGGAAGGGGTGACTTCCACACCAAGAAAGATGAAATATTTCGCTCTGAAAGAAGCAGAGGAAAAGGGCGAACACTCTTTGGAGATGGTGCGTGTTATGAATGGGGAGCAGCAAGCCGATTGCAGGCTCCCTCTCACCCTTTCCTCTAACTGGAGAAAGAAGCCGCACTTGACAAAATAAAAAAGGAACAAATTTAGAGCCCGTGAAAGCAAATGCTCTCCACACAATGTATAATTAACCTGTGAGGGAACCTAACCGGCTCGCTATTAACTGAGGCAAGCGGTTAGCTGGGCTCTCGCATGGTGGGAAGAATAACAGCCCTTTTGGCAGTTAAACTGGTGAAGGCTGCAATTCCTGAGGTCATTCATCCTCCCCTGCCAGGCGTGAAATAATCACCGGGTTGGAAAACGGAGCATCTCCTGGGATGCAAGAGCTGGGAGGTGAGATCGGCATCTCGATGGAGAGGAAGGATATAGGCACTGCCGGTGGCTGTGGAAACCATCCAGGGAAGCTAGGAGACTTGACTGGGGTCACAGAACTCCAGCTTCCTGGCTCCTCAGCCATACCCTCTCTGTTACAGCACCTGGGCCCTGGAACCAGAGCCTCAAGCACTGACTCTTGCCTCTGCCTTGCTCTCCATCCCACTCTGTGCTCACTGCACCGTCAGTAGGCAGTTGCTCCAACTGAAGGGTATAATCGGAATCATCAGGACAAGGTGGTCTGGTGCCTGTTCAGTGTCTGTTAGGTCTGGGCAGGAATTCTGACCCACTTTATATCCCTGTGATCTCAAGTATTCAGCAAAGAATAAGGCACTAGTGTAGACTAAAGTAAAGGAAAGTGTGTTTTTTTAGGAGGAGGTTAGTATTACCATTTCAGATGCTGTCTTCACTTCCTAGGTGTATGACCTTGGGCACCTTACTTTTTGTCTCTGAATCTCAGTTTCTTTATTTTACTATTATCTTCTTCATATACACGTGAGGGTTAAATGAGTCAATACTGAAATGCCTTTAGCATACAATAGCATACAGTCACCATTTAAAAACTGGTAGCTGAAATAATGATTAGATCTAGAATTAGCATGAGCTGACCTGATAGGAGAAAACCTTGCTTTAAACTTTTAGATTTATTATCCCTCCATTCATCCACCCATACATCCTTCTATCCATCCATCCTTTTACCTTCTCATTTACTCCATAAATACTTTTTGAGCACCTAGTATGCACTGTGTTAGATACTAGATATAGAGAGGTACATGATATATACTCCTATCCTGTTGGAGTTCACAATTAAATAGAGAAACAGTCATCCTAAAAGCAAAACAAAAACCTCCCTGCAGTTATGTGATGCATGATGCATCAGAGGTGGAGATCTATAACGTATTGTGGGATCATAGGAGGAGCCTATTAGGCTCTAGCTACAGTATGTGTTAAGCACTGTGAGAGACATTCATCAAATTACTTGTCAAGTAATTCCCACCCTCAGGAAAAGTGACATCTTGGAAAGGCTTTGCTACTTATTGGGAATCCCAGAAAACATCGCAAGACTGAGCTTGCCCTCACATTGTCATCAAACATAGCTCCAAGGGATTCTGTTTGTTACCAGAGAATGTTCTGAATCACTCAAAAGTGTTTCAAGATGGCTTTTGTTGTCTTGGTGAAAGATGCTGGTCAAGAAGCCCCAGAAAAGACTCTGGAGGGTAGCCAGGGTACTTCTAAGAATTCATAGGCCCTGGACACCTTTGAGGCCTTACCCTAAATCTTACCCCAAATCCCCAGCATACTATACCATGTGAAATGCCTCCATGCTCCACAGTCGATTCAGCTGTTTTTCTTTGTTGCTATAAAATGATTTCCTAATTTGGGTTTTAAAATTATTTGTGATGAGTGATTTTTGGAAAGTACATGATTATTCAAGAATTCTCCTGGGATGAGAAAACTTAAATGCTTTTCCAATATAATGACTTTTTTTTGATGAATACTAAATTAGACAATTAATGAAGTTGACATCATATTACATCTTGTAGACATTCAATTAAACACTAAATAATTTTAGTTTTATACTTTCTTTTTATATTTGGAGCCACTTCTTTTTGTTTTGGTTTTCAGACCTAAGATGCTTCTATGAGCCTCTGAGAAGCTCTTAGGCTGGCAGCCTGGCACCTCTGGGTGGAGGAGCCATGGGGCAGGAGCAGGGTCTCCTCAGCCCAGCCCCAACCTGTGCCTCATCCTTGAGGACCCCTGAGGGAGATCTGATGAGGTGAAACCCCCTGGGCTGCTTTTAGTGAGCCACATTAGAGTAGATTTTAGGTCCCATGGCTGGGTAGTAACCTGTGAGGCACTTGGTGGGGCCTTTCCCCAGCTCTCAAAGGAAGCTGGATTTTCTCTTCTCTTGGCACATCTTCCTTCCTCTCTGCCTTTTCCCTGTTCTGTTTTTAAAAAATTCTCTCTTCCTTTCCTTCTCTCTTGACGAGAGCTTTGTCCATGGCTCCCCTAGACCTGCCTCTCTCTGCTTGTGCCACTCAAGTAATTTCTGACCCCAGTGAAAGCATCATGTAGGGAGGGATGGCTACAAAGCCAGCACTTACAGAATTAAAGACAGGTATGGAGACACTTTGATTAAAGCTGGAAATACAAAGTGTTTGCCATGTATTTCTTTACAAAACCAGTGCCCTAATATCTTTTTAGAGTAGCTGGTGTGAAATGAGCGGCTGAACTTGCGTCCTTGCTAAAGTTTTACTGAGCCAAGAGACTGCTGGAGGTTTCTTGTTAGACTGTATTAATAGCTTCCTTTGCTCCATCACTCTTGTTCTGCACAGAGCACCCTTCTCCTTGCTGCCTCGTGGCTGCATCCCTCACATCTCAGCTGCGAGTCACCTCCCAGTGAACCCATCTGACCTCCCTGGGAAGATCTGAGTGCTCTTTTTTTGGTGCTCCTACTGACTTGCACAGCGTTCACACATCCATGAAAGCAATGCCCATCTTTTGTCATGATGGTTTGTTTAATTGGCACATCTGACTCCCACAGTAAACTCTTTGTGGACAAAGACTCCCCCAGCCTCCATCCCTGTATCTTTAGCTCTGAGCACAACAGTTGGCACATGGTAGGGTCTAAAGGAATGAGCTCACTGGCTGGAAATCCTGGACTCTTCTTTTTGCACTGATTTTGAGACCTTTTCAACTTTGCCTACCCAAGCCAGGAAAGACTGCCTGCTTGGTCCTTCTTTAAGAAGAAGCCTTGATAAATATCCCCCCACAGTGCAGGGTCCCTTTCCTCCCGATGTCTCCAAACTATGAGTCATCAGCTCCAGGATCAACTACCATTGTAGATTTTTAAAAAATGGGATAAAGAAGCAAAGGAGCAAATAGGAATAAATACGTATAGCTATAACAGTGAAATAAATCAAAATCACCTCTCTGTGGCCAGAGATGCTTAATAGGCAGAGATCACTGCCAGATGGTAAAAAAAATGTGTTTAACAGGCGGTGAGGGCAAATTTAAGCTGCTGGAATAAATAGCCCAACTGCTTTTCTCAGTTTAGAATAAAATAACTTTTTCTTTGGCATTAGATGTATTCGTGGGATTTGATTCTGAAAGTGCTTGTCGTGCTTCCAGGACTTAGAGAGCATGAGCTGTGCAGGTCACTGGCTACTTTCAGCTGGGGTTGGGGGTACCTGTTTAGGTTCTCTTATTAGCCTGGGAGGCCCCAGAAGTGCATTACTAGCCCCTTAATTGCCTCATCTCATTTACTCATCTGGTTAGAATAGGAGAAAGCACCTGGTGACACTCCTGTCTACCTTTCCAATCTTCTCTTCAACTCCTTTACTGGTATTTCTCCCTCATGTCCTCTGCTCAGGCCTCACTGGTCATCTTGGGCCTTCCTTGGATGCTTCATGTGTGTTCTTACTTCTGTGTGTGTGTGTCTGTCAGCCTTGGATGTCCTTTCCCCCCGCCTTGTATGTGGGGCTTGTTTTTCAAAGGTCATCCCACTTGAATGTATGTGCTCCTCAGACTGGGAACCCTTCCTTCCTGGAGGAACTGGTTTAATCTTTGATCCTATGTGGCCCTTTCCATCCCTTAATTATGAGTCTTACCATGTTCTGTAATAGTTTATACAATGATTGTAATAATTAAACTGTCAGCAAATTCTATCAGGACTACTTTCAAAATACTGTATCCAAAATTTGACCACTTCCCACCACACCACCTCTACCATTCCAGGTCATGCTTACTGACCTTCCTTTGATCTGGTCTACTTGCCTCCATGTTTGCTTCCCTACATAGGAGCTAGAGTAGACTGATCCTTATGAAAGATGAATTAAATTGTGACTTCTCTGTTCAGAACCTTCAGTGCTTCCCATGTGTACTAGTTCGGGTTCTCCAGAGAAACAGAACCCATAGGATATGTATATACATAGATAAGGAGATTTAGTATAAAGGATTGGCTCTCATGATTATGGAGATTGGCCAGTTCAAAGTCTGCAGCATGGGCCGGTAGCCTTGAGACAGAAGAGAGCAGATGGTGTAGTTCTAGTCCCAAGGCCTGCAGCCTTGAGAACCAGGAGAAGCAGGAGTACCAGGAAGCCTAAGGGCAGTCCGCTCGGGAATTACCTCCTGTTCAGGGAGGTTGGTTCTTCTATTCAGGCTTTCAACTGATTGGATGAGGCCCACCCACATTATAAGGGGCAGCCTGCTTACTCAAAGTTCACTGATTTAGATGTTAATTTCATCCAAAAATACCCTCCAGGTTGACACATAAATCATTAGGCCATGTCACTTGGTCCTCATCATGTTCCCATCCAGCCCTGAGTGAACAACCTCGGCCTGTTTCTCTTCTGCTCTGTCCCTGTGTCCCAGTGATTGCAGCTTCTTTGCTGTTCTTTAAGGGTAGATGGCACACTCCTGCTTCACGGCCCTTCTCTCTGCTCTCAGAGCACTTAGAGGAATGTTATCCTCCCAGATGTTTGCATTTTTATCTTCTTTACCACCCAGATGCCAGTATTCAGATGACACCTCATCACAGAGGCCTGCCCTGATCTATTTTTTTTTTGTCACATTATTCCCCTGGTCCTTGCCATCCTCTAGTCCCTTACTCTGCTTTATATTTCTTTATGATTTTTATCCAAAGCTAGATAATGCATTTACCCATTTTCTAGATGATGATGATGATGATGATGATAATGAGTTTCAGAGGTGTGTTGGAGGTTTAATACCATCCTATATAATAAAAGCCTAATATGCTAAGTGTCCGGTCGACCAGTCGGTCTTTCAACCAATCAGAGCATAATATATGCTAAGGCCGCTCAACTTCTCACTATGATATGCACTGACCACCAGGGGGCAGACAGTCAACCGATTGACTAGTCGCTATGATGTGCACTGACCACTAGGGGGCATACATCAACCGGTCAACCAGTCGCTATGGCATGCAGTGACCACCAGGGGGCAGATACTCCGACCGGTAGGTTAGCTTGCTGCTGGGATCCAGCCCATCAGGACTGAAAGAGATGGGCTGGATATGCCTGGAGCCCTCCCACGGTTCCTCCCTGTCTGGCCAATCTCCTGTGTCCCTCCCTCACCCTAATTGTGCACAGGTGGGTCCCTTGGCCTGGCCTGCACCCTCTCACAATCTAGGACCCCTCAGGGGATGTCAGAGAGCCAGTTTTGGCCCGATCCCGCAGGCCACGCTGAGGGACCCCACTGGTGCACAAATTCGTGCACCGGGCCTCTAGTAAAATATACAAACGCATAGAAATTTTTAAATAAATAAGTCTTGTTCCATGAAAATTAAAAAAAATATATATTTTGAAGGTAGATCCCATAGGGATTTTTGATAGATTTGAAATGGTACATAAGATAAAACGTGATTTTTTATTTTATTTATTTATTTTTTTTTGCTGGAGTAGATAATTGAATGATTTGACTCAATGAAAGGGAGAGGACAGAGGACAAAGCTTTGGGAAATCAACCAACTTTAGATATTAAGTTTAGATATCCCAGTAGGTATGTTGAATAGGAAGTTGTATAGAGAAGTCTGAAGTTCAAGGGAGAAGACAGAGTTAATGATGCATACTTTGGAATTATCAGCAAAACACAGGAATTAAAGCCATATGAATGGCTGAGGTTATGTAGGGAATGAAGATAGAGAGGAAGAAAGGAGAGAGAAAACTTCAGTCCTGGGGCACCTCAATATTTGGAGGTTGGGAAGAGGAGGAGCCGGCAAAGGAGACTGAGAAGTGGCAGTGATGTGGGAGGAAAACGGGAAGAATGTGGTATCTTGAAAGGCAAGTTAAAAGTCCATTTTAAGGAGGGAGTGATCAATTGCCTGCATCAAATGTCTCCAGGAGGTCAGGTAAGGTGAAAATTGAGAATTGACTGTTGGGGTCAATGCAAGATACATACAAGAATGCTCACAGAAGCACTGTTTATTTTTAGCAAAATATTGGAAGCGTTCCCAAATGTCTCTCAACAGGAGAATGGGTAAATACATTGTAGTATATTTGCACATTGGAATTCTATTGATTTGAAGAAATGAATGAGCTAGAGTCACATGGATGAATTCTGCAGACATGGTAGTAAGGGAAAAAGTTGAATATGTGCAGTTCAGTACCATTTATAAAGTTTAAAGCATGCAAAACAAACTTATATTGTGTAGAGGAACCTATATAGTAAAAGTATAAAGAAATGAAGCATACTGAATTCAGGATACCAGTTGCTTTAACAGTGGGAGAAGAGGAAGTGATTTGGGAGGGATACACAGGAGGCGGTCAACAATTTTGGCAATATACTTGATTTTTGAACAACACAGGGGTTAGGAGTTCTGACATCCCCCAAGCAGTTGAATATCTATGTATAACTTTTGATTTCCAAAATCTTAACTAATAATAGCTATTGTTGACTAGAAGCCTTATGGATAGCATAACCAGTCAATTAATACATATTTTCTGTTATGTATATTATATACTGTATTCTTACAATAAAGTAGACAAGAGAAAACAAAATGTTAAGAAAATCATAAAGAGAAAGTCCATTTACCGTATTTATTGAAAAAAATTCACAAAAAAGTGGACCCACACATTTCAAACCTGTGTTGTTAAAGGGTCAACTATATATTGCTTTTTTAGCTTGGTAGTGGATACACAAGTTATACTTAATTATTTATATTTTTTTGTATAGTCTAGATATTGCCTAAGAAATTCTAAATGAAAAGAAAGACAATTCAAGACATTGAATTTGTCAGTGTGGAAGTCATTTGTGACCTGGACAAAAGCACGGTGAAATGTTTATGGGGCTAGCAGATTGAAGTGGGTTTAAGAGGGAACGAGGGAGAAAGTGAAAATGATGAATACAGCCAACTCTTCAGATAAGTTTTCGCATGGTGAGGGGCAGAGATTTGGAGTAGTAGCTGGAGGAGGATGTCAGATAAAGGAGGGTTTGATTGACTCCAAATGTAAAGTTTGCCAAGGCCAAGTAGGGTACAAAATTAAAGTACAGTTTAATTATTTATCCTTAGCATATATCCAAGCCCCCTCCCTCATTTTCCTTTGGTGTTTTGGCATGTGACTATTGGTGTTCATGAGCATCTTCACCAAAGGACGGTGAACTCAAATCAGTCCCTTTGGATACTGCTGAAAATAATTTAGTAAAAGCCTCAGTTGGGAAGGAGTTGGAAACAACTCATTTAAATAAGGTTTGGGATTACATGTGAATTATTATAGATGAAGCATTGAATAAAAACATCACACAGAATGTGCACATTATTTCAGGTGTTTTAGAGTTATGCTTTCTAGAATTAGGAAGGTTGTTCAAAATGGTGTGCCATGGCCACTTATAACCATAATTTTCAAGAAAACTTCTTGAAGAAGATGGATTCAGGGAGGCTTTTTATATGATTGTTATTCTGCCTATAAGGTCTAGTATCATGAGGAAATGGGCAGTGGGCTGTTGTACTGACTATTGTTGTTTTGCTAGTATCTGATGTGGATTTATAAAGATCCGTTCACCCCATTTCCTGGAGATCATTTAGACCAACAATGCCTGTTAGCAAGATAATGATTAGAATATAAATGATGCTGAATAGAATTTACAGAGACCTATTGTGTGCCATGTACTGTTGTAAGTATTCTGGCCAATTTTTATTAAACTCTTACAACTTCATGCAGAGTAGTCTTATTGTACCCATTTTATAGATGAGGAAACAGAAGAAGAATGGAGTTCCATAAATAGTAAGTTCCAGAACTGGGACTGGAACTCAGGATGTCTAATTCCAAAGCCTTCTCACTCCAGTTTTCTGTGCAACCTCTAAGAATGGCAGAGACTAGACTAGACATAGTCAATTTATTGAACATTCTTCTTGGACTACAGTTTCTGACTAGAAAGGCCAGTCTCCCCCTTGCTTTGTAATGTTTTGTGTTGCTAGTGAATATGACACGGTATGGGTAGGAGTGAATGATTGCCGTGGGAAACATAGCACTGCATCAGCTGGAAGTTTTGAAGATCTGCAGTGAATTGAGAATAAAATTGTGTCCTCACATTTTGAGGTCTTTTACTTCATAGAACATCCTGTGTTTCTAAAACATCCACAGTGACTGTTGTTTTCTTTATTATTTAAATAAGCAAGTGTCCTAGTTTCAAGGGGAAGAGATTTGTTGTTTTCATCAAATTTACTGCACATCTGTTTAAAGAATGTGGCAACAGTATGCATAAATCTCCAATCAAAAATTACAGAACAAGCCAATTTTATATTAAAAATGTATGGCCAGACACAATGTGCTGAAATTATGAAATTACTACGTGGTGCCTTTTCTGCTCTGCTTATATTGACTGTTTAGCCCCAAATTAAATCTTGTACAAAAATATACCAGACAAAAGAAGTTAAACTTGGCCTGAAACAATTAAACTGATGTTATACTAGTGTGTCCGTATAATGTGCCAACACTGCAAACATATTTTTATAACAATAGAATTTTTATAATATCTTTGATTTTGAAACATTCAAATTATATATGCCGTTACATATAATGATGTTTCATGGATATTGGATAATATCATAATACAGAAGAATTTTAAAACTCCTTTAGGAGAAAATCTTCAAATGTTTTATAAGCAACAAGGAATTCCCCCTTTGGAGATTTCTAGAGTTAACTGGTACTTTGTTTCTTTTGGGTAAGATCAGAAAATAGGAACATCATCATCTTTCATGGACTATCACCACTACCATCACCACTACACCAACATTGATATTTATGACTGCCTTTTAATTACAAGTACATTATTAGTCATCTTCTATACATTTAATTCTCAAAGTGGCCCTCTGATTATCCTTATTAGCCCATTTTACGGATTGAGAAATTGAGGCTTGGAAACATTAATTAATTTGCTCTAGGTTACATAGCCAAGATCTGTGCCCTTGAGAAGCTTGCACATCTGCAACATTTGACCATTTACAGCATTATTTTATTTAGCGGCATCATCTTGGGTGGATCCTTTAAATACGGACCCATTGCTTTGCCATAGATGAGATGTTCCAGGCAAAAAAGCCAAGTGGCCCTCTTCAGGTCACCAGTGGTGGAGCCTGGCCTTTGGATTGCTGTTCTGACTAGTGTTTTCCATCAAACTTCACAGAAAGCTTCACCTTGCAAAGAAAGCCCTTTATTGATTGGGCCTGTGATGCAACTCCAGAGGAGGTATGAGTGACAGAGATGGGTGTGGGGCGTGGAAAGAGTTAAGAGTCTGCCCTCTACACACCAGTAGCCCTCTAGCCTCCATTTTGAGGATTTAACTCAGGAATCTCCTCTCCCAAGAGGCCTCTCCCGACCCCCTTATGCTGGATGACATGCCTCATTTCTTATACAGTCTCTATCATTATCAATGCCCTCTTCTATCAATAGCCTCTATTACCTCTGTCTTTAAGCTTGCCACATCATGTGATCTCCTTTTTATAGAAAGCCTCCACCCACAGCACTCGACTCTGAGACACTTTCCAGCAAGACCCATGTCTTATTCACCATCACATCCTCAGCTTCTTTCATGATACCTGCACACAGAAGACTCTCGATAAGTATTCAGCGAATGATTGAGATAACAGGAACTGAATTAGGTCAGTGCTCTGGGGAATAACATGAAGGCATGGATTCCAGAAGCCCCATGATAGAGAATTGACAAGAATTTGCACACTTTCTAGTGTATATTTTAGGTGAGATTACCATTTTATCAGCAGAAACACAGAAAACAAATGGAGGCAGAGCGTTGGGAAGAAAATTGATTAGTTCAGGACGGAGGCTCTTGTCAGACACACGGATGTCAAAGAGGCAAATGAAAATGGTCATTTGGGGTGGAAGGTGGTAATTTCAAAGTAATGAAAATCAAGAAAGAAGAGAGAGACCAAAGTAAGTGGCGGGCAAGGTTCTAATGGAAGAATAGCCAGTGGAGATTCAACCTCTTTCTATAGGCAGAAATAACATTTAGTAGAACAGAAATAACAATAACAACAATATTACTACTAATAATTACTACTACTACCATCACCTTCTTTAATACATGAATACTACAGATTTGTTCAGGCTATTTTTTCCCCTTAAAGCATAGTAATTAATCTCTGTTACCTCCTCTCAATCTCTCAACATTTTATGAAGTAAGTAGGGTAGCTATTACTCCCATTTTCCAGATGAGAATGGGACTCAGGGTGATTACAGTATCAATAGGGGCAGCATAGGCACCAGAAATCCCCGATTTCTGTTACTTGTTCCACTGGGCCAGACGCTTCCCATCATCATGAGAGATTCATCCTAAATGAGAGAGTATGCTTCTCTACTTCACTACAGTTTCTAAGAACATACTGCTGTTGGCAGTGAGACCTGTGTGTCTGTGGTTCTTAGGTCTATGCAGCTCTTATCACTCTGAGAAGTCACTCTGTCAGTCTACCACTCTGGTGGCAAGTGGCCATTTGTAACTGCAAAGTTACAATTTGGCCAAGACTTCGCAATTTCATCCTTGAATTCCTTCAGACCCTTGGGTGGGTGCCAGTTACTCCTGGCAATGTATTTGTTTCTAAATTTGTCAATTAGGTCTAAAGCATCTAGTGTTTTGCTACCTCTCCCCCTCCCCCACACCACATCCCTATGTTTTGAAGGGTAATTTGTGGCTAAGAATTTCTTTAGCATATTTCTCAGCACTTTATATGTATAGTTGGGTTTTATATAGGACCAAGAATTTATATTGGCTAAAGACTCAGAATATGTATCTGCTGTAGCTTATATTCTGAAAGGAAGTGGGGAAAAATAGTCCTCTTCTCCCATCTCAGGGGTGATATTTACCACCTTACCTCCCACTCCTGACCTTGAATTACCAGCTCTGTTACCCATCCTTCCACTGAAACGATTGTGAAAAGGTCTACAGATATTCTCCTGAATAACAAACTTATGTGGCAGCTCTTTTGTTCTACTGGAATTTTCAGTGACATTTGACACAATTTTACAGGTCCAGATCGTAGGAATCATCCTTGATTCTTTTCCTCCTGTTTCCTTTATGTTGAAGATAATTATGGGATTTTTAGCTTATTTATATGGTGAGTCATATTGGTTGATTTTTGAATATTAAATCAACATTGCATTCCAGGGAGAAATTCTACTTGTTCACAATGTATTATCCTTTCTATGCAGTGTTGATTTGTTAAAATTTGTTTAGAAATTTAGTGTCTTTGTTCATGAGGGATATTGGTCTGTCATTTTCTCTCTAGCACTGTCTTTCTGTATTAGCTATCAGGACAACATTGACCTCATTGCCTGAGTTGAGAAGTATTTCTTCCTCTGCAATTTTTTAGAAAAATTTGGTATAGACTTGGTGTTATTTCTTTCTTTAACATTTGTTAGAATTCACCAATGGAGCCATCTGGGCCTGGAGTTTTCCTTGTGAGAAGGTTTTTAAGTACAAATTCAATTTCTTTGATAGAAATAGGTCTAGTCAGGCTATATATTTACTCTTCAGTGAGCGCAATAGTTTTGTATTTCAAGATATTTGTCTATTTCATCTAAGTGTTGAATTTATAGGCATAAAGTTGTTCACAATATTCCCTTATTACCCTTTTAATGTCAGTATAATATGTAATGTCACCTTTTATACCCAGTATTGGTAATTTATCTCTCTTTAGTTTTCCTGATCTGTGTTTCTAGAGGTTTATCAATTTTATTGGCCTTTTCAAAGAACCAGTTTTTTTATTTCATTGCTTTTTTCTATTGTTTTTCTCTTTTATATTTCATGGACTCTTGTTTTGACCTTTAGGATTTCCTTTCTTCTGCTTACTTTGGGCTTAATTTGTTCTCTTTCTTGTTTATTAAGTTTGAAACAGGTCACTGATTTGAGTCTTTTTGTTTTCTAATGTGGGTACTTTGTGCTATAAATAGTCTTTTAAGTACTATGTTAACAGCGTTCCACAGATTCTGGTATGCTGTTTTCATTTTATTTCCATTCAAATATTTGTCTGATTTTCCTTGTGATTTCTTATTTGACCCGTGGGTTATTTAGAACTGTGTCATTTAGTATACAAATGTTTGGGGATATTTCCATATGTATCTTTTTAAAAAAATTTTAAGTAAATCTTTATTGTTCAGATTATTATAGTTGTTCCTCTTTTCCCCCCATAGCTCCCCTCCACCTGGTTCCCACCCCACCCTCTGCCCTTTCCCACCCCCCCCTCCACTGTCCTCATCCATAGGTGCACCATTTTTTTCCAGTCTCTTCCCATACCCCACACCCCTTTCCCCCCAAGAATTGTCAGTCCACTCCATATGTATCTTTTTGTTATTGTGGTTTGATTCCACTGTGGTCACAGAACATACTTTGTATGATTTGAATTCTTGTAAATTTACTGAGACTTGTTTTATAGCCTGGAATACTTTTTTTTAAAAAAAATTCAGAGGGATTAAACTTTGGGGGATCATATGTCTGATGGACAGTCAGCAGTGCTCTTATTAGCAATTTAGCGTTTTCAATGGGCAATATCCACATGGACCACTTCTCAAAAACTCCCTTGCTTCCTCACTTCATTTCCCCAGCCTTTTATATCAATCAATGCAGGGAGGCGCTTCCAGAGGCAGAGGCTAAAGGGATGAAGTTCAATGTGGAGATTTGGTTGACACATTTTGAGAACCAGGTATGTTCCATATAGGATAAGGGTCAGTGTGAATCCAAGGGCGGAGGTGAAGCTATAAAACTGAATGAGATGGCAGTTTAAGAAAGTGGAAAGCCCTTTTACTTTAAAAATACCAGACTGGGAAATATGATTGCGATGTCTATACTTGTGACAGGCATTTCTATTGAAAAAAAGTGGATAAAAGCAAAGTTAGCAAGCAGCCATCGAAAATCCTTAGGCCTTTTAAAACTTCCACCACTAAACAAAGGTGCTTGTGTATCTAATTTGTTGTAGTTAAAATAAAGCCATTATGCCATTTCTCCCAACCTGGCATCTCCTCTTTCGATATCTCGTTCCAGGATGTTTGTGCCAAAGTCGGGGTCCCTCCATGAATCTCCCAGTGGTCTCACTGCAGCCCAAACTCATTTCTCCCCTCATTGAATAATTTGAACCACTGCACTTGAGTTACTGCCACACAGCTGTGCAGCTGTGCCCTCCATGAACTAAGGGGTTAACCAGGCAGGAACCCTCAAATCTAATCTGATAACTTACTGATAATTAGAGTAAGGGAAGTACCATAGAGGATCTATTGGAGATGTTTGGGAGTTAACAGGATTGTATAAAGGATAGTTGGTCTGCTCACTCACGCAGATTTTAGTTATAAGTGGGACATTTCAGGAGCACTTCAGTTTTTGGGTGAGTGGGAGAGCTCTATGTTGATTTTGGAGTCTGAGTCTCAGACACACAGATGTAAATTTCTAGTCTCCAGAAGTCAGGTTAGGAAAGATAGATGTGGGGGAGGTGAAACTGAACAAATCCCAATCCTGTACAATTCCAGCATTACAGTGTTTCAGCAAATATTTTGCAAAGGGATTTTCTGGATGAACTTCAAACTGCAAGAGGTTCATTTGGTGGCTCGAAGAGCTATGCAAAGATTTTTTTTTTTTTGTTAATGGAAATGAACATTGTTTCAGCTGACATTTAAACCTCTATTCTCTTTTACTAGCCTGTCATTTTGCTTCATATGTTTTCGTCCGACACACTTCCCAGAAGAAGAAAAAGATATTTATAGGATTGTAGGACTGTAAAATGGAGCCCTGGTATATGTCATTTTCTGCTTATATAAAAATTCTAATAATAGGACTCAGAAACCTAAGCCACTTCTGTCTCTCTCAGGGATTTGGTAGCTCCCACGGAAGTAGCAATGTAAAGGACTTGTAGAGTTTAAAGAAGAAGAATCTTACCTGGAGCTCTTTTCCACTGTATCTTTTCTTCTTGAATCAAATCTAAGATACTGAACCCGGGGTTGTCTGAGACATTTTGAGTTTGTTCAGTTCTATCGCTCACAACATTACATTGGAATTTTTCAGGCTACACCACCCTTGGGTGTCTAAATCAGTGGTCAGCAAACTACAGCCTAATCATACTCGTTAGTTTATGAACATTATTATCATGACTCGGAGGAGGGCCCTCTTATTTTATGTTATTTTATTTTGCAATATTATCCCCATATCCAACTTCCATTCCCCTTCTTCCGGTAGTGTTCATCCTCCACATTTCACTCTCCCAGGGATGGACGGCCAAGTTCAGGCCCCCCCTGTACAGCCTACGAGGTTGTCACCGTCACCTCTCCAGGAGCTGCCATTTGCATGGAGTACAAATAACCATTACAGTGAACATCTAGAACATATTCTCTTTTGGGCCTGTGTGAAAATTTCTTTTGGATATTTATTTAATTTAGGAACAGGCTTGCTAAATCATAAAGTTATGTGCATTTAGTTTAAGTAGACAAGAAAGACTCTTTTCCTTGAAAATAGCACTGGTTATATTCCCACCAGCAGTGCAGGGAATTCCAACGTATTCACATTCCCTGCCCCAGTGTATGGCATTAGCCAGTGTTCTGATTTTTGCTAGTCTAATTGGTGTAGAGTAAAATCTGTGTGTTATTTTAACTTGCAATTTTCTGACTACTGATGAGTTTGAACATCTCTTGATAGGCTTCTCAGGTTTTGGATTTTCTCTTTTTTAGAAACAGTGCATAAAATTTGAATTCATTTTCCTTTGAGAATTTCTACCATAAACTATCTGGCTAGTTTTGGTGTAGGAAAGTCATCAAATTTCCTTTTTTGTTCTTTTAAATCAGCAGTTCTCAACCTGTGGGTCACGACCCCTTTGGCTGCCGAACAACCTTTCACAGGGGTCGCCTAAGACCATCCTGCATATCAGATATTTACATTATGATTCATAATAGTAGCAACATTACAGTTATGAAGTAGCCACGAAAATAATTTTATGGTTGGGTCACAACATGAGGAACTGTATTTAAAGGGCCAGAAGGTTGAGAACCACTGTTTAAAATATTTATTGGTCTCTTTAATCTCCCAAAATCTTGTTATAATTTTGGCATTTAAAAATTGTTTGTCTCTTATTAATTTTATGAATGTTTCCAAATATATTCACTTAGAGTTTTTTCTTTCCTTAGTTCCTTCCTTCTTTTTATCCTTTCTTTTCCCCTAGGGAGCACATGAAGTTTTTCTCTTTTTTTCTTGATCAGCATTGCCAGAGATCTTAACTTTTTATTTTTATTAGAAAATAAGCAAAACATCATTTGTATTTAGTAACCTTCTATTGTTGTGTGTTCTCTAGTTCACTGTTTTTTTGCCCTTCCTGTTATTTCCTTACTCTTCATTTCTTTGATGTTGCCTAAGGTTCCCCCCCGCCCCCATCTTATTTAGTTGCAAGCTTTGCTAATTTATTTCTAACTTCTCTTGTTTGCTGATAATTTATTTAAAACTAAAAATTCTTCTCTAAGCACAGCCGATCTAATGAATATCCTACAGATTTTGACAGGTGATGTTTTAATCATCATTCAGTCCTGAATATTTCTAAATTTTCTTTATCATTTCTTGTTTAACCCAAAAACTATTTAATAAAAAGTGAGTTCATTTCCAAATATGTTATTTAAGTTATCCTTTTGTAGATAATTTCTAATTCTATTTTATTCTTGTTGAAGAACATGCTCTGTTTGATACTGCTTTTTAGTAATTTATTGAATTGCCTTAATGGTCTGATATTTGGTCTGTTGTTGGAACTGGGGTGTGATAAGAAATGTATTCTCTATTTACCGAGGTAGAGGTCCCATATATATTCTTTAAAAATATTTATTTAATTTTTTATTGAATATATTAGGGTGACATTGGTTAATAAAATTATATAGGTTAAGTCAGGTGTAGTTCTATAATACATCTGTATATTGTATTGCGTGTTCATCACCTAAGTCAAGTCTCCTCTGTCACCATTTATCCCTGCTTTGCCCCTTCTACCTCCCCTATCCCCTCTTTCCTCTGCTAATCACTGTACTGTATTCTTTATATACTTGCTGGAATTTACTAGGTTTTTGACACCTCTGCTGTTTTCTTCTGTTTGATTTATTAGTTTCTAATAAATTCACCCACACTGCAACTGTTGATTAATTTCTTTCTTTCTATACTTCAGACAACTTTTGCTTCATATATTTGCAGCTGTATTAGATATGGATATGTTTATGTTGGCTATGCCTTTACTTTATTTTCTTCCCCTTTTTATGAACAGGTGATGTTCTTTGTTCCTTTCAGATTATTTTTTTTTAGCTTTAAATTTTCTTGTTCGGATATTAAGATTACTACTAACCTAGTAATGTTTTTAAGTCCGTATCTTGCAGTCAATTGTTGGTAGATTAAAAAATCAGAGAGGTTCTATATTTTGATTAATGAGTTAACTTATATTTATTCTAGTTACTATTATGTTAGAACTAAGTTCTGTCATCTTATGTTTCTATTGACTGTATTTTTGTTTTCTTTTTGTCATTCCTGTTTTTCATTAGATACACAATTTACTTCTAATTTTGACTTTGTGATGGTTGTTCTTAAGACTTAAGCTTGTATTTATTTATCTACATTGATTTTTAAAGTCTTTCTCCCTCCTTCCTTCCTCTTTTTTTTTTTTTCACTCTCCACTTCTTTCTCTTTTCCTTCTAACAGCACAAATACATTGGCATTTTCTTATGTCCTTTAGTGTCGTCAACCTTCTAGGTTGTTGTTAGGATCAATTGTGATGAGTATGTGTGAATACCTAGCACAATGCAGGACACAAAATAGGTGTCTAACAGTATTATTTCCCTCCCCCTTTTAAAGAATAAGTTTCTTCACTATCATTCCAAGTCAATAACTAAAAGTTTTTCTCTTAAAACCGTCAGTATCCATCAATGCACTTATTGAACTGGCACATGTGTGTGACAATGAAAAATGATACCTTGATGCTGTTACTAAGTAGGCTGGTTGAACATTTTTTGGTAGTCCAGATGACTTGGTGTATTTAGAGCATAAATGTGAAGACATGGAAGACAGCGAGACACGGAGCTTTAATTCCTCTCCCCCTTGGCTCTTGGCTCTTCCTGTACTCACTCAACATTCGTAAAACCTCCCCCTTTAAAATCCATCATAATGGCATGCAATGCTGGTTAAGATTCAACGTCTGCTTGCAGCCAAGGATTCTAACTGGTACCATGTATTGGGTTTTATGGCACAAACTATTTTCAGGTTTCTAACACAGGTTAGAAACCTCACTGCTACTCATTACAGTAACTCGTGGGTGGTTTTTCAGTAACAAGGTGCTAATTTAGTAGTAAGGTGTTAATTTAGTAATAACCATGAGCATTTTGTGACTATTTTATCCTATTATGGACGTTTTATAAACATTAGCCATTTAATTTTTTACAATTCTGAAAGGTAGATGCATAATTGCAGTAATTCAGATGGGGAAATTGAGGATCAGAGAGGTTCAGTAACTTACTCAGGGTCAGTTAACTGCATGTGACAGAGCCAGGATTTGAACCTGTTCACCGACTCTGGTACATTTCTTCTTTTTACTGGATCCAGCTGCTCCCGCATAACGTCCAGAAATTTAATTACCAGGAAAACACCATACACCTCTAATCTTCCTTCCCTTATTTTATTTCTGAAGCCCACTGTAAGGGACTCACTTTTACAAGTTACGAAGGACACATATATGGCTAAAAAGTCAGCATCCCTGTAGCTCATTTCACTTGTAACCCAAAATCATAGTGAAACTCTGATCTCCGGAGAGAAGAAACACTGGTGCGTTATTGCATTCCTTGGTTTCTTCATTGAAAATATTAATTTTGTCCATAGCTCCTCATCTGATTTCCTTTCCCTAGTGCTGAGGTAGTGAACGGGGCTAGGGTTTGGGGGAGGAACTGGACAGGGGAAGCAGGTCCAGCTTTGATTTTATTGTTTGTGAAAGCAGCCGATAGCTTAGGAAGAGCAGGCCTCCAGGGATGGGATGGGTGGATGTCTGGGACCTTCCTTGATTGGGAAGGAGGGGGTGCTGGGGAAAATGATGACAAGACTCCTTCATTTTTATCTTTATTACCAACAGTTTCAAAAGGTAAATGCAAGAGAAGGAGACTTGCATTTGGAGAAAAGGAGACACCATAGGCCCATTTTCTCAGGGCATCTCCGCCTATCCCCGTGAGGCTGGTGTTTTTAGTCCCTGCTTCTTGCTCCTGGAGCATACTTCTTCCTTATGAGGCTCAGAATGTCCCAAGAATGGAGGAATGCAGTATACATATTCCTGAGTCACAGTGACAGAGGAGAGTGTGGCCAAAAGCCCCACACCAGTGGTCGGCAATCTGCGGCTCACGAGCCACATGCGGCTCTTTGGCCCCTTGAGTGTGGCCACGAAGTTTCAGTCGCACTGTACGTGTGAGCCTGCACGTGGTATTTTGTGGAAGAGCCACACTCAAGGGGCCGCAGTTTGCCGACCACTGCCCCACACCATTCATTCATCATTTCATGTGCCAGGCTGCTGCGGTCCAAGGTTCCTGGGGGCCAACTTGTCCTAGCCAGCTCCTCAACATCCTCACTTCCTTCAGGGAGCTGGTGGTTTCACCTTGACTGACCTTGGAATGCGGTGGTGGAGAGTTTCTGAGAAGTGTATAAACTTTGTCAGAAAACCTGCCTAGTGTTTTATTTGTGCTTTATGTACACAGCAAGCGCATTTTATTTTCATAATATTATTTAAAGGTAGGTTTAATTTCCCTTATTTTACAGAATCAATAACTGAGACCAAGGAAGTTAAATAAATTCCCTAAGATCCCACACCTAGTATGTGGTAAGAGTGGGATTCAGACTCATGTTTGGCTCCTGTTATCTTTCAGGTGACATTGATCCCTTTCAGTTATGCTCTTCACCCCAGTTGAAAGGATAACCCCTCCTTAACACTTAGAAATGTAAACAGTAACGATATTAATAAACAAAACAAGGACGGTGATCATTCCAGGAAGAATGAATAAACCTTCCATTGGAGGCTCTTGGATTTTGTTAGAATCTCATCTTGCCTGAGTTACAGAAATTAATGAGCTACTAGATCTGGACCTGGTATTCCTTGATAAATGGACTTATTTTTAGTGCCTTAGCATTTAAAAGGATCTGTTATAATCTCATGCTTAAATAACACTCAATAAGGGCCTGTGTTTGTCTAGCATAATTGGAAGAAGCAAAGGAAAAGGGAAACATTTGCTTCCAAACAAATGGTCTGAATGCATCTTGGGAGAAACTTGAAGATGGAGAAACCCCTAAATAAAACAAACACCAGGTTTTTAATCATGTTTCCACAGGCCAGGGATGGCTTTTAAGAATCACAAAGACCCACACAGCCAGGCCGGAGGTGTGCGGGTGGCAGTGGGGGTTGGAAGCTGGGAGCAGCTGGGTTGGAAGCTGGTTGCCTCAGGTAAGCAGTGCTGCTCTCCATCAGACAGCTTCCTCCTGTTGCCTGAGGACGGGAAGAAGACACAGGAGTGAGTCTCCCTCCCTTCTCTGGCTCTCTCAGGGATGACCTGCTGACTTGTCCTTTTGCCTTTAACATCTCCATCCCCTGGCTTCTGAGACCACATTAAGCCTCAGTACCCAAGGCAATGGGAGTTGGCTGAAATAAGGAAGGATGAGGGGAGAGCCTGTGCCATAGTGAAAGGACTGCTCTTCCAGATCTCGGGATCAGCCCAGGGTCACTGAGCCTTTCCTTCCCTGCTCTAAGTGCTCTTCCTGCCTAGCAGGTCTTAGTGGCACCTCCACTTCCACACAGCACCTCTAGGTCTCACCTGTCTGAGACCACACCCCTTTGAGGTCCCACCCCTATAAGGTCACACCCCTCTCCACTCTACCTGCTCTTAACCCATGTTCCTGCCAGCCCATTCTCCCAGGGTAAAATTTTGCTCTTTGTGCATTTGCGTTTCTGCTGACTGCAATGATCAGTTTAATTTCATGGGTGTCATTTCCTTCAAGAAATCTCTCTGTGAGCAGCGGCCCATCGAATCCCCGATAAAACATATTTTCCTACGGTAATGATTTTATGGGCCCATAAGTCATGAATTTATTATGATCTCAGCCCCTGCTGCTGATTGCTGTAAAATGCAAAGTAATTAACAGCGAGTGGTAGCAGTTATTCCCACCTGGTAACGTGTTCTTTCGTTTGCTGATGGGTTTGATTAAAGTAATGACTGAAGAGTGAAGCCTGGCTGTAAAATATTAGCATGATTAATGCTGTATCCTAAATAAGAAACAAAACTAACGGGCATGGTCTGAGAAATACCTCTCTCTCTCCCCCTCCCCCTCCCCCCATTCATCCCTCACTCCTTTCCTCCCTCCCTTCTTCCCTCCCTCCCTCCGTCCTTCCTTTTCTAGTCTCTCCGCCCCTTAAGCAATTCTTCTGCCTCATTTAGGCTATGTCTTCCTTCCTATTAAATAATGAATGGATTCTAAGGCCAGGGGCTGGCTACCAGAGCATGTTCCAGTTTCCATAACATCTTAAGTGCTGGTGTTTATTCCCCGCCACCCTCCCTCTTTCCTCTTGGATTTGCAGAATGCAGCTTGGATGGCAGCATGCTTTGAGCTAGAACCTAGATAGCTGCTAAAGGGCTCTCTTCTTCTCTACATGGAGGATGGGTCTTCATGGTCTACTTGGGACATGAGTGAAAGGGGCTTGGGTGACTTTGCTCCTCCTTGATCATCTGGAGCCAGGAGAACGCCATGGGGGCATGCCCAACCAGGGAGCTATGATTGAAATTACTGACCTTCAATTTCATTTTTCACTATGTTAGGAAGAACTTGACTGTACTGTTGAACTGGTCTGGGAATAAATAAGAACTCATGCAAATGCCCACTGTGGTGCCTACACACCTAATCATCCTTGTTCAGTTCCATGTATGGAACTCCAAAGTGTCTTGCCTCTCAACTCTGAGACAACCCCCCCCTATTCCAGAGAGGCAAGAGAATATAAGCAGACACAGACCTCCTGAAGGAGTTATGGGCTGGTAGAGGTGGGCAGTGGGCTGGGGGTCAGCTGGAGGAGGAGGCCTGCTGAGGGAGGTCATGGAGATATGGGAGAGATGTGCCTTTGCCCTCCTCCAGTGGTCCCCGATTTATTTCACATTTACCTCTGTAGGCGGGGAGGGAAAAGAGACAGAGGCACACCAGGATATGTAGGAGTATGTATGCAGCAGGAGAATCCTTAAGCCTTTGTCTCTGGAAAGATTTAGGCGGGCCTTTCTTATGAGAAGGTTATTTGGTCAAGGGTTGGAAAACTAGATCTTTGGGAAGACAAGAGTCCACTTCATTAATTCATTATTGGACATGTATATACGCCTCGTATGGGAATATAGTCTTTGCCATTAAGAAACTCCCAGGCAAGAAACTCAACTAAAACGGAAGACGATAAAGAAAATCTCATTGGCAAGGGACAGGAGTAGAAGACATGGGAACATTGGGAAGGGACTCTTGGCTACCATGGCCTTGGGGGCGGGTGGTGAATATTGAGGGGTTAGAGAGAGAATTCCACACACCTACATGGGAGACAGAGACAGCTCACAAACATAGTGTACTTTGGGAGTTGGGAAGGGGAGAGACGATCTCTTATGGGAGCAATAGGCATCATTATTCTGGCTCACAGCATGGAGAGCAGGGAGAACAGTACCATCAATTTACATCTCCCCTTGCTTCAGGAGAGCTCAAAGCATTTCAAAATACAAAGAGATCCCTGTGGAGGAAGAGTTGAGGGACAGGTATATATAATGGATCTTAAGGATTTAGGGACCTAATTATGAAGATAGAAATTATTGGTCCAGTGCACTCTTGGTAAGGGGCAGATGCGAGGTCAGACCCCAGACTCCATGTCTTCCCCATTAACCAGTCAGTGCCCATTTGGGTTAAGGATTGTGCTCCACGTGCCAAGTTTCTAGAGGCCATGCTTCCAAACCAATAGGCCACCTGGCTGTGTTTGCGAAAACTGCAAACAATGGCAATTTTCTCAGCTTGCCAGCAGTCACATGTACCTTCCTGTGAAAATCTTTGGCAGAAAGGCTTTATTTTTTCTTGCAGCACAAAGACAGCTGCTTCCCAAGTGGAAGGTATTCCTGCATTGTCCTAATCAAGGATGATGCAGCGCTGAGGTGAGGTTTTGCACCAGGTTGAGAGGAAATAGACATATAAAAATACTTTTTATTTTCTTTTTCCCTTCCTGTCTTAATAAATAAATAAAATCCCTTGTTGCATGATATTTCAGAACAAAAATAAATACGTGCCTTTCTGCTTTTACTCCTCTAGCCTTGGATTCTCATGGGGGTGGATAAAAGGAAAGTTATTGGGAACCAGGTGCTGGCACCAGGAAGATAAACGCAAAGCCCTCCCTCTCTCCCTCGCTGAGCAGGTCAAAAATGATTGCATTGGGCGTGAAGGATTTATGTCTGCCGTGAGTCAGTCAGAGTGTCGGGGTAAATCAAGGCTGACATTTTTAGCATCTGGGAAAAAAAGCAATTGCATTTTATGTCTACATTTTGCTCGGCTAATCAAGGTGCGGAAGAGACAGTATGCCTGGAGAAACTTTTCCACTTTTTATTATTTAGGTAGGGTTTGCTTTTCCCCATGGAAACAAGGAGCAAGTCTATAAAGGCTTCAGTTTAGACTCAGGAAGAAAGGAAAAGGCCATTCCTGTCAGATTTTACTTGGAGAGGTAAGTTGGCAAAATGCACTGTCAGCGGAGGAAGGGTTTCTGGGAAGGGCTGAACTTGGGGGCTGTCTGAGCAGCCTTAGGAGCAAGGAAGTGGGTGGTTATCTTTGCAAATAATTTTTTTCTTCCCATGAATCTCCAGCAAGACCTATGATGTAAGCTAACCATTAGGGAACAACTTGTTGGATGCTTTGACTAATTTGGGCGGTTACTAATTAACTACTAAGCAGTCCTTTAACTGAACCAACCAGTGCAATAACTGAGTAGATCAGTTAAAACCGTTGAACCAGTTGATGAATATTGACATAGTCCCAGATCAAGCCACAGCTAATATGTGCAAGGGGAGAAGAAAAATGAACAAATTAGCTAGTAATATTTCTTTTTAACTTTCTAAGGCTAATTATTGGTTTATCTAAGTGCTTTGCCTTAGTAAATGAGAATGGATTTGGATTTCAATGGTCTTCTATTTTGCACCAGGGACTAGGTTCAGCAAATACACTTCCTTATGTAAATGGATAGTAATCATGACAGCTAATTTTTTTTTTTTGAGTGAGAGGGGATGTACATCTTAATAAATGTCCAGTGTCTCGGGAGATAGTTATGGTGCTTGTTATACAAATGGGGAAACTGAGGCTTAAAGAGATTGACTAATATAATCCAGGTTATATCCAGCTCTTCCTAGCTGGTAAGAGCTAAAGAAGTTCTGGAATTCTGCCCCCATGGCCTTCACCCTGCACTTCTGTGCATCTGCTTCAGATTTCTGAAAATGCACAGAGCAACAAACAAAGCACAGATGCCATTATTCTAACAACGTTGGGACTAAGGTTCACCAAACCAGATTTTATGAATGACTACGTTTTCCTTTTCATGGCCCTAGAAAAGCTTGGGAACCAGTCACAGGTCCGGAAAGTGTGTGTTTATAATGAGAATAATAGCTAAAATACACTGCTTACTTGATATGCACCAGACACCACATTAAGCTCATTATATGTATTTACTCATAGAAACCTCACATAGCCCTAAAACATGTGCGTATTATGAACCCATGTTCCAGATGAAGAAACTGAGGGCCTGAGAAGTTTAAAAACTTTTTCATGTTACTAAGAGGTGACAGCCAGGAGAGGAAGTCAGGCTAGTTGGCATCAGAAACCAGCACTCTGCTGCATCTAACTAGATGGCCTTGCCAGGCCAGGACTCACTTTTGGTGAGACAGTAGCATTGGTAGTGGTTAGTTAGTTATTTGCTTTCCTTTGTGTGTGTGTGTGTGTGTGTGTGTGTGTATCCCAAGTAATAGCTTTGAGATATCTGATTAAGAGACTTCCAAGTTTTCTTTTAAATTTTTAACTCTTCCTCTATTATTATACACTTAGTTTAGAAAGAATGGGGAAGAATTAAATATTATCTGCAATTTCAATCAGTGCTTCTCTGCCTAAGGCCCCAGGACCTCTAGAAGTCCTTTAAGAGGGTAGTGGGGACCTTAAAGTTATCTTCATTCTATCAAAAAGCCGAACTAAAATTAATTTACTGAGAATGAGAGTGTAACTCAAACTCCATGTTCATGGAATTTTATTAACTCAGCAAGGTAATGTAGATTATTGCATACTGATTGTTCTATGATGAATAAAGATAGGGAAATGGAATCCTTTTTAATAAAGGTTGTCAATTAGACAAAAACATATTAAAATAGAAAACTATATAGGGCAAAGAATAAAGGGGGTCTTTGATGACAGAAAACCTAGGAGTCCCTGATACAATGATGTTTTTTCTTTCTGTTCCTTGTAGCTTGGCTATTTATTGGAAATGTTAGCAAAATACCTTCCAAAGCCCAAAGAGATGTAAAGCGTTGTGAAATATTAGTTTTTTGGTGTTAATATTAACAGTAATAGTTATGGAAATGACCTTCCTGGGGACCAGGTGATTTCAGGTAACAATTGTATCAAGAACCTTAAAAAAAACCTGTGGTACATCTACACAATGGAATACTACACGGCAGTAAAAAAAAGGAGTTCTAACCATTTGCAACAGCATGGATGGAACTGGAGAGCAATATGCTAAGTGAAATAAGCCAGTCAGAGAAAGATAAATATCACATGATCTCACTCATTTGTGGAATATAATGAACAACATAAACTGATGAACAAAAACAGATCCAGAGACATAGAAGCATCAATCAGACCATCAAACCTCAGAGGGAAGGTAGGGGAGGGTGGGAGTAAGGGGGAGAGATCAACCAAAGGACTTATATGCAAGCATATAGGCCTAACCAATGGACACAGACAACGGGGGTGAGGGCATGAGTGGGGGGGATGGGGGGTAATGTGGGGATAAGGACACATATGTAATAACTTAATAAAAAATTACAAATAAAATTAAAAGAAGAACCTTACTTTTAAACTTTTCATTTCCTGAGGTTAGATTTGTTCATGTCTTCACCATATTTTCAGTTAGCATTGAGGTGCCCTGAGTGCTGTGTGCTTTATGTGCACCTGTGTGTGTCGCACATGTGTGGTGCGTGTGTGGTGCATGCACACGCTATGCTTTTGTGAGTGTCATGTTGCCCTCATCTCTCTGTCTTGTGCAGCTGCACATTACAAAACTCTGTGCAGAAAACTTGTTTGAAAGGGTGATGACACATTTGGGTTGTGGTGTGGGTTTTTACTCCCACATTTTTGCCATTAATTAGACAAACCTCACCATCCGATCTCTCCTGCCTCTGTGGAGGCTGAAGGGTGTGTGAGAAGCTAGAGTTGAAAATCTGGTTGTCAGGTCTTGGACCTATGCCTGTACACTCAACGTGGTTTGAATGGTACAAAGAAGTTATGAAATCAGGTGTCCCAACATATGCACCTCATGCCCAAAGTGAATTAGACTTAATCATTTCCTTTTAACTAGTTGTTTTGATGTACTTTGGAGAAAGTCTAAGTAACACAATTAATTGGGCTGAGATTAGCACATAATCAAATCACATCTGTTTTGTTTTTTTTTTTTTTAAAAAAATTGGAGCCTTCTTTACTAAAATAGAATAAAGTGTAAATTGATCTATAGGAACCTAACTCTGTTTTCCTGGTCAAAAGAGGATATCAAGTGGAATAAGATCAGTACCTGCTCTAATCTTTAATTGTTATCAATCACTTCTTAGTCTGCCTTTGTACGTCTTTTATCTTGTTTCAAAGAAAGCCCTTAATGTCCTCTCATGGCTCCCCGAGGTTTACAAAGTCTGCCCACAGCTTCTTTGCCTTCCTCATCCTTCCTTACAACTGCTGCTTTGCTCCAGCCCCAATTCTTGGCCCACACTTACTGCAAGTCACAGGTCCTCCTGAACAGCCAAGTCACTCCCAGGGGTTCCTTTCTTATGCTAGAGCTCTCCACTGCTTCTCTCTTCTGCATAAAGCTATCTGTCTTCTCTTGGTGTGGCTTGGGCACTACTGGTCTCTTTCCAGCTCTGAAGCAGTAGGCACCGCTCCCACCACCTTGTGCACGTATGAGCAGGGTGTTCTATACCCAGATGGCCCCTTTGTATTCATTGTTTTGTCATTTCCTCCTTGCACTGAATATGGTCTCTTCTACAACATCCTTTTTCACAGTGTGCCAAATAGTTTGTCAGGGACTTAAAATAATTCCACCCCATCTGATTTCTATTACTTAGATCGAATAGAATGGTTTAAATCACAGTGTGTAGTGGGGTTGTACACAGAGGAAGCACAGCCTTGGCCAGGGTCAGCATTGAGCTGGGTAGGGCCATGGGTTGATCTGAATTGGTATTTCTCTTCATGGCAGTCTCTGTAGATTTAGGGAGCTGGAACATACAGGGAATAGAATGGTGGATGAAAAGATGGGCCAGCAGAGCATTGCTGTCCACTTCCCAGCCTGGAAAAGTGGTAAGGTTTTAGGCTTTAGTATGGGACATGAGTTCAAATCCTGACTCAATAATAAATCAAATCCTGATTTATTAGCTGCCTGATCCCTAAGTCTCAGTTTCCTAACCCATTAACTGGAGTGATAATACCACCCTCACAGGGTGTTATGAAGAATAAATGAGATAAAAAAAATTTTTGCATTTTTTTATTGATTAAAATATTACAAAGAGTAGTACATTTGTCTCCTTTTTTTCCCACCTGACCTTCCCCCAGCCTCCCCTACCCGCCCCCCCGCCCAATGTCTTGTGTCTATTGGTTATGCTTATACGCATGCCTACAAGTCCTTTGGTTGATCTCTTACTCTTACCTCCACCCTCCCCTACTTTCCCTCTGAGGTTTGACGGTCTGATCGATGCTTCTCTGTCTCTGGATCTGTTTTTGTTCATCAGTTTATGTTGCTCATTATATTCCATAAATGAGTGAGATCATGTGACAT
>NW_006284340.1:3254171-3256156 GCF_000327345.1 Myotis davidii
TCCTCTTTTGAAAAGTGTCTATTTAGGTCCTTTGCCCATTTTTTAATTGGATTGTTTATCTTCCTTTTGTTAAGTTGTATGAATTCCCTATAAATGTTGGAGATTAAACCCTTATCGGTGATAACATTGGCAAATATGTTCTCCCAAGCAATGGGCTTTCTTGTTGTTTTGTTGATGGTTTCTTTTGCAAATGAGATAAAATTTTAAAGTATCTAGCAAACACAGGAGATACTGGATATCATGTGCTATAGTAGATTCAGGGAGAGGTGGATATTTTTGGGGGATGTAAAACTGAAGTTATTACACAGTCATGCCTCACGTGAACTCTGAACACTGGTGAAGACAGATGAGCACAGACACTCCAGGAATGATGTTTTAAGGAAACTACAGCCCTTATGATAAACTGAGCCCTGCTCATCCTGTGGATGCTCAGAGGACTTTGCCCATGAGGTGGCAGAGAAGCAGGAGCAACAGAGCCATCCCAGGTTAGCCCTCAGCCTTCAGGCAGAGCTTCTGGTGGAAAAAAAAAGATGTACCTGGAATCTTTAGGAGCTTGGAGAAGGGAATAGAAGACAAGTTTCTAGAAAGAACTGAGAGTCAGAGAGAGTTTTAGAAGAACCTCAGATGAGTCACTTCGTAGAAAATTAAGTGCAAAGACCTGAAGACTGAAACATGGGGGAAAAGAGGGGTGCAAACTATGGAGACTAGAAGGGAAAAATATTGGTACAAATTGGAACTTTGGTGAAAATCAGTAAGATAAATAGGACTCTGTGAGGAATCTTACACTAGGTTAGGATACCAGTCGCAGAGATATAGGTGTGTGTGCATATGCCACATGCATGCGTGTACACAAACACACATACACACACACACACACGCACTCTCTCTCATACTCATGCACACATGGCAAGATAGTAATCACTCCTCTTAACAAAGACTCACCTCCGAATGTGCCCTGGGTCCCATTCTTTCTTATCTCTGTAAGGCCTTCATTTTCTTCCTCTCTTCTGCATCATCAATTTCTTCCTTTCTTAGACATCATTTCTTAACAATTTTCACATTGTAGTATTTTCTAAGTTAAAATCAAATCCTTTCATGACACCTTATTTGCTCCAGCCAATGCCTTAATTCTCTGCTACCCTTCAAAATCAAATTTCTTCTCAAAGTTGTCAAATTGTTTTTATTTTCTCACCTCTTGAATTTATTCATTATTCAGTTTGCTCCTTTGCCCTGAAGGTGGCCTAAGGTCACTGACAACTTATTCATTGTGCCATCCAAGGGCAGCTTCAGCCTTCATCTTCATGAGTCTCCCAGCTCCACCTCCAGGGCTGGCCGCACACATCTCACCAGAGTTCTCTCTTGGCTCCTATGACTCCACACATTTCCTGGTGTCTTTTCCCTCTCGTTATAGCTTTCTGAGTGTGGCTGTGCTCTAGGACTTAGTTCTGGGCCCTCTTCTCTCCCTACGCTTATATCCTTAATGATCTCTTCTATCCCTGTAGCTCTAAATGCCATCTATATGCTGATGACTTACAAATTTATGTCTCCAGTCCAAAAATCTCTGAGAGTCAGACTCATATATCCACCTGGCTACTTGACATCTCTACTTGGATATCTCACAGGCATCTCAAAAGAAACATGTAAAAATGGAAATTTTCATTTTCCTCCCAAACCTGGTCCTTTCCCAGAATATCCTGTCTCCATAAATGAGGCCACCATGAATACACTTGTTCAAGCCTAAAGCTCTCAATTCATGAACAAGTTCTGTTATATCTGTTGCATTCATTTGTTCAATTAGCAGTTATAGTCAGTTCTTGTTATTTGAGACTAGAATCCCAGTGCACGAATTCCTGCATGGTGGGGTCCCTTGGCCTGGTCTGCAATTAGGGCCGATTGGGGCATCTCATCCAGTCATGATTGGGGCCGATCGGGGCTGGCCCATGCGGGGGCGGGGAGGGGAGAGGTAGGTCCACAGGAGGTTGGCT
>NW_006284340.1:3256320-3260323 GCF_000327345.1 Myotis davidii
GGAAGGGGCTGTGGGAGGTTGGCTGGCCAGGGGTAGGGGCAGCGGGAGGTTGGCCAGTGCATGAATTCATTCATAAATGGGGTCCCTCGGCCTGGTCAGCGATCAGGGCTGATTGGGGCTGTCTGGCCCAGTCCTAATCAGAGCTGATTGGGGCCGGCCAGCCAGGGGTAGGGACCTTGGGAGGTTGGCTGGCTGCGGAAAGTTGGCTGTGGGAGCACACTGACAACCAGGGGACAGCTCCTGCATTGAGTGTCTGCCCCCTGTTGGTCAGTGCGCATCATAGCGACCAGTTGGCTGGTCATAGGGTCATTTGGTCTTAAAGATCGCTTAGGCTTTTTTATATATAGATAGTTATGTTCTGTAAAGTCACTGAGAACACTGATTGAGCGAACATTGCTCCTGGAGAAAATACAGGGTGAGGTTCCTGTGAGCCTCTGGTCACAACATCTATGCTAACTGCTCAATACGTTTTTTGTTTGTTTCTGCGTAAAGACATCTTCTTGAATATATATTGTTGAATCATTAACATTGAACTCAAGAGCAATATTGCTCATATCTGAATGAAGTTTGTCTAATACAGTGGTTCTCAACCTTGGCTGTGCTGCGACCCTTTAATACAGTTCCCCATTTTGTGGTGACCCCCAACCATAAAATTATTTTCGTTGCTACTTCATAACTATGATTTTGCTACTGTTATGAATCATAATGTAAATATCTAATATGCAGGATGGTCTTAGGAGGATGAGGCCCAGAAATCAGGATTTTAAAAAGATTCCCAGGTGATTCTAATGTGCAGCCAAGGTTGAGAACCAGTGATCTAACACATGTATTTTCTCTGTAAGGCATATCACAGGAATACTAGAATTTCTTGCATCTAGGTATCCTAGAAAGCACTTGACCACTACACTTGGGTACCATTTTAAACAGAAAAAGCACTAACAGAAAGCACAAACATTAATTTAAAAAAATATTAGACAGTGGAAAGAACACCTGTTTACAGTATAACAAGTGAAACAAGAAGATGGAGCGTTACATTATTGGACCTGTTAGGAAGATGTGTGTCAGGCAACTCAGATTTTTCACCTGTTTGTATATGTGCATACTTATGAATGATGGCCAAAGTGCAATAAATATTGATTTGAGGGTAAACTTTAGCCAGCAGGTGAATTCACAAATATGGAATCCGTAAATAATCAGGATCAATTGTGTTGATATCTGTGTATCAGAGGTTGTGCTAGTGAAGATACACTTATAAGCAACACACACATGGCCCATTCCTTGGTGCAACAGACTTATTCTAACCCCTGAGTATATTTTGAATTCATCTACTTTTCTCAAATCTTTCACTTACTACTCTCATTTTTTCCATCAATATTTCACATTTGGGCAGATATTATTGTGACCTCCTTCCATCTTACCTCCTTCCAACCCGTTCTTCAAATATAGCCAGAGTAATCCCTTCAAACATTAAGTGGGTTATGTCACTTTCTGTTTTTATCCTTTAATGGCTTCCCACCCAAATATTGATCATGGCAGCCGTCTTGTTTACCTCTGCAGAATCACCTTGACCAGTCTCCCTTAACTCATTTTCCCACTACACAGACATTCTTTCAGATCCTTTTGTGGGCCAGTTTCATTTCTGCCTCCAACGTTATGCCTTTCTCCTTGCCTGTGCCTAGAGCACTCAGTAAACTTCTGTTCATCCTCAGATCAACATAAGCTCCATCCTCTCAAAAAAGCCTTCCCTGAACACTTGGCCTCTAGCCAAATGCACCTTGTTTATTTTTTTATAGCACTCTCATTATAGTATAATGGTGAGCAAGAGCTATCATGTAGACCAAGTCTTCTGAACTGTCATGTGAACCTAAACGGCCCTTTCAGTCACCCGTGGCTCAGGCCATAGGTCCCCAAATACTCTGAGTCACAGGAGAGCTGGTATCAATGTCCAGAAATTTCAGGAGGTCCTGGTTGGGCCCAGTATAAGGAAGAACTTTTTAACAGTCAATTACTTGAAGACAAAAGAGCCTGCTTGAGTAGATAGTGAGAACTCAGACCTTGGAGGTGTTGGAGGGCAACTGTCTGGAATGCTGAAGAGGATAATTGTATGTGATAATTCGGTAACCTTGGAGTTTTCAGACTGTGATCTGCAGACCACTTGCATGAGTCATCTGTGGATGCTTGCAGGGCAGTGGAATTGAGTAGTGCACTGGATAACTAGCATGTCCACACTTGTTAGAAACCATTTACTGGACTCCACCCCTACCCTTGACATAGATGCTCCGGAGGATGCTGCATGAGGAATCACTGAAACTTGAAATTCTGCCCTAGGTGGTTTCTAAAGTTATGTTTTACCTTCAGATATGGGCCTCCTGGTCCTATAACTAATTTTTTCAATATCCATTTAACAAATGTTGATTGAAAGCTTCTAAGTGTCAGTCACTGTTCTTGGCTTTAGAGATTGTGGTGGTTAATTTTATGTGTTAACGTGGCTAGGCTATGGTCCCATTTATTTAAGGAAACGCTTACCTAGGTGGTCCTGTTTAAATAAAGGATATTACCCACAATAACATGCATGGGCCTCATCTAATCAGTTGAAGGCTTTAACTACAAATACAGGTTTTCCTGTGGAAGAAGAAATTGCGTTAAGACTGAAGCATCAGCTCTTGCTTGAATTTCCAGCCTCTCAGCCTGCTCTATGGATCTTGAATGTTCCAGCCCTCACAATTGCATGAAGCAATTCCTTAAAGATGTGTGTGTGTGTGTGTGTGTGTGTGTGTGTGTGTGTGTATGTGTATGTGTATTGTCCCCCCTGCCCCCCCAAGAAAATCTATGCACACTTTAACAGCTGATAGCTCAATTTTGAAAATGAAGTATATTTTAATAAACACTATCTGAGTGATCCTGATTGTCCTGACAGTGCATAGGGAGTGTGTGTGGAGCCTCAGAACAAGCCTGTATCTTGGTCCCCTTTGTTCCTGGATGATGAGGTGGGGCCCTGGGCTCTTGACAGACTGCCAGTGTGGGCCTCATCCATGCTGTTTGAATGCTGCCCTGCTGCTGGGAGAACAGAAAACAGTGGCATATCAGCTCATGGACAGGCCCACTGGGAAGACAAGAGTTGGGGCAGAAACCTTTTTATTCTGTCACCTGATGTAAAATCAAGGGGACATGGAAAAATCACAGGAACTAGATTAAAGGAAACGTCTGTGGCTCTATTGTGTACTATAGAGCTGGTCTAACTGTGGCAACAATATTAAGGGTTTTTATAACACTTTTCCCCCTAGAGCACAGGGCGTTTTACTGTCTATTAACAGGCTTTCAATTGAATGGATTCTCCCAGGACCTCAGCTCTGGTATCACTTACTTGTTTTGTAGCATTAGGTTTGTGTGTGTGTATTTTTAATTATGGTGCATGGAAAATGTGTTGAAAAATAATCTGTACTGGCATAAGCAGAGGGCTAGATAGGGATGTGTTTTTGTATGTGTTCAATTCAACAATTAAATATTAGAATAGGAGGATATGTAATGAGCAGAAGGAGCTAAAGAAATAAGAACCAATTTCGCACAAATCATTACAATTCAGTTGTGGCACTGTTGGGAAATGAGGGCCAGTTCATACTTTGAAAACAGTGAATAACTGGAAGAAAATACTTCTCTTATGTACAAAGACCACTTTTCCCCCTCAAAAGGAAATCTTTCACTGTCCTTGGAAGTCAACACCAAATGGATAAATATAAAACATGTAAAGTGGACTCAGAATGAGGCCATCAAAATGACTGAACCTTTGCTACTGCGTTTTTTTTTTTAATATATTTTATTGATTTTTTACAGAGAGGAAGGGAGAGAGATAGATAGTTAGAAACATCGATGAGAGAGAAACATCGATCAGCTGCCTCCTGCACATATCCTACCGGGGATGTGCCTGCAACCCAGGTACATGCCCTTGACCGGAATCGAACCTGGGACCCCTCAGTCCACAGGCCGACGCTCTATCCACTGAGCC
>NW_006284340.1:3260685-3267159 GCF_000327345.1 Myotis davidii
TAAGGAAACTACCTGAGGCTGGAAAGGAATAACTTGGTAATATCAGAAGGAACAATCTCCAAATCTCACACAAGAATGAGAATGTATTCTGTTCCCACCGGAGTGGAAAATCTCTTAATTTATGGGACATCAGGTAGAGTAGTCAGAAGGGTCTTGTCCTGGCTGTGGGTTGAAATTAGTCCTAGACTAAGTACCACTCTGGTCCTACATAGAAAAGCTCAAAATAATGGCCAGAAAGGATCAAACTGTTTCCAAGTAAATTTAATGGTGCAGCAGAACAAAACTCAAGAATATTGATAGAGGTACAGAAATATTCAGCATCCAATAAAATAAAAGTCACAATGAATGGAATCCAATAAAAATTACTAGGCATGCAAAGAAACAACAAAATATATTATCTATAAACAGGAGAAAAATCTTTCAGAATCAGTCCTGAAATGACATAGATGACACAATTACTAGACAAAGACCTTACATGTGCTCAAGAAGCTAAGAAAAAGATTGAGCATAATAGGATCATGTTATGGAAAATATACACAAAGAACTAGGGAGAAAAACTTCAATTTCTGAGATGAAAAATAAACTAGATAGGATAAATAGAAGGTTAAAAAATGCAGAAGAAAAGCTGTTGGAACATAAAAACACAGATTAGAAACTACCCAAAATGAAACTGAAGGAGGTAAAAGACTGGGAAATAATGAACACAGTATCTAACTGTGATATATGTCCAGTAGCCTAAGATACAAATAATTGTAATCCTCAAAATGAGAGCAGAGCACACACAAAAAGACATTTGAAGGCACAATGGCCAAACATAGTCAAATTTTGATAAGAACTATAGACCCATAATTCCAAGGCTCAACAAATGCCCAAGAAACATGAAGACAATGACACCAAAGCAAATAATAATCAAATTGTGTGATACACAGTGATAAAGATAAACATCCTAAAAGCAATCAGAGAAAAAAAGATACAGTATGTATAAAGGGACAACGTTAAGGATGACAATAGATTTCCCATCAGAAACGATGCAAGAGGAGAGAGGGGAGCAACATTTGAAGTAGTGATGGAAAACTGTCAACTTGGAATTTTATATCCAGTGAAAATATTTTTCAAAAGCTAAGGTTAAGAATTTTTCAGATGAACAAAAGCTGGAAAAACTTGGTCCCAATATCTTCTTACTACAAGAAAGGAAATCCTTTAGGCAGAAGAAACACGATTTAATAAAAATATGGACCTAAACAAAGGAATGAAGGGCATTGGATGTGGTAACTATGTGGGTAAATATAAGACTTTTCATAATTATTTTAACTTCTTGAAAAAAATCATGTATGTTGGAGTTTATAATATGTATAGAAACAAAATGTAAATTGGAGTTTATAACGCATAGAAACAAAAGTTATGACAACAATATCACAAGTGCTAAGAGAGAAGAAATTACATTTAATGGTTGTTAAGTTCTTGTACTATAAATAAAGTGGCATACTATCACTTGAAGGTAGATTGTGATAAGTTAAGGATGTATATATAAACCTTAGTGCCACCACTGAAATAGTACTACAGAGAATTCCAGCAATATCCAACAATGTAGATACTATGTAGTCATAGGAATACTCAACTATTAGTAATCCTAAAGCAGGGGTTATTAATGTTAATCTTGATTGTGGAGATGGTTTAATGAGGCTATGTATATGACAAAGTTTATCAAATTGTACACTTTAAATATGTGCATGCTATTATATGTCAATTTAACCTTAATGAAGCTGTTAAAAAGATAAGAAGAATTTAATGACTCAAATATCTAAAATGAAATATTTATTTTTAAACAATAGAGTGCTCCATAGTTCATATTAACGTGCCACAAATACATCTGTACAGTTTTGGAGAATGAATTAGAGTTGATGAAGCATGGCATTTAAAAGAGCCAGATAGTATCTTAGAAAACACCTAGCCTTCCTACCTCGTTTTCGCGTCTGTGGAAATAAAGGTCCAGATAAATAATGTGAGTTGCTCCAACTTATCAATCACTCAAGATGAGAATGAACAACAATAAAAAAAGAAGCCAATCCTTATTTAATTTGTTTATCTTTCCAAGAAACTTCCTAGGTGCAGATCTCCATAGGTTATAGGCATAACCACATTCATCACACTGTGTCTCCAAATAGGGAGAGGACAGTGTTTTGACTTAGATATTGGCAGCTCAAGTTAAGAGTGGAACAGCACTAGGACTCCTGGGAATAGCAACAGCTAAATTATATAGTAAAATCCAAGACAGGTTCTTTGTTACCAGTAATCATGATTTTCTTGAATTCTTTAAGTAGTGGCTTCAAAGACCTCTGGTATTAAACTTCAAAAAAGCACATTTGGGGAATTAATTCATCTAATAAATATGGTGCAGAGGGAAGAAGTATTAAAATCTATAACTGGATGGAATTTTGAACATCTGAGTAGACACTATAATTAAAGCATAGTGGATTACAATTGCTCTGGAAAAGAAGATTGGAGATTGCTTGCTCTTTGCAAAGTGGATTTACAAAGGGTGGTTTAAAAACCTATGAGCAAAGAAAAATCTGAGTTGGAAAGGGAAGGGATAGGAGGGAGTCAATTGAGAATATGCAACTTAAGTTAGGGCAGCCAAAGAGCAGGGTGAATTAATGTGAGCAAACGAGAAGGAGAAAGGCTTTTCTGAATAACCAAGAAAAAATGGGGGCAAGGGAGAAGAGAGGCTGGCTGATGGATGAAGATGATTATAAGATTAAAGATGACTTAGAAGGTTGCTGAGGTATAGCTACATTCCCCTGTGCCCTCTCTGCCAATTCCACTTTAATAAGAGAAATGAAGAAAATAAAGTCGGACAATTAACAGGCAATGAAGACTCCTCCAAGGGAGTGTTTGATAAAATGCAAGGAAGGAACATGTTATAACATTGGCTTTCCATTAGGAAATAGTCCTGCTAATCAAAACCGGAAGGCGGTTCAGGATGGGGCTCGCCCTAGGAGGGCTTTTGGTTTGTGTAGAATTTAAATAAACTAGGAAATGAATGATGGGAAAATAGCCTTTGGAAAAGCTAGAAACACCCTTGTAATAAAAGTCTGCCAAACTGATATCAGTGATTAGTAGAATAGTGGAATTGATTTGAGCATAGAAAAAAGATAAAAATATGAAAAACATTCCTGTAGTTTTTAAATAACCCAAGTGTTTAGGTATTTAAGTTGGTCAGGTAATGCTTTAAGTCTTTTAAGCAAAAGTAAAAAGAAATGGACTATATGGTATGAACAGAAGAAATAAAATGATCTGCTATAACTTCCTTTTCTAATAGAGCTGTGAAAATAAGTCCTGGTTGTCATTTTCCAGGCTTGGGGCTTTAAGGAATTAGTATAGCAAGCCCAGGTCTTTTCCCACATATTAGGGCAGTAGCCATATACCTACTTCACTTAATATCAGGGATCCATGAGTCCTACTTACCCTGAAACACTTCCTTTCTCCATCTTCCAATAAGCCTGGGATTTCATCCAACCCTTCATTGGATGAAAACATCCTTTTAGGCTAAATGCAATTATATTACCTGGGGGAGGTAAAATACATTGCCCTTAAATACTACTTACTAGAGGGATAGACTTGGATTGATATTCTTAAAGAATAACTAAGATATAAAGGCTTAAAGAAATAAGAGCTAACATTTATTGAGTGCCAGTCACCATGCTAAGTGATTCACATACTATTATCTCATTAATCCTCTGGCCAATCCTTTGAAAAAGGTACAATTCGAGCCCATTTTTTTCAGATGAGAAAACAAAGGCACAAAGAGGTTTAGGCAGTTGCCCAGGATCAAGTAACAGGTGGAGAGTGGAGCTGATATTTAGAAGGTTGCAGAGGATAGAGCACTATGGAGATGAGATGGACCTGTCAGTAGACCAAAATTTCTGAAGACCAAATTTCCCGCCCCCCCTTACAAGAAGCATCCTTTGACTTTCCTACACTTGGGTAGAGATCTTTATGTTCCCATTTTATGGTTATGTCATGTATACTTAACATTCTATGATTCTACAATTCCATTAGAGAACAGGGTCTTAGGAGAATGAATTAGAAGGTGGATGAATTTATGGGAGGTTGGGAGGAGACTGAGCAGGTGAATTAAGAGGCAGGGACATGGTCCCTGAGATGGGACAGATTGAGAAGTTCAGAGCAGTTCAAGAGCTCCTCTGGGTGGCCTCACTCCATTCATTTTGGCACTGAAACCCTCTCCTGCTTTTTAAATGAAACACCCTCCCTAAACATAGGAAAGACTCTATTATCATACACACTTAAGTTGGAACACATTAATGTATTATCTGTAAGACTTTATGCATTTGAAAAGCTTTTATCTTGCTGGGGCCTGTGGAGGAAGCAGGGTATGGGTATCCATGTTAAGAGCAAGAATAGGTTTGTGTGGGCAAGACTGAGGACTCAGGTTGGGGAGGGTTGCTGACTATGAGCCAGACATAAAGAAGGGGCTTGAGGGAAGACATACCCAGGAAGACCGATGGCTCACTTCTTCCCTGCTTGTGGGAACTTAGCCAGAAGTTGGATCAGCTATCTGAGTTAGTTCATTGGAAGGACAGATGGATAATCAGTAGCTGATCTCTTCAGTCCTGAAGCTCTCATTGTTATGCAGTCAACTAGATGTTTCTCAGTCTCTTTTTTCTATATGTTTTTTAGAACATGATGGAATTGGTTCTTTCTACGGGAGCCTTATGGTGTTCCCAGCTGTGCTCAACCCAGAAGCCTCTCCTTTAGAGGGCCAAAGGATGGGAACCTGTGCACTTCACTGCTTTGCTGATGAGCTTCTCAAAGAAATCTGATTTTTATTTTTTTGTGGCACAGGCAGTGGTGGTCCTTATCTTCCTTTGCAGATCTGGACAACGATGGACCAGGTGAGCAGTGCTGGGAGGATGCTCACTGGGACTGAAGAACAGAGTGTGCAGTGGGGAGGGTGTCAGGCACCATTTGAAGATGCCTATAGTTATCAACTATCAGAACAGGGATCAGTCCTGAATTCTGAGAGGTAGCTTTGATGGTTCCCAGGAAAAATGGTCACTGAGTAACCAGGCTGTAGTACCCAAGCCAATGCTAAGACAACAGGAGTCTAGACGCCCAGGGTAAAGCACTTGGGTAACAGGAGTTTGAAAATAGAGGTAAGCAGGTGTGGCTGCACATGTAGCACTGGAGGTGAGAAGAAACCAGAACAGCATGCAACCCACTAGTATGTGATGCACATGCACAGACCTAGCCAGGAAGAGCTGACATTGTCCAGGGCAGGTCCAGAAATGGGCATGCAAGAGTCTTTGGACAGGACAGGGTATATTTAGAGAGCGGGGCAGGGTAGGGGAAGTGCATGTCCACACAAGGTACCAGAAGCTAGGGTCAGTCAGGCGAACTTGCCAGGAAGGCCAGAAAAGTGTGGGCTGGGCAAGGTCTACATAGTCCAGACAGGACTCTGACATCTGATGCAGGGGGTTACACATCCAGAAAGCAGAATGTGGTGTTATCTGAAGTCAGCTCATGGAGGGTTGAAAGCTCAACAAATTTCCAAGGAGGTGAAGAGTTTCAAGCCAGATCAATCATTACATAACTCGGAGAATGCTAAAGGAGCTCCAGCTTGGACAATGTCCCCTGCTGAGGGAGATCATTTCTTTGGGCAGCTCTTAAAAACCCAAAGGTCCCCTCCTCAAGGTTTAGCCCAGCAGCACTGGGGAATCTCAGCTTGCTAGGGAAGCTCTGTGTCTTTTGGGGAAGGAAAGGGGAGGCATTCCTTCTATTCACCTTGGTATATTAGGATCTGAATTCTGAGGGAGGGCCTAGTCTTTGATGGAAGTCTGCTGGGGTATTTATTTTTGGGGTCTTTAGTGGCTAGACCTTGAAGGGTGGTGGTCATCCTGTAGGGACTCATCTTCCCATCTTGACTCTTCTCATTTAATATCCAGCCTCTTCCTATGTTTCTGTGACAGAAGTAGTGATCCAGATGTGGAGCCCCGAGGAAATAATAGCATTGATTTATTGGTTCCTTTACCTATTCATCTAGTGAATGCTTAGTAAAAACCTATGAGGCATGGTACTCTGAATATGATGATGGACTGTTAGATGCAACATAGAAGTAAGCAGTGGTATTGCAATGTGACCATTGGTTACATCAGGTGTATATATGGGGACCGAAGGAAGAGGTATCTAACTCTGACCCGGAGAGTCAGGAAGGGTTCTAGGAGGTAGTCAGACTTGGTCACTGGGACTGAAACTCCTCTTGGTGGCCTTACTTCCTTACCTGAATTCTCTACCTGGCACTGAATTCTCTACCACTTTCTAAATGAAACCCCCTCCTGTAAACATAGGCAAGACTCTGTCATCATCAGACACATTACGTGGAACACACTAATGTGTTATCGCTAAGGCATTTAAAAACTGTTTATCTCTAATTGTGGAATGCAAGATTATTTACTG
>NW_006284340.1:3267512-3269453 GCF_000327345.1 Myotis davidii
GGCTGTACAGTAATTAGTATTACTTTTAGCTAGCCAGAGTGTAAGTACTTTTCCTGACTTTTAAAGTTTCTTGGTAATTCTAATTATTGAAAGTTGACAAAGATGTCAATTTTTCTTTAACACCCTCATGTTCACACACACACACACACACCCATATGTATGGGGATTCCCACATGCAGGAGAATGCCCTAGACCAGGTTCCCATACCTCTGGGGTCTCTCCCCCATTTCTCATGACTAAAGCTCCTTCTGGGTTATCTAGGCTCTTCAACTTCTGATGCTGGTATTTGTTGAGTAATAGGAAGCTTCCAGCTAAAGACCTCAAGTCGGAGAACTTGCTTTGAGAAGGTAGAGAGTCTTTCTAGGGGAGAAATGGCAGCAGTGTGGGCAGCATTGGATGAAGGGGCACAAAAGGTCAGTGATGGTGACTCAGGGGAAGGGATAGAAGCACTGAACTGTGAGTCCCAGGGTCTAAGGAGGATAAAGGATCTGGGAAGATCAGCCAGAGGGTAGGTGAGGAGGTGGCTCAGATGCTTCAGGCTATAGGCTTAGGGGCCACAGTGCAAGGAACCAGCAATTCCAGACTTTCCCCTTGCAAAGAGCAGAAAGATGCTTCTTAGGGAGCAGCCCAGATACGTGCCCCAAGGACTGACTAGTGAGCAAGAGAACAGAACACTCATAGAATCTGTTCTCTCTCACGCCTGCCATCGCCTCTGACCTCTGTCCTTCCCATTTCTGAAACAGCGTCAGCCCTGGACCCCCTAAGACTGAGCGAAGTTTTCAGGAGCCCTCGGAGGCTCCCTTCCACCCTGTACATTGCTTAGCTGATGCGTGAAATTCCTTTCATGGGAGATAAAATCCTTAATTCTACAATTAAAGATAAGAGGCTTAAAATTACCTAGGGGAACTAATGCATTACTATGCAGGTGTTTTTGTCAAATTGTAAAAGGCTTAAGGTTATGGAATCCTCTTCTGTTTTGATGGAAGCAGTGTGAAGGCGGAAGGACTAAGAAATCAAGACTGGGCAGACTATGTTGGACAGAATCACCCCTAGGTGACTATTGCCCTGAAGTCTTAATGACTTAAAGAACTGAAAATGCCTGAGGCCCAGTGTCCCTCTGGCTCATATTCTAGAAATGATGAGATGAGCGTAAGCCAGAGCACCAGGTGAAGAGCGATGGACATGGCAGGGGACAATCTGCATTTCCTGACTAGAGCAGTTGTCCCCTGGGCCTCCCGTGATCCATTTACTTTTCCCACGGTAACTGGAAACTGTTTAGCTGAGGAGGTGGCAAGGTTGTGAGGATCTGGTTCTCCTGCTTTCTCATTCTTCTTCTCAGCACAGTTCTTGGCTGTTGCGTTTCCCCCCTGAAGACAGCTGAGAGGAAGGGAAATGTAGAGGTCTTGGGTAGGCAACCATCTGTTAGATATAATAGCCAAGATCAGTTTTTCTTTGACTTATGTTGTCTTCCATATAGCTCCTCATTATTTTATGCCCCATTCTTGACATTTTATAGTTCTACTAGAAGCCTGGTGCACAAAAATTTGTGCACTTGGCGGGGCGGGGGTCCCCTCAGCCCGGCCTGTGTCCTCTCGCAGTCTGGGACCCCTCAGGGGATGACCACCTGCTGGCTTAGGCCTGTTCCCTGGGGGATTGGGCCTAATATGGCAATCAGACATCCCTCTGGCAGACTGGCAGCCCTCGGGGGATGGCCACTTGCCAGCAGGGAGCAGGCCTAAACTGCAGTCAGACATCCTTAGCGCTGCTGAAGAGGTGGGAGAGACTCCCACCACCACCACTGTGCTGGCAGCCATCAGCCTGGCTTGCGACTGAGCAGAGCTCCCTTTGTGGGAGCGCACTAACCACCAGAGGGCAGCTCCTGCATTGAGCATCTGCCCCAGTGTGTGTCATAGTTACTAGTCATTCCCAATCATTCTGCTG
>NW_006284340.1:3269471-3286529 GCF_000327345.1 Myotis davidii
GTCTGTTTTCAGGCTGCCCTCACCCCCTTCAGGATGGATGTCCCCACTGGGGTGCCTGGTCAGCCTGGATGAGGGACTGAGGGCTGTTTTCAGGTGGGCCAAGCCTGCAACTGAAGCTCCCAGTCTCTCCTTTTTTTCTTTTTTTTTAATTCTGGGATTTATTTACCTTCTGTAATTGAAACTTTGTTGCAGCTCCAGCTCCGATGCCAGGCTGTCTGAAAGCAGTCTCTGGTGTTTGTTTCGCTTCTATAAATTGAAATATAGTTGCTTTCGGAGCTGTTGCTTTCAGGCTCAGAGCTGGGCTGCGGCAGGCGGGAAACCTTGGCTTCCTCCATCACCAGGGCAATCAAGCCTCATGTTCGCTTCAGCTGCGTGGCTGCTGGCTGCCATCTTGGTTGGCAGTTAATTTGCATATCGCCCTGATTAGCCAATGGGAAGTGTATCGGAGGTACGGGTAATTACCCTATTTGTCTTTTAATAGATAGGATAATTACAAAGGGCCTGAAGCACTGAGTATGGGTGAGAAAATGCCCTTTCTGTTATTTTAGTCTATGTAATAGTTTATACCAACATCATTAAGTAGAAGTGACCAGACTCAAGAAACAGGACTTGAAAGGTGAAAAGGTTAATGAGAGAGTCCTAAAGAAGCTGGTGGACTCCTTGCACATTGAAGTTATTTAAAAATTTGGAACGTCTATGAGTCCCTGGAGGGAAAAGGGGATATTACAGGAGCAGATATTTTATTTATTGTCTTCTCCCCAATCAGTATGTAATAAACAGATGAAACCACAAGGTTAGGGAATTATATTACCTTTTGGTTTTGGCCAAGTTAAACTTTAATTTTCCAGCTGGAGATAACAGACAGCTCCCATTACTCAGAGGCAGGGGAAGAGCTACTGTGAAATCTTCACATAAGGGGATTTGTTCTGGGCTTTACTGGCTCCTGGGGAAAATGCACAGGAGCTGGATCATCCAGGGGAGGGGGTCATGGGTTACGGTAAGCTCCCTCCCAGAGATTTACAGTGATTCCTGAATGTGAACTGGTCTTATTGATTTCAGTGGTAGATCCTGGTGTATTTCTCTTTCCCGCAATTCATGCCCAGCCCTTAACTTACATTAAAAGTTCAAAAGACAAATAGGTCAGTGTTTCTTCTTCCTAGTATTCATGTCCCGAGGGTCTGGGGTCAGCTGCTCCTGGCTACAAATGTGTATGAACCAGGTAAAACTATGCTGCAGTAACAGGCAACCCCGGTATCTCAGTGGCTTAACAACAAAAGTTTATTTCTCGCTCTCATAAATATCCAGGAAGCTGCATCCACCCATACATCCATCCAGCCATTCAGCCAGCCAGCTTCAGTATTTTGACCCTATTATCTCAACCCATAGCCTCCACACTCTTCACCAAAGGGAAAAGGATGCTGGAGAGAAATCTTACCGAGATTTTTTTGCTGACTCAGCCTTAATCACTTGTCATACGATTTTGCAAACTGCAAGGTGGCTGAATTTTGTAATCGTCTGTATGCCTTGGAAGGACATGATAACTGCATATTGGCAAGGACCGGTGCTGTCTACCATAGTGTTCTTCCCATGTACAATAATTTTGAAAATGAATGGTATGTGTTGTCTGTATCATTATACTGTTTTTTTAGAGTAGGATGTTATGATTTAGAACAGTTAAGGGCATGCCAATAAGCATAGATCAACATTCACAGCAGGTCTGCCTGACTCTCATACATAAGGTGTTTGATTTTCACTTCAGTTACAAAGGGTTGCTTTCATTATCTACATTGTCATTATTTATGCAAAACAAGGTTTTAAAAACTAGTTTTATGTACTTAGTTATTCCCTTTAACCTCCATTACTCAAGCCCAACCGCCATATATACAATAGTTTGTGTTAAAAAAATAGGTGTTCATGATAAAAAAAAAATTAAAATTAATAAATAGGCAAAAAATGGGTGTTCATTTGAATGGCCTATGGTCTTTCAACTCTGACAAACCATCTCTCTCACCACTTAATCATCGAATGGTGCTGGTAGGACCTTGTAAGCATTGTAAAAGGGAGAGAGAAACAATTATTCGGTGCATGTAATCACTTTGTACAGTTCAGGCAGAAGTCCCCCATTTTTCCTGCAGTAGTCTGGAGTGTGTGTGTGTGTGTGTGTGTGTGTGTGTGTGTGTGTGTGTGTCCGTGTCCATGTCTGTGTCCCTTTTGACAGTGTACCCAGTTCCCCCAACTCCGATTTGCCTCTGCTAGTCCTAATTAATGAATGTCTTGGGGCCTCAGTTTTACCATCTATGAAATGAAGCCAAGGAGAGCTTCCCTGTACCACTAAGGCATGTCTTGGTGTTTAATTATTTCAGAAGGTAATGTGAAAAGAGACCCATGATTTCCTTGGAGGCTAGAGCTTTGCAGGTATCAATTCAGCTTCCTTCCTTTATTCGTGACAGGTTTATAGCCTGTGGGACTCACTTGGTACCTGTCACTTACCTTCCTATTGATCCCTTCCTTTAGAACTTTATCTGTCATTGCATCTCAGGATCAAAAGAGTGTATAAAATTAAGCTTGTGGGGCATGATTCTGACAGGGCCTTGTTTTCTCCAGGACACCACAGGTGCTAGGCTGCCTTCTGCAATAGCAGGGGGCATTTTAGGAGAGGCTGAAGTCTGATTTGCTTGTGGTCACTAATCCATATTATTTAATTAGCCCTACTGTGTACTGAGGACACCCACTGTGTACCACTGTATTAAGAAATGTGCATTCACGTACTTTCCTTGGCAGAGAGGACCATATCTGATGTGTCTCTCTCCTAGCTACTAGATTTTTTGTCCGGACTTTCTAAAATTGCATCCTCCCTTATTCGCAGTTGGCTTTTCCCCTTAACCCTTTATACTATGTGATATTTCATGTACAGTCATGTCTCATTTTATTGAGCTTTTCTTTATTGTGTTTTACAGATACTATATATTTTATAAATTGAAGATTTGTTTCAACCCTGTGTCAACCTTGTATGGGTGCCATTTTTCCTACAACTTGCTCACTTTGTGTCTCTGTGTCACATTTTGGTAATTTTCACCAATATTTCAAACTTATATTTGTTATGGTGATATGTGATCAGTGATCTCTGATATTACTATTGTGATTGTATTGGGGCACCACGAACCATGCCCTCATAAGATAGCCTACTTAATTGATAAATGTGTGTGTTCTGACTGCTCCATCCACTAGCTGTTTCTCTCCTTCTCTCCCCCCCCCCCCCACCATTGGGTCTCCCTATTCTCGTAGAGCCTACAGTATTTAAATTAGTCCAATTAATAATCCTACAATGGTCTATAAATGTTCAAGTGGAAGGAAGAGTGGCATCCTATCTCTCACTTGAAATCAAAAGCTAAACATGATTAAGCTTAGAGAGGAAGGCCTGTTGAAATCTGAGATAGGCTGAAAACTAGGCCTTTTGTGCCAAACAGACAACTTGTGAATGTTAAGTCTTACTATTTAAGGACTATATGTTGTAAGGCTGTAACTGCTGTAGATAGTGATCCTCTGATAGGTCTGGGCAAAGTAAATTGAAAACCTTCTGGGAAGGGTTCAGCATTCTGGATGCCATTAAGAATACTTGTGATTCATGGGAAGAAGTCAAAATATCAGCATTAACAGGAGTTTGGAAGAAGTTGATTCCAACCCTCGTGGATGACTTTGGGGGCTTTGAGACTTCAGTGAGGAAGTAACTACGGATGTAGTGGAAATAGCAGAACTAGATAGAACTAGAAGTGGAGGCTGAAGATGTGACTGAATTGCTGCAACCTCATGATCAGACTCGAATGGAAGAGGAGCTGCTTCTTAGGATGAACAAAGGTGATTTTTTGAGATGGAATCTACTCCTGGTGAAGATACTCTGAAGTTTGTTGAAATACAGCAAAGGATTTAGAATATTACATAAGCTTAGCTGATAAATTGGAAGCAGGATCTGAGAAACTTGACTCCAATTTTCAAAGAAGTTCTGCGGCAGGTAAAATACTATCAAACAGCATCACATGATACAGAGAAGTAGCTCATGAAAGGAAGAGTCATCGATACAGCAACTTCATTGTTGTCTTATTTTAAGAAATTGCGACTGCCACCCCAACCTTCTGCAACCACCACTTTGAACAGTCAGTAGTCATTAACATCGAGGCAAGACTCTCCAATATCCAAAGGCTCAGATGATGTTTAATGTTTTTGAATGAGGCAGTATTTTTAAGTTAAGGTATGTACATTGAATTTTAGGCATAATGCTGTTGCATACTTAATAGACTAGTATGATGTAAACTTAACTTGTATATGCACTGGGAAACCAAATAATTCATGTAACTTGCTTTATTGCAATGTTTGCTTTATTGTGGTAGTCTGGAGCCAAACCCACACTATCTCTGAGGTATTTGTTTATTATTTACTGTCTGTATCTTCCCCACCCTATCCAACCAAATAGACAACTGAAATATAAGTTTCATGAGAGCAGGGACTCTGTTTAATTTAATGTTTCTGTGCTAGACAGTGTCAGGAACATAACAGGACACATTCATTGAGTGAATAGTTGGTTGCTATTCCTGAGCTCTGCCTCTTATGTGTGTCTATCCCATGAATTTGTGTTTCTCAGCTGTGTATGCAGTGAGCAGAGGCTAAATTAAAAAGTAATACTAGCACCTTGCCTTTAAGTAATAGTGTAGTTATGGGACAAGACTCCATGAAACTTCATGGCTCTTCTGAGAGATGCTAATTGTGTTCATGGTACTGTGCCTTCTAAACTCCCCTTGTTCAGTACTTGTGGGCAGGTTAGTTTTCTTTATTCTCTTCCTTAAATTAAGACTCTTTGCTCTCACAGTTAACAACTGTGGTATTTCACCTCCAAGTTGCCTGGTGCCCAGCAGTGTGGTGAAGGGATCCTGTGCTAGCTTATCGATATCCATTTGGAACATTTGTCTTTTGGACTATCTCCTTCTCAGCCTGCCCCAACTATTCTTTAATCCTGTAAATCATTTTAATCTGAGATGCTCTACGGATGAAAGTTATGCCACACATGCTATATAAATTAATGTTACGATGCTAAGACCATTCCATTTGTCTAGGGATTTGCAATGATTTACTTTTTATGGGTAAAGTTTTATTCAACTCTTAACAGTGAAACATAAAACTGTTACAACTGTAATGAAACCTATAAAAGCACAGAGGATAGTCTCAGGTAAAATGTCTCAGAGGGGGATGATGACACCTCTGAGAACAAATTGAGGAAAGCTTTGATGAGTCATTCTCAAAGGTCTTCTCAGCATATTTTAGATGATCCCAGACCAGGGCCCTGAGCCAGTATTGTTTATAACTTTGATTTCACAGACTCTACTCAACATAGAAAGTGGAATTCTGAGTGTTTACAGAGAGCCTAAAAAGGTCCTCAAAGAAAGATGGACTTATTTCTAACCTCTTTGCAAAGCATCGAGCAGGTTGGGTGGATCAATCATAGTTGCTGTAGGAAAGAGATGGTTCTATTACATTGTAATAATTTTAGGAGATTTTTTATTAAAGGGACTATTTTCAAAGGTACGACATAACAAACTATAGTGATAGTGCAGTACCCTGGATTTAGCAACATTGGGACTCTAGACATCTAGGTCTGAAGGAGTGAGGAGACCCTGCAACCCTGGGACAAGCAGGACTACTGGAGAGTGTCATATGACTATAGCTGAGATCTCTGGAAACACAGCCAGCCTACAGCACCCTTCAAATGGGAACTAGGGGAATTCCTCCCTCCCTCTGGTTTCCTGTCTTTGCTCCCAATTGGCCAAGCTCAACTGGAAGCCAGAGGACAAAGGGGACCCATGGATGCAATATACATAGGGAAACAGAGCCATGTGGAGCATACATATTTTTTTTTGGTCTTTATAGCTTATGTTTTGGAAGTTTTGTTTAAGAAGTCCTTCTCTATACCTATGCCACATAGATATTCTCCTACAGTGTTTTTTTTCCTGCTTAATGTTATAAAAATACCGTTTGCCTTTAGATCTTTATGACCACTTTACAGCTTTCTATAAGATATTCTATAGAGATCCAGTTTTATTTTTCTCCATGGAATGTGCTAGTTTTCCTAACCTCATTCACAAAACAGCCATTCTTTCCATATTGATTAAGTTCTCATACACGCATTGGCTCCCTCTGAACTACAGTTGTTCTCAATGGAACAATGCTATCCCATTGTCCATGTTTTGTTCTTGTGCCAGTATCACCTTGTTTTCATTACTATGCTTTATTACTATTTTTAATACCCTTAGAATAACTGCCTGCTTCTATCCTTTAAACTTCTTTTTTTTTTTTTAGGTTGACTTAAATCAGCGGTTCTTAACCTATGAGTTGTGACCCCTTTGGGGGTCGAACGACCCTTTCACAGGGGTCGTCTAAATACATCCCGTATATCAAATATTTACATTATGATTCATAACAGTAGCAAAATTATAGTTATGAAGTAGCAACAAAAATAATTTTATGGTTGGGGGTCATCACAACATGAGGAACTGTATTAAAGGCTTGCGGCATTAGGAAGGTTGAGAACCACTGACTTAAATGTTTGTAAATCTTTAGTTTTCTATATAAGATTTTAAATGAGCTTCTCAAAAATTCCAACTGGTATTTTGAATGAGATTGCAATGAATTTATAGGTTAATTCAGGAGAGAACTGACATTTTTATAATATTAAAATCCTATTGATTTTTACAAATTGACCTTATTTTCTTCAAACTTGCTGAATTCTTTTTCATCTGTCTGTATGTAATAACAGTTTTATCTCTCTTTTAGAAAACTATATTTCCCTTATTTCTTTTCTATCTTTATATTTTTGTCTAGGACTTCCAATACTCTGTCAAAAAGTAGTAGAAGTAATGATGACTTTTCTTGCTCCCAATTTTACAGGGGAAGCACCTAAAATTCTCCATTACATATAATGTTGCTATAGGTTTGTGTGATATTACCTTATAAAATTAAGGAAGGTGACTGGATTCCTGATTTGATAAGAATGATTTTTTTTTAAAAGAATGTGCTTTTAATCATAAGCTGAGATGTTGAAACTGAGGTTTCACAAGGTGTTGAAACTTTTCAAATACTGTTTCTATATCAATTGAGATAATATTTTTATTCTTAATTCTATTACTATTGTGAATTATATTTATAGATTTCTCTGATTTTTGAAACCACTGGATCAATATTGGACTGACCTATACATAATCATTTTTTTATTTTTATTATGCAAAATTAAAAATAAAAAGTACAGATAATGGTATAATCATCTCCTATGTACCCACCATTTAACTTCAGTGATTATCAACTCATGACCCACCTTGTTACATCCTTTGCCCCCTTTTCACATCCCTTAGAGTAGATTATCTGAAGCAAGTTACATTTTATTATTTCATCTAAAAATCCTTCAATATGTATCTTTCAAAGAACACACTTTTAAAACTACATAACTACTGTTTCATTATGATGCTTTTATGTTTAGCATGATTGATTTCTTAAATTATTTAATTATTTTCAATTGATTTTTAAGAAAAGAATGATTATTGTTGCCTCATGAAATTAGCTGGGTAGTTTTTGCTGTTTCTCTTCTCTTGAAAAAATTTGTGTAATTTAGGAAATAGTTAATGCTTGGAAATTTGGCAGAATTCACGTGTAAAACATGCTGATCAAGTCTTTTTTAGGGGATGTCTTTAATTTAGATTTGACTGTTTAAAGTATTTGTTTGCTTCTTCATGTTCCCTCTTTCTTCTTATACTAATTTTGGCATTTCACATTTTCTATTTTTTTAGGTTTCAAAATTATTAATATGTAGTTGTTCACAATATGATCAATTGAACCTCTGTTGTATTTATACTTGTTTGCTGTTTTCCTCTTTATTTTATGTACATATACATTTCCTTTGATTGGATTACCAGAGGTCTTTTTCTATAATCTGTTCAAAGAACAATAAATATTACCAAGATATTTAGCTACCTTTATGCCTATCTTTTGTAGCATTTCTACTTTTTATTTTAACATACCCTGCAAGACTGTTTTTAGTGGGGATTTTTGTATGTCAAACTTCCTAAGATCTTTTATAGTTGAAAATATTTTTATTTTATATATATACATAACTATTATATATAATTATATATTGAAATTTATATAATAAATTAAATATATACATTATACATATAGATCTATATTTAAATTCCACTATCATCTTGCTTTCAGTATTCTTGAAAATTCTAATGTTAGCCTGGCTCTTATTAATCACAGTGGACCTTTTTTACCTTTCATTTTGGAAAATTTCAGGATTTTTCTGAAATCATTTTTTTTAAATTGATTTGAGAAAGAGAGAGAGAGAGAGAGAGATCTGTTGCCCCTCACATGCCTCTCACCAGGGATTGACATCAATTTGTTGTTTCACCTATTGATGCATTCATTAATTGATTCGTGTATGTGTCCTGACTGGAGATTGAACCCACAACCTTGGCATGTCAAGATGATGCCCTAACCAACTAAGCTACCTGGCCAGGGGTCTGCTTTATTCTTTAATTTTATAATAATATGTGTGGATTTTTTTCCTTTCATTTCCTATTTGGTCCTCTAAGAGTCTTTCTTTCTGAAAGGATTCTATCATTTATTAATTCTGGAACATTTATCTTTATTATTTCTTTAAATATTTCTTCTTTCTATTTCTCCACCCCATTCCCTCTAGGAGCCTATTATCTGGTTGCCAGTATTTCTAATTCTGTCACAATATTTCTTAGCTTTTACATTTTTCTCTAGTTATATTTTACGCTATTCCTTTCTGTTGCTTTCAGAAAGAATTTCTCATTGTGATCCTCCAATTCACTAATTCTTTCTTTAGCTCCATTGCATCCTATTACCCTATTCCAACTACGTATGTTTTTTGCATCTAATATTTCACTTGGTTCTTTTTAAAATTATATATTCTTGCTTTACTTTACTAATATCTTCCTATATATCCTTAAGCATAGTTATCTTTATTAATGTTATATCCTTCTCCCATTTAAGTAATTCTGCTTCTGATAGCATAATTCTGTTTTGTCTTTCTTTACTAGACATTAGTTAATGAATGGGTGTATAAGTTCATGCTTTACTGTTGATATCAGCTACTCTGCCTGGTAATATTTTTTTTGTAGAAGGCCAAATGTCAGTCTCTACACTCTATTTATACATGTTTAATAAGAGGGGGGGGAGTGTTGAGCCCCAGGGCATAGTGCTACAGGCACCATAAAAGTACTTTGTTTCATTCCCTTTACTGCCTTTCCTCTGGGCAGCTTCCATGTTCAGGGGTTCTCCTTTAAATTGACTTACTGGGGAGCAGTAGCACTGTAATGAGGCAATCTCCACAGATTGTAATTCCCCCAGCATGGGAGTTAGGAGGAGGAGTAAAGGGGGGGGGGCTTAGGATGTGGAAAGACTGGGGCTATTACTCATAATTGTGCAGGTGGCCCCTACTCATAGGAGAGCAGGGGGAGCCAGCATTGCCATTCACCTTTACTCCCAGGTTGCATACCCTGGTGGAGGCAGGGGTGTCTTTTTCTAACACACATCATGTCATCATATGCTCTACAACAGGCTTTCAAGACTGCTGCTCAGCTGACCCTGATTCAGCCTGGTCTCATTCCCGCATGCATTTAAAATGCCCTGATTTTACTGCCAACAGCAAGGATCTGGGTGGGATGTAACAGGACTTCTGCAGGGAAGAGGCTGGTGACCATTTTCTCAAAAAATGGAGGGAATAGCCAAGTGCCACAGTGAATAGCTTTTGTCCATTCTACTTTCTCAGGGTTACCTCTCAGTCTTTTGTTTCACCGTGAAGCTTCCAGTTCAAATCGTCTTTCAGTCTCCACATGAGATTCACATGCTTTTCTATTAGCTCCAAAGATTCTTTTTCCCAATTCTTCATATTCTTCAGAGATGAATTTATGAAAGGAGGCAGCAGGTGCCAGGCCATCATCATCTTCATAGGATCTGGAAGCCTAAATATGCATCTGCTAAACTATTACACTTTTATGTGACTTTTACTTTGAAATATTTGGGAGGGGCTATTTCTTAAAGACATTTGAAGCCATTATAAGAGCACTGAGATAGCTCCAAATGTGGGTTGGTTGGTATATTAGGCTTCTCCAGAATAGCAGAACCAATAGTGTGTGTGTGTGTATGTGTGTGTGTGTGTGAGTGTGTGTGTGTGTATGTGTAATATATATGTGTGTGTGTATTCTTTTTGAGTTAGTAGCTATCCATATGATGATGGAGACTGATAAGACCCACAATCTGCTGTATGCAAGCTAAAGACCTAGGAGGGCTGGTGGTATAATTCCAGTCTGAGAACTGGGAAAGTTCATGTAAATCTCAGTTCAGGGGCAAGGAAGAGCCATGTCACAACTGCAGCAGCTAAGTGGAAACCAAAAGGTGTGAATTCCTGCGTCCTCCACCTTTTTTGTTCTGTTCAGGCCCTCAGTGGATTGGATGATGCCCACCCACACTGGGCGCACCATCTGCTTTACTGATCTCTTTTGGAGACACCCTCTCAGACACACCCAGCAATAATGTTTAGTCTGGCACCTCTTGGTCTGACCAAGTAGACGTATAAATTAGCCGTCACGTTTGGGAATCAGGGTATTATAGGGGACATTGAGTACAGAAGAAAGGACACCGACTGCCAGATGACGAGACTCATAAGACCATGATTCCACCCTCATTCAATCAGTGAGCCTCTCTATTAGGTTTCCTTGCCTGTAAACTGGGAATAAGAAATCATACCTGTTTTCCCCCCCCGCAGCCCCCAGTGCCTCCCACGGTTGCTGTTTCTCAAACAGGATAATATCTGTGGAAGGCACTCTGTAGTCCACCACACACAGGGAGTGAGGAAGCAGCAGTATTTGACATGAACCAGAGAGCATTTGGAATGATACTAAGTCTCGGGAGACAGGATGTTTTTTGGCTGGGAAGGCGGTAATCCCTCCCCTCAGTGACCTCAGTGAATTTCAGACAGATCTTCAAAGCAGACAAGGCCTCCACAGCTCAGCTCGGAGTGGTGAGAATATTCCAAGTTCTCTGGCCTCCCTAAGCTGGGGAAGGTTGGCATCAAGGACAAAAGCTTTCAATTGCATTGAACATGGCCTGGACAGTTTCCAAGCGGGTAATTACTTTATGCTTACTTACACAATTTCCCCTTCAGCTTTTAAGGGAGAGAGTGTCCCTCACTTCCTGGACTAACAGGGCTGCTCAGTGTTGCTAGGCATATGTTGAACAACTGCCCCAGTCACCCACCTCGGCAGACACCACATTTTAGTAATGAAGTCAGGGCTCAACTTGGGCAAGACAGTAGCACATTTCTTTGATTAGTGTGCAGGACAAATGTGGCCTCTTTGTGAATGGAAGGAAGGGAGGGCATTTAGCATGTCTTTTCCTCATTCCCATGGGAGGCAGGAGTAAAGGGAGCAGATTCTGTGAGAGCCGGCTCTGAGAGGTGCTCTGATATGAGTCTAACTAAGAAAACGATTTAATTTTATCATGATCAATGACCATAGCAATTAGTCTGCGATTATGAAAAATACATGCTCTTGGAAAATGGGGTGGAAAACAAAAATTCACCTAAGGAATTGTGTTCTCTGAGCATGTTACATTATAAAACAAAGGATGTTTGTGGGCAGAAAAATACCTCCAAGCTGTAAGGGTGAAGGCAGGGTCCGGGCAAGGAGGGGTTTCACATGACTCCAGATCAGACGTGTGTTTTGAATGGTCTCAAATATGCCGATCTGTTTACCTCTCTCCCACCCTTCATTCTTCCCCATTGCGTGGTTAACACGGTGATTTTGGTCTAGGCAATTAACTATTCTGAGCATCAGGCTCTTTTATCCATCAAATAAGGATAATATTGGTGGAATAAAAGAGATATTATTCCCGGCACAAAGAAAGCTCAATAAATGTTAGTAATTTTTACTCCTATTTTTATTACTTTTCTTTCAGCTATTAGTTTAAATGTCACTTTAATACTGCTAACTTCTGCCCCTATTCCCAAACTAGGTTAGGTGAATGGTTTTGTGCTTCCATAGGACACCTACACCCCTCCCCCCATAAATAACATATTTTAGTATTTACCAGGTTTTCTCTATTATTTTAATTGTTTTTCAATAATAATATATTATTACCCAATTTTTACAAATAAAGGAACTTAGGTGCAGAGAATTCATATAACTTGTAAGAGGTGGGATTTGAATGTTGTTATTTTACTTCAAGATACCTATTCTTAACTGTAACATTTATCACGTTTCATGGTGATTATTTGTCTTCTCTTTGCTAGCCAGAGCTCTTTCCATGCTGGGAACATTGTCTCTTTTATTCCACCAATATTCTCCTCATTTGATGGAAAAACGAACCTGATGCTCAGAATAGTTCATTGCGAAGACCAAAATCACTGTGTCCGCCCTCATCTTTTCCAAACCACCACTGACTTATGGTAGTCTCCCTCCCTCCAACACACACTGATGCCCACACCTTTCTAACTAACTCCTCCGTTTTATCCCAACAGTAAAATCTCTCTCTGTGTTCTTGGTTTGTAGTCTAATCTCCATTTCAAGGTCGTTATCTCAATGTTGCCTTTGCTGACACCTAGATTTGCTCTCATACTTCTGACCATCTGCCATACCATGTGTATCAGCCAGGGGTTTTGATTGCAAGTGATAGAAACTGTCTCTGATAATTATAAGCAGAAAGAGTATACATTGGAAGGATATGAAAGGCTCAGAGAATTGATGAGGTCAGGACTAGGCTTAGAAAATTAGAAGGAACCAAGAATCCTCTCACCCCCACTGCAGCCCCCAACACTCCACACCTTCTTGTCTTATGTGTTCAGAATTCAAAGCCTTGGAGTCTGACTGGCTGAGCACAGGGCCTACTGCCTACTTCATAGGATGGCAAAGCCTGAGAGGAACCAGGAGCGAGCTGTTTTTAGCTTCTATAATGGAAGATGAGATTGGGAGGCACTGTGGATCACTCATGCTCAAGACCACATACACATAGGCCGAAGGATATTTCTTCACAAGGAAAGGTGCTCAACCGCATAAAAAGTAACTCTGGTCACCATTCCCAAACTGTAATTTCCCACTCTCAGAATACAGCCCTGGTCCAATAATACGCCATGTGACTTCATTTAAGAAGCTTTCTTGTGCTGAATCCTTTGTCTTTTTTATTCCTATACCATATGCCCCTCTGGAGGCCAAACTGATTCCCAGGCTGGGCACAGGCCTTAATAATTGGGGGCAAAAAATGCATCCTGGACAGTTACGATGATCCCATCTATTTATGGCATGGTGTCTTGGCTCTGGGCCAGCAAACCTTTCCCAGCGTGCTCCTCTGAGACATCCTTTCAAGTCTGCTCCTGGTGTCTGGATCCTTGACCATGCGAATGCATTTGCCTCCCTTTCTACTTCCTCCTACTTTTTTGATTATTTTTCAAGATTACTGAAAAATAATTGACATACTTCACTGTATAAGTTGAAGGCACACAGCATGATGGTTAGATTTACATATAGTGATATGATTACCACAGTAGCTTCAGCTAGCAGCTATCTTCTCATATAGATACAGTAAAAGAAAAGAAAAAGGAAAACAAAATTTTCCTTGTGATGGGAACTCTTAGGAGTTACTCTCTTACCAGCGTTCATGTATATCATACAGCAGTGTTAGCTACAGTCACCATGCTGTACATTGCATCTCTAATAGTCATTTATCTTATGACTGGAAGTTTGTATCTTTTGACCACTTTCTTCCATTTCCCCCTCCCTCCACCGTCCATCTCTGGTAGCCACAAGTCTGATCTTTCTCCCCCCTCTCTCTCAGTTGATTCCCGATATAAGTGAGATCATATAGTATTTGTCTTCCTGTACTTGTCTTATTTCACTTAGCATAATGTCATCAAGGTCTATCCATGTCACACATGGTAGGGCTTACTTGTTTATTATGGCTGAATAATAATTATATGTGTATCCATCAGTGGACAATTTCTTTATCCATTCATCCATCAGTGGACAACTAGGCTGCTTCCATGTCTTGGCTATGGTTAATAATGCTGCTATGAACATGGGGGTGCATATATCTTTTTGAGTTAGTTTTTTAATTTCCTTTTAAAAATTTGTTGGTATTCCTTTCTTTTATTTCCATAGGCTACACTCCTTTTAGGAATGCCAGTGTCAACCTGCTTCTGGCCACTAGTCTTTACTTCTGCATGCTCTTGTGATGACTGTTTTTACTTCCCCTGGCTTTGAGGGTCTAAGTCTAGTTCATGAGTCATATGTTGCTTTACTCCGGCCAAACAGCTCTCCTAAGATTCTGCATCCAAGTCCATCTGGACCCTGGCCTGAGCCTAGATGTTATTACTGCTTCAATCATTTTGAAGTTTCCAGAAATCATGGTGGTAGGACCAATGAATGCAGTGTGACCTTTTAAAATTCCAGTTACCTCTCTGTCTCAAATTCTAATAAGTGGCCTACTCTACCTTTTCTTCAAGGACTAATATTCAGACTAAATCTCCATTCTAGTGTAACACTTTTGACTCCTTCCCTTTGTGGAAGTCCTGCTTTGGTAATACCTTAGAGCAACAGTTCTCAACCTGTGGGTCACCCTTTCACAGGGGTCTCCTAAGACCATCCTGCATATCAGACATTTACATTACGATTCACAACAGTAGCAACATTACAGTTATGAAGTAGTAATGAAAATAATTTTATGGTTGGGTCACAGCATGAGGAACTGTATTTAAAGGGCCAGAAGGTTGAGAACCACTGCCTTAGAGCTTTAATCTTTTCCATGATTGTAAACTTGTCTTATGCTAGAGTCTGATATTGACCTTGAGCCCTGCTGACTGTGACACATTTTTCTGGTGCCACCTGCTTGTTTGTTGATGCCAAAGGCTAAGCACATCTTTAAAATGCTCTAGGGAGAACGGGTCTACAATCGTGAACAGCTTGATAAGAATATAGCCAAACAGCCTTGGATGTTGTGAAATAGCAGAGTTCACTGAGCAGCATTAGTTGGAACTCCAATACCCAGGTCTGTTTCTGTGTTTGCTTCTGAGCTCCTAGTCCAGTCTTCACTGCTCAGTTTAGCCTTTCCCTTTGTGATTAGCCTCTGGCTATTTTTCTCACGTACCTTGGGGTCTGATGCAACACTTCCTGGGCGTCATTTTTCTTCCCTTCTTTTCTACTTTACCATCGGGTGCACTTGAATATGCCTTTACTTTCCCTGTAAATGTTCTTCATTAACCTATTTGGAAGGAACCAGCCCCATCACAGTGCAAGGTTGTGTCACATGTTCCTCATGTATCTGCCCTGTTTTGCTGAATACAACCAGGACACCTGACTTAGACCATGTTCCAAAAGAGGACACTTAACACATACAAGTTCTTCTAAGCCTTTTTTCACTCTCAAGTTTCCCACATTAGCAGTCTTCTTGCCCTCTCACCAAATGGTCTTGCTTTTTGCTTTTCTGAGACTCTGAAAACCATCAGGTAGTTTTTTTCCTCTATCTACTCCCTCAAAGTCTGCCATCATTCAGCTCCTATTTTGGAGGAGGAGGAGTCCCCTTTGGAGCTAGGATCATTCCTGGCTGCAATAGATAGTACTGGTGCCTGTCTCCTCTTTCAGAATGATGTTCTGTCAGGTGTTCTACATTTTCCTGGATATTTTCAATCTTCCTCGCTGTGGGATCATTCCCATCTGCCTATAAAGCAGCTTGATCTATTGCCTCCAAAAGAATAGTCCTGTGTTCTCTTCTTGCCAAACTTCTGGACTGTGTGGGATGCACCCATGGACTGGGCTTCCTCACTACAATTTCACTCCAAATGTCCTGCAATCTGGCTTCTATTGTTACCAAATTCTGAAGTTCCTGTCTTACAATTCACTGTTAACCTCCTACCTGCCAAACATAAAGGCTCATTCTCAGATTTATGCCCTTTGTCTCCTCAGCAACACTGGAACTGTTAAAATAGTTGATCTTATCATTTCTGATTGGAGTTATTCTTTTCATGTCACCGTGTTATTTTTATTGGATGTTTGAATGTTTGGCTTCTCCTATGTGTTTCTCTATTTTTGCCAGCTAGATGTAACTTCTTGAGTCTGGGAGCTGTATGTTATAGATGATAGATAGCCATTGTTGGCCCAGGAGCATTTAGCAATATGCTATGCATCTAATAGGTTTTTGCTAAATCTTTCCTAAATGAAGAAATAGCACTATTAAGAGTGAATTATTTATTCAGTCACTTATTCATTTTTAAACAAATGCCCACTATTTACAAATGCTGTGATTCCAAAACCTGTGTAGTTCCCGCTTTCAGAGAACTTTTAGTCCAGTGGGAGATGCACACATGTAAGTACACAATTATGATATACTAGTGGCCCAGTGCATGGATTCATGCATATTGAAAGGAAGTTAATTAGAAGAAATATTTTAATCTTGCTGTTCGCCCTTTCTCTATAATAGGAGTTTGAACCAAATTCACAATAGACAATGACAGATCGAATCACACACGTGGGAACTTTATATGTATCGCGCATGTGTGAGTCAACTTAGCCTTTTATATATATATATATATATATACTAGAGGCCTGGTGCATGAAATTCATGCACACGTGGGGCACCTAGGCCTGGTTGGTGATCAGGGCCAATTGGGAACTTCTGGCTGCCGGCCAGGGCCTTCCTTCCTGCCAGTTGCCTGCTGCTGGCCAGGGCCTGCTGGCTGGGGCCTGCCGGATGTGGGGAGGGGCTGTGGGAGGTTGCCTGGCTGTGGGGAGGGATAAGGGGAGGTTGGTGGCACAGGAGGTTGGCTGTCAGAGCACACTGACCACCAGGGGGCAGCTCCTGCGTTGTGTGTCTGCCCCCTGGTGGTCACTATGTGTCATAATGACTGGTCGTTCCGGTCGTTCTGGCGTTCTGGTCGTTCCAGCATTCTGGTTGCTTAGGCTTTTATATATACAGATAGAGTAAACTTGCTCAATTAGACATGCTTTC
>NW_006284340.1:3286543-3305851 GCF_000327345.1 Myotis davidii
GCAGGGAGAACAAAGGGTAAAATATTTATTGCAGCATTTGACTATATTCTGCACAGTGAGAAAACCTGAAGTCATTTTCAAGGTGCACCATTTCTTCTTTTCAGTTGGGTCAAGTTTGTAAACTTTCTAAATCTCTGTTTTCCAGGTAATGAAAAGAAAATAGGAGTCTACCGAGTCTCCTATTCCAGGACTTCTGTGAGGATCAAATGAGATGAGGCATGGGAAAATGCTTTATAGATATTTGGTTAAAGTGTAAAGTGTTTGCATCTGGCTATAAAGCAAATCGTGTTCCTGGGCTGAAGAAACTGCAAGGAGGCTAGTTGCTAGTGAGAGGAAGCCGAGCATTGCTATGTGATGTCATTACCCAGTGCCCACAGTGACCATTTCCAGGCTGGGCTGGGCAGTGGGCCACATTTTGCACCATTGGGTCTTGGCAGCATTGGCTGCAATTTGGTGGGGTGTCACTCTGGGATGGTGGCGGGGCCTGTGTCCCACTTGGGGGAAGGCGAGTGTTGCTTTGTTGGCACCAGGTCCGAGGTGCTGTTTCTTTGTAAATGGCCAGTGTGCGTCATGGCAGCTCCTGCGTTGAGCATCTGCCCCCTGATGGTCAGTGCGGGTCATAGCAACTGGTCGGATAGTCAGAGGGACATAGCATATTAGCCTTTTATATATATAGGTAATAATATATGCTGGGGAAGCACTTAACTGGAGGGGTGAGGGTCAGGGAAGGTTTCTTGAAAAAATAATATATAATCTGAGAGATAGGCAAAAGGAGGGAAAAGGAAGCAAGTGTTCCTGATAAATGGAATATTGTGTGTAGAGGCTAGAGAGCATGACTCTTTTGAGGACAGACTGAAAGAAAATCAGTTTGAAGAATGAGGGAGATGAAGCTGTCTGGGCTGGATTCTGTTGGGCAGTTCTGCTCCAGATGGGCATGGTGAGCCTGGAATGTCTAATATGACTACTTTACTTGTGTAGTTGGTGCACAAAATGCAGTCCTTTCACCAGTGTAGTTTGCCTTAAGAGCTGGAGACCAGTTAGTCTTTTTTTTCTCTTGTTCTATAGGGCCCCTCAAAGGTGCTAACCTTGGCTTCTTACAGAAGGATGGTTTCAGGGTAATTGGTTTTTAATATGTGGTGACTGGTTTCCCAGCAGTAAAAAGCAGACACTGCAAGTACCCTTAAAATCTGGGCCCATGAGACCTAGAATTAATAATAATTTCTGATACATGTTCTTGTTCAAAGCAAGTCACAAGTCCAGCTTAGATTTCGCCACTTAGTATGTGGAATAGCATGTGTGTATAGAAGAGGAAGAATTTATGGGATCATTTTTTAGCAGCTATCTACCTCACTGTTACCTCTGGCCACAACAATTTACATCCCCCCATCTGAAAACTACTATACCCCCTCTTCAAAGTCACCAAAATATCTTGCAATTGTGACATCAGCTTAACTCCAGCATCTCATGATCTTTGTCATGTCCAGATATGAATGAGGTTGCCCAAATGCATATCTACTCATTCTGAAGAAATAGTTATCTTACCCCCTTCCACTCATACCCACCACAAAATAATGAGACAATGATAGATTGATTACAATAAACACTATATTTAAAAAGATGGAAATGGAAACCATATAGCAGTCAGTGGTCCATAGCAATTCTAAAATTCAGTTGGCATGTGTCCACCAAACCACCTCCTCTAGGCTCATGGGACATTCCATGATAAAGACCCAGTCTGCTCCTTGAGGTTGTTTTTCAGCTTTGGCTGTGTCCTCTGGGATCTGGACTATGCTCTCTAAGATATACTTTTCTTCTCAGGAAATGGTCTGAATTTTCAGTTGCATAGCATCCTTACTTAGACTTTTTTATGTCCATAGAAGTTTTATGTGTACTCTTTTAGTCCAAATTTGTGGTGCTTTTCTAAGTAACATTGTCTTTCAAAACCTTTTTAAGTTTTCCATGAATCTTACTGGGAATTTATTCCATTATACAAAGCCACATCTACAAATCACTTTGAGATAGGCCATTTTCTACTGAGGGCTACAAGTTGGGGTGCTTTGATACAATGCCTGAGAGATCTTAGAACATTATCCTCCTTCTGTTGCTTCTTCTTTCTTCTTTCTTTAGCCCTAGCTGATTTGGCTCAGTGGGTAGAGTGTTGGCTCGTGGACTAAAGGGTCCCAGGTTTGATTCCAGTCAAGGGCACATACCTCGGTTACAGGCAGGATCCCTGGCCTGGTCAGAGTGCATGCAGGAGGTAACCAATTGATGTGTCTCTCTCACATCGATGTTTCTCTCTCTCTGTCTCTCCCCTTCCCTTCCAATATCTCTAAAAATCAATGGAGCTCAGCAGTCATTGTTCAGTGGGTTGAGCATCAGCCTATGAACCAGGAGATCACAGTTTGATTCCTGGTCAGAGTATATGCCCAGATTTTGGGCTCGATGCCCAGTAGGGCATGCAGGAGGCAGCCAATCAATTATTCTCTCACATCATTGATGTTTCTCTCTCTCTCTCTCTCTCTTCCTTTCTGAAATCAAATATATATATATCTTTTTTTCTAAAATACAATGGAAAAATATCCTCAGGTAAGGCTTAACAACAACAAAATAAGAGGTCCTGAAGCTATACCATTAACTTGAGCTTTACCTTTAGGCCATGTTGTACTGTCAGTGTCCTAGATTTGGTCTTTGCCCTGGAGTATTCTTACTTAAAGAACCTTGCCAGTGGGAAATCTGGCCATTAAAAGTGCACCATTGGAGTAAATATCTATGTTGACTGAACTGACACAGAAACAACAATAACCCAGCATTTATGAGCACCCCTAGTACCCTGTCTATCCTATAAGTACTATTCTCAACTAAAAGAAACCAGGACTTCTTAGAGAGATGGATGATTCCATGTTTAGAGCAATAAATGTCCAAGATGATTTTTTAGCATCATATTGTGGCAAAAAACTGGCCAGCTATCAAAGACTAATGGGTCATCTTGGTAAGAATACAGAGAAATTGAAACTCTGTACATTGCTGATGGGAATGTAAAATAGTTCAACTGCTATAAAAAACAATTTGGCAGTTCCTCAAAAAGTTAAACATAACATTACCATACGACCCAGAAATTCCACTCTTAGGTATATATCCAAAAAAAATAGAAAACAAGGACTCCAAGACATGTATACTGATGCTCATTGGCTCATTATTCACAATAGACAAATGGTGTGGAAACAACTCAAGTGCCCATTGACAGATGAATGGATAAACAAAATGTAGTCTATATATACAATTATATATTATGCAGCTATAAAAAGTAGTGAATATAGTTGATGCCTGCTATACAACATAGATGAATCTTGAAAATATCAGTAAGTGAATTAAACCAAACACAAATATTGTGTAATTCCACTGATATGAAATATCTGTAATGGACAAATTCATAGAGACAGACAGTAGATTAGTAGTTATCAGAGGCTAGGGGTGGGAATAGGGAATTATTGTTTATGGAGTACAGAGTTTCTGTTTGGGGTAAATAAAAAGTTTTAGAAATAGTGGTGATGGTTACACAACATTGCAAATGTAATTAATGCCACAGTTAAAATGGTTAAAATGACAAATTTTATGTTATATATATTTTACCATGATAAAAAAAATCTAATGGTCATATCATAAGTACAGTGTAGCCAACTGGCTTACATTGGGACAGGTTGATGATTAAAAAGATCAATAACTACTTTTATTCAAGACACATCAAACATATAAAAACTCACAACTTTAAACTGATACTAAAAAAGAGGCCACCATTGCATCTTTCTAGGGCACAATTCAACCTGAAGATTGGCAAATAATGGAGAAAGAGTAAAGCAGTTATCCTGCTTTTCCTGAAGGAATTTTGTTTAGGAAAATCAATGGCTGATTAAGAGAGGTTCTTCTTTACAGAATGCCAGTTAATAGATGCTAGGGTAATCATGGAAATGAAAAATTCCCGTTTACAACCCCAATAAAGCAATGGATCATTAATGAAGAATGTGGTAATGGAGGGATCCTCTGATTCCACTGATCAATCTTAACATCACTAAAAATGGGACCCCAAACATCATGTGCCTATGATGCAGTAAGAAGTGAACAGCAGCATTTATGAATGACTTTCTTAAAAAAAAAACAACCCCACAAAACTGAACTTGAATCTAATAAAAATGTTAGCTTTAACCTCCAGTTTACAGGAAATAGGAAAAAAAGAAAAACATCTTCAGTAACTCTACTCACTTTTTGACGGGAATAATAAATACTAATTTTTTTAGGTCTAATAATGGCATTGTGCTTATATAGGCACAGACAAATAGATGATTATATAAGTTAGAAATTCATACTAAATGTATATATATTTTTAAGCCTTATCAGAGCACATGCTTTTATTGACTTCAGAGAGAGGAAAGGAGGGGTGGGAGAGAGAGAGAGAGAAACATCTATGTGAGAGAGAAACATCAATGGGTTGCATCTGTATGCGCCCCAACTAGGGATAAAACCCACAACCTAGCTGTGTGCCCTGACCAGGAATAAAATCCATAACATTTTTTTGGTGTTCAGGATGACACTCTAACCAACTGAGCCACCAGGTCAGGGCGTACTAAGTAACTTTTGAGTATAATGGCATGGCGTCTTGGTTTTGCTTTAAAATATTCCAGGAAAAATCAAAAATAGTAAATTTGGGGAGGTAGATTAAACCAGATGGGTGAAATGTTGATGATTATTGAAGGAGAATGGTGTGGGTTCATCAGGGTTCATTATATTATTCTCTTTATCTTGTGTGCACAATAAAAAGATTTTAAAATTACATTTGCTTTTCTCGTATAAGAAAATACAATCCAAAAATACAATAGGGCTGCATTGCCGCTTTGCCTATATTTTAAGAAATAATAAAAGTAACTTGAAGAGGCATTGGCCCATGCCCAGCACACAGGAGCTGTGACACGTGGAGGCTCTGCTTGGGAACACAGAAGTATTTTGAGCTGCAGCTTTGAGGAGCTGAGATCGAATTGAATTAAAAGACATGGCCTGCATACAAATAGTCGGATGGTATCCGTGAGGGACTTTATGTTCCTTTTGTGCTTCTGGCCTGCCAGTCCTCACTCAGTGCCAACAGCTCTGTCTCTCACAAGCTGGAGGCCAATTCTTCATTCAGTGAGTTAATTTTAAATGAAATGAAAACCCAAGTCATAATGTTTGGTTCACTACACAGGCAACAGGCACTGTCTGCCTCATTAATGATTAACACAGCAGCTGGTAATGTCTTGCAGCTGGTTGACCAGTTTAATGATGCCAAAATTTGGCTCCATCCTCCTCCTGCTCTGACCAATGTGGGGATCTGCTTTCCTCACAGTGGCTCAAGCGTGGGACTCAGATGTGGGACTTTGTGGAAACCTTGTCCAACAATCCACATCAGTTATCAAGAAGAAGGAATACTATTTCTTGTACTGAGACCAACTCAGGGGCAAAGGCTCTAATGATTTTTCTGGGCCATAGAATGCAGGGCCCAGAATGTGTTTATCCAGTGTTGAAAGAAATAGGATGTTAGCTACCCTAAGGGGCAAGGCTAAGTCTCAGAAAGAGTTAAGAGGCCACTGATATGGCCATGGAAGAAGTCGCAGGAGGTCCCAGATAGCCAAGACAAGAATTAAGAACCTGCTCTTCCTAGAGGTGCATACAGGGTCTAAAATTGTAGGTTAAGGAACAAGTTGGAGCAGGCAAAAATTTTGAAATCTAGGCTTAAGTGAGCTGAATCCAACAAAGATGCAGCCTCCACAACATTGTGATATGAATATTAAATGTGCTCTACCTACATTTCTGCAGAGTCCCACATCTGAGAAAACCCGAGCTGGAAGAGTGAGTGGGGAAGTGCCTGCTTTTGTGACTGTGGCCAATCATGGCATTGAAAGGCAGGCAGAGTGGTAGAGAGGTGAACAGGTGGGTTTCTAAGTCAATAGCCTGAGTTGAAATCTTAGCCATTCTATTTATTATGTGTGACTTTCGACAAGATTCTTAATCTATTGAGATTCATTTTCTTCATGTATGAAATAGAGCATTCATAGGATCAAGTAACTAATGAATAAGTGGTAGCTATTATTAATATTTGGAAAGTCTCAAATACTAGCATTATTTTTCCGTGTCAGGTGTACATGTTTATGCATACTTCATCTCTTATTTATTTGGGAAAAAACTCCTGTGATGTAGATAATGCTAACTTAATATTATAGGTGAGGAAACTGAGGCTCGGAACCTGCCCTGGTAATGGCCGGTCATTGCCTGGACTAAGCCAGTTCTGCATTCTGAACCTCTAGCTGTGCACTATGCCACACAGTTAATCAATTTTTCGGTCTCCCCAGTCTCAGTTTACTTCTTGCTCTAGTATCCACTGTGATCTTGACCAGCTCCCCTAGACGACTTGGCAGAACAACTGATAATTTAAAAAAGCATAGGTTGGCTTACTATTGGAAGGTACCATATCCTTGAGAACAGAGCTCCCATGTAGGACAGTGTCTCTGTCCTGGCTGCTTGCCTTTCTTGATGCCCCTGATTTAAGATGATGCTCTTGGTATTCTAGGCTGTGAAGACTGATTTTGAGTTACGTACTTGTACACTTAATTTGCTTTTCCCTGATGTATGTCGTGACTGTGCTCTGTGCCCGTTCTGTGACCCACGATGCTCATTTTTCAGCATTAGAGGTTGCAAGGACATGAGAGGAGAGTATTAGGAGTCACACTGTGTCCCATCCATGCCCTGGCCTCCCGTTCACTCAGGTGCACACACACACACGTGCAAGCCTCCACACTCTTGTGTTGGAACAGATACTTTTTCTCTTGGAAGAATTGTTTCATTCCTACCCTTCTAAACCCTTGTCAGGATAAGAAAAACGGAAGCTGTGACTTTACAATGCCATCTGGTAAGTTAGATTGAGCATCATCACTGGGTGCGTGTCTGTTGTGCTGAAACAGGCCTCTCTAGGATGGAATAGTTGACATTCCGTGGGCTTTCAGGACTGCGCCTCTTCCCCCAACCATCACTCTCACCCTTTGAATACACTCATCCTGTGTGAGTCGCACAGTCCCAGACAACCTGCCCAAGCTCTGCCCAGGCTCTTGGCAAAGCCCCGGTCCACTTAATGAAGAGTTTAGTAATCTCTGTGCATGCCATTGTGGCCATAGCATCTAACTAAAGCCTCTCTCAGTAGCAGTGAATTAGAACCTCCAACTCTAGTCACCTTTCCTTCATTTTCACAATAGCACCAGTGGAGCCAACTCATTGCATCCCTGCAATGAAACCTATTCTAAAGGTGAAAATTGGGGATGAAGAGAGCCTTCCTGTTTGCTCCCTCCGGCAGGGCTGAAGCTTTCTTCAGAGCTGAATGCTGAAATGTATGAGTCTGCAGCCCAGGAGGAGATAGCAGCATCTGCCAGCGAGGTTAGAAAGGTGGCAGTGTGTAGTCCAGGTGCCCTGGGGCTGGGGAAGGTGAAGAGAGAAGGCTGTGTCCGACCAGGCCTCTGTCTCCATCATTGGCCCTTGGCCCATTTGGGTGCCCCCAGAAACTTTCACTCAGCTGTGCTTCTGTGTCCTCCTCCGGCCCTATCATGGGCCAGTTGCTGCAAGCCTAGGGATCCTGCTCATGACACCCTGTCAGCCCAGATTCTGATCCACTGCCACTGAGAGAGGCTTTAGATCAGTGGTTCTCAACCTTCTGGCCCTTTAAATACAGTTCCTCATGTTGTGACCCAACCATAAAATTATTTTCATTGCTACTTCATAACTGTAATGTTGCTACTGTTATGAATCGTCATGTAAATATCTGATATGCAGGATGGTCTTAGGCAACCCCTGTGAAAGGGTCGTTCGACCGCCAAAGGGGTAGCAACCCACAGGTTGAGAACCGCTGCTTTAGATAATGTGTGGGCTTGGGTAGACTGAACTACACTTCCAAGAATTCCCTTTCCTGTATGATTCCTGTTAGTGTGGGCCACAGGAGAGATTCCTGCATAGGAATGAGAGGGCGAAAGTGAAGCAGCAGCCATTGTGTGGCTCACCTGCATTGTCACTGGTCTGCTGACTCACCTGGTCAGCATGAAGCAGCATCTGGGCCTGCAGTTGTTCTAGCTTCTTCTGGATCTTCCGGGTTCCCTGACTCCTAGGGTAGATGTGCATGTTTGGATCCATGATCAAGGACCCTGGCATCAGGACAGCCACACCACCAAGGCCAGAGACAAGAGCTGACATGCATTTCAGGCCATCCTTGTGCGCCTTTGGTTCCTGAGTGTTGTTACTTTCCCCCACTTTCCTGACTGTGACTCCAAGCTCCAAAATCAGCTACACAGATGTACAGAAGAAACCGCTTAACCAGGTTCCACAAGTACAGAAAGTCCCGTCCTGTGAAAAATATCTGTCCACCCATCTGTCTGTCTATGTATTTATCAAGTCTCCTAGTGGTTCTTTGACTGAATGCTGACTGATACAGTTTGAAATAGAGATGTGAACCCCTTGCATCCCCTAAGGATGGCTGCCTGGGAGCTTGAGGGTAGTGCATTCATGACTGGGCACATTCCAACATGTTTTCCTGTTCTGGAAAATGGTCCTGTCCCTTACGTATTCCACACATAAAGGAAGTCATGCTTGCTTTGTGGGTCAATGTGTTAGTATTGCAAAGGCCTCTTCCAGCTACCTATTAAGTGCCCCCCCCCACCCTCTACCACACACACCATACACACATTCCTCCTCCTCATCCCTTCTCCCCCTCCTGCACTTGATTCTTTGGGAAGCTTGAGACTGGTCCTGAATTGTCCTAAGCCTAATTGATCGACTTCTCTGCAGGAGCCATGTGGGTGCGAGACCTGAAGTAAAGGACCTAGCTGGGCAATGAGTGCAGCAGATCCTCATGGCAAACCCTCTGGTGTGGGCCAGACATGTGAAGGAGGGAGCATAATTTACTTTCTCTTACTGCCCCATGGGAACATCACGGATCTGTTGCTCAGAAAAAGTTCCAAACAAGAAGCCATCTTGATCCAACTGTTTTCCTGTCCCCCTGCCAACTCCTGGGAGGGATCTGGGAGATGAAAGCTGACATGCCTTCTCCTACCTAAGGCAGCAGACACTGGGCCTCCTACTCCCATCACAAAAGAGAGAGCCTGGAAACACTGGGCCCTTGGAATAATTTGCCCTAAGTCCCTTGTCATAGGCTGTGTAGAATGTTTTGCATTATGAGATTTGATGGATAGGTTGATGCCTCCTGGTAATTTCTCAGCACAAAATACTGACAGCTGGAATGAAACCCAATGGTTACGATTCCCCCCCCAACTCTTAGTTATTGTTTTGCACCAGCTCATTACTTCTCCTAGTTAGAATTGGTAGCAGAAACAGAAGGGGTGAAATGCCACCACAGGGACTATTACTTCACTGTTCATAGCAGGTGTCTCCATTAGTCTTTCCCTGAGAGCCACATCCAGGTGTATCAAATTAGCTAAGAGGACCACAGGTTCATTTGCATGTGATCTGCATATGGTTTTTGAGCACCTAAATAAACAGTGCTCAAGCTTTTCAGGCAAATCCAAGTTGCTTTTTCCTCGGTCTTTCCCTCTTTGTCTTTTTCTCCTGTTTTCTACTCATAGCTCCATGATACTTGGCTTCACCTCAGAATCCCTGCAATCTCAAAAATGGAAGGACTTTGAAGGGGTGGGAGAGAGAGCAGAGAGCTTCCTGGGAAAGATTGTGGTACTGCTGTGCCCTGGGGTCCGTTATACTTGGGGCAGGAAGGGGTCTTGGGACTATAGGAGCCTATTCTTTTAATTTTTTTATTTATTTTATTATTTTATTTTTTAATGCATTTTTATTGATTTCAGAGAGGAAGAGAGAGTTAGAAACTGATGAGTGGGAATCATTGATCGGCTGCCTCCCACACGCCCCCCCATTGGGGATCAAGCCCGCAACCCGGGCATATGTCCTTGACCGGAATCAAACCCAGGACCCTTGAGTCTGCAGACCGACGCTCCATCCACTGAGCCAAACCAGCTAGGGCAGAAGCCTATTCTTGAAGGACTTTCCCATTTAAAAGATCAGTAATGATGAAAGCGATACTGTTGGTAATGATAATCATTGTGATAATAACCATTTGGAGCTGACATATCATGACATTTCCATGTGACTTCTCCAGGCCCCAGTTACGCTCAAGATTCATCCATTTGATCTCTGCATTAATGAAAATGCTGGTTTAATTCACTGACCCATAACCAACATGGGAAACCAGTGGCTGAAGCTGTCAGTGCCAAGTATTGCTGAGTGAAACCACACTCCGCATTCAAAGGATTCTGCTCTTAGTATCCTTCAGGGGAGATCCAATCATCGCCCTCTGCTTCCCTCACTCACCTGTTCTCCCTTTCCCATCCATTCCTCCGTGCTGCCATCGGATTCAGAGTCTGTTCAGAGGTTCATTTTCTTTGCCAACAGGAAAACACTAAGCTCCCTTTCCTTTGGCTGAGTTTAAAGAGCAGTTTCATCCTTAGGGACTTGATACAGCTTTCTGTAACATTTTCTTCTCTTTTCCCTGTCTCTGCCTGTGGCTTTTCTCTTTTCTACATCTGCTTTTCCTTCCGGTTTGTTTCCTTCCCACCTCCCCTCTCACTTCTGCACTCTGCACAGAATAACACAGAACTCAGTCCAGGCAGAAAGGCAGTGAACGACTCTACAGTAAACAGGGCAGTGGGCACCAAACCCTGTGTTTACACATTTCATCAAACCTGCCTGCTGCAGTTGGGTTCCATGCCAGGAAGATTAAACGAGTTTTCTTAAAACCCTTAAAGAAGCAGTGAGTGGCAGCACATATGGGGGCTGTAGGAGATTTGTTGGAGCAAGTGAGACTGGGATGCCTGGTAGAGCCATTATCTAGATCTGCATTAAGACCTGGACACAGGGGGACATGGATGCCTGGATGCAGGGTGGGGATAACTGACTAGCCTTTTAGTACCAGAGTGAAATAGACTTTATAGCAGACCACAGGGCATCTACAAAACAACTTTGCATTTCTCTGTTTGACTTGCGTTTGTTCTTCCTCCAAGCCGCTCAACATGCATTTTATACCCCACACAGTATTCAGTTGACCTTGTGTTTTATCCCACATCCTGAGCTCAGTGGGAATGTGGATCAGGATCTAAGAACCCATGGTTAGTCTCCTTGAATTCATGTCTAATCCAAGTCAATCCTTTGTCCTCTTCGAGGAGTAGAAATGATTGGCAGCCTCATTCTACTGATGGGCAAAATTATCAATGGGAAAAAAGGGACATTTGCAGATTGCTTCACTAGCAGAGGCCCCTTTCAAGGCCCTAGGAGAGACCCTATAATATAGTCATGTAATTTATACATTTTGGTAAGTATTTTTCACCACAATTGGTTAAGATAGGTATCTCTTTCAACTCTTACGTTCTCCTGTCTCTCTTGCTCTTGTGTAGGAAAATTTTGGAATTCCATGGGCATTATGGAGTGCACCTCAGGAGAAGCTGAGATGTTTGCATTTAGTGGATAAGTTAAGCTATGTCAATGTCACTTCCATGCATAGTTATTGCCAGCTGCCCCAGTATTGGAATGGCTTCCAGGAATATTTCTGTCGCTTGCTGTGCCATCGCACCAGCCTCCAAATCTGCAGGACTGGAAGTTATATCATGATGTGAAGATGTGTTCTGATGTCTGATGCATACCTGGGTGTGTGTGGTTAGTGGAGGAGAAACAAGTTTTGGGATATAGTTAGAAAACTAGTCTGTGGAAAATTCTTTTAAATCTTACAGCTCACATACAAACGTGACTTGATGGAAGTTTTCCCAAATTTGTTAACAAGCCAAAAAATTTACATGACATTGCTAATTATAAGTTATGAAGCTGAAAGAAACTTATCTAAGTTATCAATAATAAAAAACAAATCCTCATCAATTATATAGAGGAAAGACTAAATTATCTTTCTCTTCTCTCTATAGGAACTAACTGCCATATGAAGATATAATTAGGCATTTAATAATGCATGAGAAAAGCAATGTGTTATAGACAGTTAATAAAAGCATTAGGTTATTTTTAAAAGTTTTAAATATTTTGGCTGTTTGTGGTATTCAAACATGTCAGCTTTCTAAATATGTAATGTTTGTGATTTATGTTCTCTCTAAACAAATATTCACTTTTATATTTACTTTTGAATTTGTCATCATGTGTTCTTTTCTAAAAGAGGAATTCCCAAGTTGTATAAGCACCAGGCTCCGTGAATCCTGAGTCTGTCCTGTGTGTTTCACTTGTCTTTGGGGACCTTTGCTCCTAGTGGCTCCACTGCTTTCTAGGCGGACTCTGTTGGTCTGACTGTAAGTCCTACATTTAAGCTACAGGGAGGTTAAATGGATGAACCCTCCCCATCACTTGCTTAAACTCTCAATCACAGAACTAAAATCCTCTGCAGTATCTTGCCTTTCCTAAAGCTTTTATTTTTCTTTTCATTCAGGGTTAATGCCTGTGAGGTTTAATGGAAAGATCCCTGGGTTAGTCTGATCAAAGTTGAAATGCGGATATTCCCTAATTGGTTAAATGTGACCAAGTCAATATGTCTTTTTAGACCTCAGTATCCTCATCTCTCGTCTGGCATAATTACAATAGCCCCTTCTGTCTTTCAAATTTATGGAGGGTTCCACTGGGGGTCAATGAGAGGTTAAAGTTGTCTGGAAAGTACAGAGTGCTTTGCAAACAGAAGGGATTATGTTTTATTTAGGAAGTCAAAACAACCGTCTTCCAAAACTGAGATTTTAGATACTTAGCTTGGGATTCCAAGTGTGTCCTGATAATCATAACCACTTTCTATTTTGTATGCCTGGTGCAAAATACCTGGCACCTTGACTGTGGCACGTGTGGTGGGGCAAACAACCATTTCTATTAGATGTCAGAGGTTCTTAGAAGATTTGGTGTATGAGCGGGCTCATGTCAATTTCTGTCCTCAGGGGCTGCTCCTTCGAGGGGAATTCCTCCCCTGTGTGCTGAATCCTCTGATGCTTCTCATTGACTTGAAAGTATGTTATCTCTGCTTGGATATGTCACCTAGCCCCTTTCAAGTGCATTCATTTCCAGGCAGTCAGGATCAATCTATTGTTTAGGTTAAGCATATGAGATAGTGATTGACAGCCCAAGTGAGCATAGGCCTTGACTTCCAGCATCAGTTTCAATATTAGGAGTGATATCTATGAGCAGAGATCAATGACTGAGGAAGACAACCTCTTGAGAAGAGAGGTAGCCTAGAGTACTGAGTTCGTCACAACTGGCCTCTACGTTCAAGCTGGCCACAGGACTCAGGATTCAAAGTCAATTCCAATGAAACAGTTACTCGCTGGGTTCCAGTTTTGTTCCAGACATTGTGTTGTACATGGTGAGAAATGAAGAAGATCAACCTGTCTCTCTCTGCAATGAGGTTAAGTAGGGGTTAAGACCCCTATGTAGCATGCTCATGGCAGTTGAGGTGTGGCTGTAACTGCAGTAGACTAAAAGCTTGATCCAGGGAGGGAGAGATAATGTCCTGTTATTTGGCCTTCATTTTTCTTTGTTTGAACAGTGGGGCAAACCTGAGTAAAAAAGAGACTTAAGTTGAGGATTGCAAGGTTAACCTTTCACCAGCTTAGTCCAGAAATGACTGTGTTTCTCCTCTTTAATGATCAAGTACTTCTTTCCCATAAAGATTTAGTCACAGTTCTGAGTCCTGCTTAGACTAAAGAATACTCACTTTCTGACTTCAAGTGGAGCATGGTCTGATACCATGTTGTCCATAAATGCAGACAATACTGTTGACATGTATGTATCAGGAAGCACTTGTGCTCTCCTGTGGCCACTTTCCCACTCACTTTTTCTGTGCAGGTTGCAGGTCAGTGATACAGCTCTAGGGGTGTGTCTGTGGACATGGCCCACCATGACTTGACATATATGGGATTAAACACACAACCTTGGCTTCATTTGTTGTGATCCAGCCATCTGCCAAACCAGTCTCCTGAAATGTCTTGCCCTTCCTGGGGTTCTCGTTATTACACGTTGAGGGGAGCAGGGTGTATAACCATAAATAAGAGGTGTCTGAGTGGAATAAAAAGTCATGGACTTGGAGTTCAACAACCTGGATTCTAGCCCCATCTCAGCCATAGGATGCTGTTTGTTTCCAGTCCTCCCTCAACTCTGCCTACACACCCTCAATCAGGGGTGTGTGTGTGTGTGTGTGTGTGTGTGTGTGTGTGTGTGTGTGTGTTTCTAGATTACCTTTACCTGCAGGTTGACGGCTGAGCTCTGTCTGAAATCTCACCATGGCAGGGCACAATGTCCATGCAATAGTAATGAGAGTAGCTGGAGCAGCCAGGGTGGGCCACACCATCAGCCAAGGGGAATTCATGAGACTCAGAATCGAGGGAAGAGGGCCAGACAGGAAGGCAAACAGAGGCAGCGCTGGGCACAAGTAAAGGAATGCCCATGGGGCATCCTGCCCCAGGTTCATTGCCGTTACAGTCCCTCACCCACTTGAGTTCATTCAGAAGGATGAAAACAGGGTTGTTATATTGTATCAGCAAATGGAAACCTTCCATTTTGGTTACTTTAAATAGCTTAGTCTAATATGGAAGCCCCAGTTCATGAAGCATCAATGTCAAAGGATTGCCTAGACTTTCATTATGTAATAAAAAGAGGACACCTTCTAATGGGTTCATTATGCATGTACAGGCCCCAATTGAAATGCTTCATTTTTAATGGCTTTCTCTAGTAAAAATAAGATCTGTTGTTCCTATTATGCCCCTTAAAATAAAAGCCCTTCAAATGATCATTCTGAGAAACTCTTTAACCTAACTGGCTTCGTGAAGTTAGAGGAAAGACTTTCCAACTCATGTAACCCAATATAAAACCGAGTGTCCTCTGGCTTAATGTACTGATGAAGGTGTCAATTGTTAGGACCCTTCCCCAATGTATTGTAAATATGGAAACAAAAGCAAAGAGAACACTTCTCTCAAATTTAGGATCATCAGTGGCTCATAGCTTACCTCCAGCTCATGAGTTCATTTTCTAACAAAGGGTTGAGGAATTTTCTGCTTGAGGTACATACATCATAACAATCTCAAGCCCAAATGAGGGCCCAGCTCCATCAGGAATAACAAATGTCCAAGCTGTTTCAGACCATCATTTATTTCTGTTCTCAGAGTTTATCACGTGATCCGCCACCACTGCTCATTTTCTGAAAATAATTTCTCTAGATGTCCACAGGCTTCCAGCTCTCATCACCTGGAACAGTAAAGAATAGTCACATCACCTCATATAATTTATCTCAGTGTCCACAAATCTCTCCAGGTTTCCACAAACATAGCAGAATGCAAAATACAAAGTACAACTGTTCATCAGCACATGGGCCTATCTCCAAATACATAAAAGAAAAAGTGAATAGAGGAGAAAATTGTGGGCTTGGGGCTTTTAGCCAGTGGCTCTGGTTTTATTCTTGCCTCACTCTAAGCTAAATGGGCTTCTGTCTACAGATAGATTATTTTTGTTTCTAATATGAAATGCCCATTGTAGAGAGTCCAGTGCAATTTGCTCTGAGATCAAACTTTGGTATCCTATCACTATTACCTTAGGAAATACCATAAAAGGAACTAAACAGCTAGAATCATGTGTCAGCCCAGACTGTGACGGCGAACCTTTTGAGCTCGGCGTGTCAGCATTTTGTAAAACCCTAACTTAACTCTGGTGCCGTGTCACATATAGAAATTTTTTGATATTTGCAACCATAGTAAAACAAAGACTTATATTTTTGATATTTATTTTATATATTTAAATGCCATTTAACAAAGAAAAATCAACCAAAAAAAAAAATGAGTTCGCGTGTCACCTCTGACACACGTATAATAGGTTCCCCATCAATGCTAGAAGCAGGAAATAGAGTTTAGACCTTGGGAGAAGAGCATATTCAACAACCATCTCCATGTGTGTTTGCTGCAGAGTCACGGATGTTTGTGGTCAGTACCAAAAGAATAGGAAAGAGAGAGATAAAAGGCCAGTAAATCAGGGGTATCATGGTCTGAGTCAAGATAATTATGTGTTTTCTCGAAGTTACTCTCAGATAAATACTATGTTAGGAAAAGCCAGAGGGGGAAATTAGAGTGAAAAATTCACCTAAAGTGCCATCAAACTCAGTAAAGTAAGTCCCCTGGAAGAAGCCAGTCTGATGTAGCTCTTATATTTGGGGGAAGTGAATCAAATGCAGCTAGGGAATGCCAGAGGAATAGCTATAATCATTATTTGGAATTTTGTTCAGTAATAGCCAAACTCACCCAGTTCCTGCCTGTTCTCTTCCTCATCCTATTTGAAGCCAGTTATATGTCCTGACTAAGGAGTGGCCATTGGCTTCTGACTGCCTCCTCTACCCTTTCCCCCACACTGGACCTTCTCACTGCGACTTCTCCATCTCCCAGAGAATTCAGTCACCCCTTTCTTTCAGTAGCTCTTCATTGTCCTTATAATCATTCCAAAACAGCTCACTATTTTATAATCATACACCTCCCCCACACACTTGACTATGTATCATAGTCATCTTTGCAACACTCTGCCCACCCTTTGTAGGAGGGTTTCACATTAATTTGTTGAATAAATAGATTTGGAACCTAGAGGAAAATTTTATTTTCAAATATTTTGTGGAAATTAAATATATATTTAATTATTTTATATTATTTATATTATTTTATGTTAAATATATATTTATACACACACACACACAGGGTGGGGCAAAAGTATATTTACAATTGTGAGTATGTGAAACAGATTCTAACTGTAGACCTACTTTTGCCCACCCCTGTGCATATGTAATCTCTGAGCTGTCTTTAATAAATTGAAATTGATAGGTTAGTCATCATCTGTATACTATATTAGGGCTTTCGGTCTGTTGTTTTTATAACCTTGTTGCATTTAGGCACAGTTTTAAAACTTGTTTTCTTTCTTATGCATTTTGAGTGCAGTGCTAGCATTATGTGAATTTGAATAGAATTAATCATGAACTTCTCTATCTAGAGAAGCTGAACTCATAGTAACATAGATTAGTGGCTGCCAGAGGCTCGAGGATGGGGGAAATTGGGAGATGTTTATCAAAGGCTACAGATTTCCAGTTATAAGATGAATAAGTGCTGGGATCTAATGTGCAGCATGGTGACTATATTTAGTAGTACTGTCTTATATATTTGAGAGTTGCTAAAAGAGTAGATCTGAAATATTCTCATTAAAAAAATAAATGTTAACTATGTGAGGTAATGGAGATATTGACTAACCCTGTTGTGGTAATTTCATAACATAGAAGTGCCCCATATCATCACATTGCGCATCTTAAACTTATGCCATGTTATAGATCAAGTATATTTCAATAAAGCTGGAAAAATAGAAGGAACAGTCTTCCACCTGGAAGTACACATATTTTCTCTGTAAGTTGCACTGGCTGTTTCCAGCTGTTTCAAATTCTCTCTTGCATCCTGCAATAAGCCATTTACTGAATAATGCTGTTTGCTGACAAATTCCAACTTTTCCTTAGAAAAGTTTTGCATTTCCTTTTTGTAAGGGGCGTCTATAAAATTTTAAAAGTTCAGAAAACCTACAATACTGCCCATATCTTTACTTATAAGGGTCAGTGAGTGAGGAACTGTGGGATTTATTTGAATAATTAATGTTCACAGTCCACTGAGGCAAAGGGACTTGTCTTGTGTCCAGTTACCTACCAACTTGCCCCAGTTCTTTTCTCTTTGCATGAGGCTCTGTCCTGGCCTGTCTAGAGGTGTTAAAGCTCTAGGCTCAGGAAGACCTCGCATCTTCTCCAGTGAAGGTCAGTGGCCTTTCCCATCATTCCTATTCCTTAAGTGTCCTTTTCTGTTCCTTCTTTTAATGCAAGTGCTCTGGACAAAATGAAACAAGCCTCCATCATCCCTCCCTTTGACGGAGTGGACCTGCTGTCTCCTGCTGCATATCTCTCTGAAATTAAGGGTTATAAATGTACCTCTAAGTGGCAGCTGCTGTGCTTTTCTGATGAGTGACAAATTAATTTCTTATCTGGTGGTGCTGGACTATCCTTTTCCCAACATGGCAGATTTCAGAAAGAGCCTATAATTCTCCCAGACTGCTTTGCTCCTAAGCTAACTTTTTGTGTTTTTTTTTCTTTCCCCCTTTAGTTTTCTCTCTTTTTAAAAAAATAAATTTTTATTGATTTCAGAGAGGAAGGGAAGGGGAAAGAGAGAGGGATAGGGACTTCAGTGATGAGAGAGAATCATTGATGGGCTGCCTCCTGCACACCCGACACTGGGGATTGAGCCCACAACCCTGGTATCCAACTGTGACCTCCCAGTTCATATGTCACTGCTCAGCGACTGCGCCATGCTGGCCAGGCTATTTTTCTTTTTTGGTTTTGCTGCTGATCTTGAGTAGAAAGCTTTCTTGGATGTCCAGGGGTCATCACAGGTTTGCCAGTGGTTATAGGAATGACTTGAGATCCCTAGTTCTTACTCCATTATTCCTACCTCTCTCATCCTCAATCTATAAAGTACGTTTTGATTTATTTTTTAACAGGAAGTGGATGGTGCTATAAGAATGGGTGCTGATGCACATGGTTAGCTTTTGGGAGATTGCTTGTTATTTGTACAGGACAGGTTCTCCCCAATGCTGAGAGGGAAGTGTATAGCACTAAGTGCATGCATTAGAGAAGGGCAAGAATCTCATATCAATCATGTAAATGCCGTCCTAGAAAAGGAAGAGCATGTAAACCCAAAGCAAACAAAAGGAAGGAAATAGCAAAGATAAAAGCAGAAATAAATAGAATGGGAAACAGAAAAACAATATAAAATATACAAAAATCTGGTTATTTGAAAAGATTAATAAAATTGAAACACCTCTAGGAATATTGACAAAAGAAAGAAAATATGGATGACACAAATCACCAATTTTAAGAATGAAATAATTCTAAATGATCTCTTCCAGAAAATAGAAGCAGAGGGATCACTTCCAAATTCATGCTATAAAGCTACCGTATTTGCCGGCGTATAAGACGACTGGGCGTATAAGATGACCCCCTAACATTTCCACTCAAAATACAGAGTTTGTTATATACTCGCCGTATAAGACTACCCCCTCTTCTGCACATCCTTCCACACACCAAATAAAAGGTAAAACAATATCAGATTTGATTTTAACATTTTAATTTATATTCAAATGCTTATGACATGCAGGAAAACTGTCACAAGGCTGTATGTAATCAAACATATACATAAAACAGTG
>NW_006284340.1:3307572-3327494 GCF_000327345.1 Myotis davidii
AAAATCGCATAACAGCAAAATCGCATAACAGCCGAGCATACACCCAGCAGCTCTGCTGATGCCTGAACGGTATGTGGAATGAAGTGGGCGGGCATCGGGAGGCCACTATGGCACGGGGCAAGCACTATGGGCAGTCTATCTGAAGTGTACCTGGCGTATAAGACGACCCCCCACTTGGAGGCATATTTTTCAGGGCCAAAAAATCGTCTTATACGCCGGCAAATACGGTAGTATCACCCTGATATCAAAATCAGACAAAGACAGTATGAAAAAGACAAATATCCTTCATGCAGATAACCTTGACCAAATATTAGCAAATAGAATTTAGCAATATATAAAAAGAATCATGTACAGCAGCCACATGAAGTTCAAGGTTGGTTTAATATTAAAATATCAATCTATTTAATACCATGATTTTGCTTATCATGTCCTTCTTTCCTGATGTTCTAAGATTTCTTTATGATTTCTTTTGTGTTTAGAGTATGCCTTTAGTTATTATTTTTAGGTTAGGTGTATTGATGAATCTAATTGGGTGTGCCCTGGAGATAGATTTTAGTAATGAATCTTGATTGCCTTTTTTGGGCCAGGCATTAGTGTTAGGTACTTTTACATGGGAACTATCTTGACTCCTTAGAATAACCCTATGGACAAGTATTAATAGCCCCAATTCACAGGTGAGATGCTGAGGCTCAGAGAAGTTCAGTGACTTGTCCAAAGTTACAGAATTTGTAAGTGGCACAGTCAGGATTTAGACCCAGGTAAACCGAGTCCATGTCTAGCATGCTTCCACTTGAACCACAGTTGTTTTTGTGAAATGAGGCTATGAGAGAAGGCAACCACATTCTATGAGAATTAGGAAGCCCAACTATTTTATTAAGGTCTTTAGGACCTACTATTGATATATAGGCCAGAGAAAAGGTTTCATGATACAGGTTGCTTTCTGTTGCCTGACTATTTGATACTGTTTAAAGAAAATGTATCTTCCCTAAAACAAATTTTACTGGTTAAAAAGAGATTTCCAGCCCAGCTGGCATGGCTCAGTGGTTGAGGCATGGACTTATGAACCAGGACGTCTAGGTTTGATTCCCAGTCAAGGCACATGCCTGAGTTACAGGCTTGATCTCCTGTGTGGGGCATGTAGGAGGCAGCTGATCAATGATTCTCTCTCATCATTGATATGTCTATCTCTCTCTCTCCCCCTCTTCCTCTATGACATTATATATATATATATATATATAAAATAAAGAGCTCTCCATGGAATCTACCAAAGCATAAAAAAAACTGTGAAACAGGACAGGAGGCATACGCTGCTTTATCTAACAACTGAATGGTTCATTTTCAGGAACAGCTGTAAACTGAATAAAGGAACACACATTTGAAACTGTGTAAGCCTTTAACAAATATTTGGGACAGTGATGCTGTTATGGTAAGTGTCAGTGATAAAAGAACCAGTAGAGATAAATTCCGGTAAAAAAAAAAAAAAAAGTCCTTCCATTTTATCAATGGAATAGGAAGTACTTTAATAAGAGGTTCATGATTCAGGGCACATTCCAGCAGCCTTCTCTTAACATCTGGCCTAGGTGCCACGGTCTAAATCCATACATCAGCCTGATGCTACCAGGTCTGTTCTTCTCCTCCAGTGTTACACAACCAAAGAAAATCCAAATGGACACCTCAACAATTCCTGTCTCAGCAACAGAAATAGCAAACTGGTTCCAGAGCAGATTAATAGGGATGGTGCTAAGGTGGAAAGTGCAGACTGAGCAATACAGGTAGAAACCTTAATAATTGACTCGATGCCGGCTCTGAGTGACTATAAAGGATTCTTTGGGGACAGTATTTTATAAAGCAACACAGTTGCCTGAATCAGCTAGACTGGCTCTCTTAGCTGAGCTGTGGGGGTTCTGGAAAGATTTGAACATCTAAATCAGCTGCATTATTCACTATGCAGAGGCTTAATTAAAAAAAAAAAAAGAAGACAAATCATATGCTGTAACCTTATGCAGCAAAGATATCCCCCCCCCCTTTTTTTAACCATTATTCCAATGGCACCTGGATCATTGCAGCAAAGAATTTAGAATCTAATTGCCTGCAAGGTGTTTACATATGTTATCACAGAAGCTCAGAGAGCAAATCAAGATAGACTCAGGCACCTTTTTATTTAACCTGCAGTCAGTCTTGTCTTTCCAGTTCCTCAGATGCAAATATAATATCATTATAGAGGTAACTCAATTTACGTAGATACATTCCTGAAAACCAGATGTGCGGTGTGAAAACCAAATGGTTGTGGATCAAATTATGTTTTATATCCTAAGGGAGCTTGTTATTTAAGCATCTGTGATGCCTGCTATGACTTAAAGGATTGGCATTTATAGGCCAACTGGTTACCTCTGCTAGGATGGTGTATCTGTGTTGTAGTCAGGGTCATGTTAAGCTGTGTCAGATGTGGGACAAACATAAATGTCAGTGACTCAATACAACACAGATTTATTTCTTGTTTTCGTCAGAATCTAACATAGGTCAGAAGGCCCTCCTGTGCTGCTATCTTCAGGGACCCAGAGACTCAGATTGTTTCCTTCTTGTAGCTCCCGTGTTTCAGTGTCCTATGACCACAAGTAGATGCATGGAGGCCGGAAAGGTAGTCAAATGAGTTCCCAGGAAGTCGAAAAAGGCTTGATGAACACAGTCTGCCACCCAGGTATATTTATCACTGTGCGATTGCTTCTGTGGGATTTGGAAGCATTCATGAGACTTTCTGGAATAGCCAATTGATTTTCAGAGCTCTTGGTACATTATTCATTCAGTAATACTTTTTGCACACAAATATAACTCTTCATTAAGATAATGGTAAAGGCAGTCTCATGAAAGGATATATTGGCCATCAGATTCAGTAACCAGAAGAAGGAAATCCATGGGAAAGGGTTACAGGCTCTCAAACAGAGTCTTGGCACAACACGGCGCTCTCTGTGCAGTGTCATTGCTCCTACAGTCCAGGCTCTGTGGTTTCCTTTGCCTTGACTCCATAGTGACCTCCTGCATACAGTCTCAGATCGCGCCTCTGGCTCTGATCCTCCTGTTTACTTGTGCTTGGCCTGCATGTTCCTGACCTGGCCTCCAACCTCACCTCCAACTCTGATCCTTGCCTTCATTCTACATCCTTAGTTTGTAACTTGCTTATGTGGCCTTCTAGGATCTGACCATTGTCCCTACTCTGCTCATATCACTGTTCCCAGGTAGCTTATGCTTCTGGATCCCCTAAGGTTTGCCTAAGGACATTACTCTGACGATTCTCCCCATCATCCATTTTCTCCTCTATATTGAGTACTCTCTACTGAATACCCCCCTCTCTACTGCATTGTTTTTCTCATCAAGAAAGAAAGAGAGAAAAAAAGACAGGAAGGAAGGAAGGAAGGAAGGAAGGAAGGAAGGAAGGAAGGAAGGAAGGAAGGAAGGAAGGAAGGAAGGAAGGAAGGAAGGAAGGAAGGAAGGAAGGAAGGAAGGAAGGAAGGAAGGAAGGAAGGAAGGAAGGAAGGAAGGAAGGAAACTTTCTTGGCCTCAGTTCCCATTCTAGTTAACTTTCGATTGTCTTCTTCTCATCACTTCAGAATGTCTTAAATTTCTTTATTTCTCTCCTATTCACACCTGGATCCCCCTCATCAGGTCTTTACCACCAATATTCTCCTGAAACTGTACTTGTCAAGGTAACCCTTGATTTCCATATTGCTAAATCCAATTGTTATTCTCAGATTTCATCTTACTTAATATCTCAACAGCACTTGACATACAGCTCCTCACTCTCCTCTCTGTGAAACCCTTTCTCTTCTTGGCTCTCAAGATACCACGCTTGCCTGGTTTTCCTCCTACTCTTATAAATGCTCCTTCTTCAGTCATTCTCCCCACCCCCTGCCCTGGTTTCTCCCCATTTTCTCATTTTCTTTGGAGTACCCCAGCACTCAGCCCTCCGACCTCTTCTTTTTTTTTTTCTATCATCATCCACAGGTGATTGAGTCCAGATTTGTAGTTTTAAACAGCATCTCTGTGCTGATATCATCCAAAATTCTTGTATCCAACCCAGATGTCCCTGTTCTAGACTCATATATCCGGTGCTTCCTTGGCATCTTTACTCGGATGTCAGGTAGAGAGATTGCAAAGTTAACTTCACCAAAGCTAAGATCCAGATCTTTCTCCAAACCAGCTTGGCCTACACTTTTCTCCATTTCATGTAATTTCATTCTTTAAATTGCTGGATTTAAAAAAACTCTTGAGGCCCAGCCTTCTCTCTCTCTCTCTCTCTCTTACAGCTTCATCTGATCTCTCAGAAATTCCTAACAAATTCTTCTAAAATTTGACCATTTCCCACACTCCCATCATGACTCACCTGTGTTATTGCAGTAATTACTTAACTGTAATAGTTGTCTTCTCTCTGTCTTTCCTGCCTCCCTAAATCTATTCTTATCAAAGCAGTCAGAGGGACCCTCTGAAAATATAAATTATATCCCAGTACTCTTGTGTTGATTAACTCTCATTGGATTCCCATCCTATCACTAAAACCCAGAGTCCTCACGCTCACCTGCAGGGTGACCTGGCTTCTTGACATTTCTCTTCTCATATTTGTTCTTCTCACTTCAGCTACTATTGCCTCATTACCACCCTTGGACACACTAGGCAGCCTCCCCCTTCTAGGCCTTCTATATCTTTTGCCTGACATGCTATTTTCCAAGCTATTCACATGGCTCACTTACTTCGTATTTTTACTCTAATGCACCATCTCTGTGAGCCTTTCTGATCACTTTAACTAAAATTGCAGCTATTTCTCCTGACATTTTCTACCCCTCTACTATGATTTATCACCATTAGCACTTTCTAATTACCATGTTTCTAAACTTATTTTATCTTCATCATTGGAATGTAATCTCCGTAAGGGCAAGATATTTGACTGATTAGCTCACTGATGTATCTACTGTGGCTCAAACAATGCCTGACATATTGTAAGTGCTCAAGAAATACTTGTTGAATGAAAGAAGAAATGAGTGATAGGATTGTGTTCCAAAGTTAATTTGAAATTCTGCTATTTAGAACACTGTTCACAATTTCCCACAGAAATAATGCTATTCATGGTAGGTAAGTCCTGTAACATTTGCTCAAAATTTAAGTTGTAAGATATGTCCCAAACTGAGGGCATTAGAATGTCTACTAGCTAGCTATTGCTACTGAGGCACACTTAGAAACAATATAACACTGTGAAGGGTTATAAAACAGGAATCATAGACTTAAGTGGAAAACCCATAAAAAGGAGCAATTAATTTAGATTTGGAGTTAATTTTACAGAAAAAATGAAAAAAAAGTGAAGAGAATAGGCATATATGCATTGCCCATGGACACAGCAGTGTGGGAAGGGCCAGAAGAAAGGGATGGCAGGGTCTTTGCGGAGGGGCAGCCAAAGAAGGGGAAATGGCAATATCTGTAATAATGTCAACAATAAAAATAAAATAAAACTTAAAAAAAGTAACATTTGGCCTGGGTGTATAAGAATGAATGGAAATTTGCCACAGAGAGAAAAGGGGGAAAATAGTAACAAGCAGAAGTAATAGCATATCAGATGGCACAAGAATAAAAGTATGGTATATTCATGGGAAGGACAGCACATTTTCTGTGGCAGAATACTGTGAGAGGTGGGTGGGCCAGAGCTGTGAAAAGTGCTGTGAGCCATCGGAGGGAGCTGAGACTGATTCTGTCGGTGCTCAGTGTATGGAGCCCTGGAGACTGGTAAAGAGGCAAAGAGCTCATTTCCTCTCTTAGACATTTTATTTTTTATTTTTAAAAATATATTTTATTAAATTTTTACAGAGAGGAAGGGAGAGGGATAGAGAGTTAGAAACATCCATCAGCTGCCTCCTGCACACCCGCCACTGGGAATGTGCCCGCAATCAAGGTACATGCCCTTGACAGGAATCAAACCTGGGACCCTTCAGTCCGCAGGCCAACGATCTATCCACTGAGCCAGACTAGTTAGCGCTTAGACATTTTCTTAACCCTGTGTGGCTGATTAGTTGTTGGGGTTCTTAATTTTTTTTTGTTTTTAATACATTAAAAAAATTGGGATGCTTCAAAGTTTAGGTAATTACTAATCTTTAAAAATCTTACATACTTTTGATTCATTGTGTTAAGTAATATAATCATTTATATCTTATCTTCAGAATATCTGACCTCTGAAAGCCTAGACTAAGTTTTACCCAGACATTACCTTTATGACATCCACACATACACACTGGCTAAATACTACCATGTTATCTTTCTAACCACAGCCACTCAATAAAGTGTAATTTGATCTTTAGGAAAAGACTTCAGGTGACCTACCTAAAGATACAGGAGATTTGTTTTTCAAAAATGCAAGTGACAGAATACTGGGAGAGATAGCTAAGGGAAAAGATGAGGGAATCCAGAATCAAAATTACCTTGAGCCTAAATCCTGAATGCTGAGTTTATACCAAGTTGAAAAAAAATTAAATATAGATGAGATTTGTGTTCGGTTCAATAATTTAATTATGTGACTCAAGATCAGGGAGGCTTGAGGTGGCTGCTGATGTGAAGCTAAGTACCACGTACCGTTCTAATGGCTCCCTGTGAGTTAAATAATTTAATGCTCACATCCCTGTGATGTAAGGGCAATTATTCTCCTCATTCTACAGATGGGGAAACAGGCACCCAAACTCCCCCAACATCATACATTCACAGACTGGTAGAGCTGGAATCTGAACTCATATTGGTAACCACTATGCTTTATAATTCATGGCAGCAGTTCATATGAACACCGTTATTTTGTTTATAACAAAAATTTAAATGTACAATACATTATTGTTGACGGTAGTTACAACATTATACAGCAGATCTTTAGAACAAGTTCTTGCATACCTGCAACTTTATGCATGTTGGTCAGTAACTTTCCAATTTCCCCTCCCCCTGGAAACCACCATTCAACTCTTCAATTAATTTAGCTAGTTTACATGCCTCATATTAGTAGAATCATGCAGCATTTGTCTTTCAATTGGCTTATTTTATGAAACAAAATGTCCTCAAGTTTCATTCATGTTGTCGCATATTGCAGATTTACTACAATGAAAAGGCTGAATCGTATTCCACTGTTGGTATATACCACATTTTCTTCATTCATTTATCTATCAATGAACATGTAGGTTGTTTCCACATCCTGGTTATTGCAAGTAATGCTGCAGTGAACATAGGAGTGCCATTATGTCTTTAAGATCCTGATTCTTTTTGGATAAATATCCAGAAATGGGATTGCTTGATATAATCGTTCTGTTTTTAATTTTTTGAGGAACTTTCATACTGTTTACCCTAGAAGCTGCTGGATTTTGCATTCTAACCCATGATACAGTGGTTCCAAGTTCTCCACATCCTTGCCAACTCTTGTCTTTTGTGTTTTCATTATAACAATCATGACAGGTGTGAAGTTATATCTTATTGTGGTTTAACTTATATTTTCCTGATGATTAGTGACAATGAGCATTTCTTTCATATCCCATTTGACCATGGGTATGTCTTCTCTGGAGAAATATCCAAGTCTTCGGCAGCATTAAGAAGTGCATGTGACACACCTACTGGGTGTGTTCCATCTTGCTCCCCTTCGGAAGTGCAGGGCATAATTCAGGGGCTACATTTTACCTGAGATACAAAATAGCCTTAAGGGAGGGAGTCGGGAAGTTGTGGGGTCTGGAAACACTAGAAAATGACTGAAGTATTAAGGATGTACTGTAAGCCTGGAAGAGAGATTAAGGAGAAACTTGATAGTTGCGTCACATGTAAATGGTCATTATATTCAAGAAGGAAGAATTTAGGACTCAGAAAGTGTGGTCTCAAAATAGACATTAAAGAGTGCTTCAATTATAGAATTCCAAAAAAATGCAAAAGGCATCTCTGAGGCAGTGAAGTCCTTGTCATGGATATATTCAAGCCAGGTTGTGAGCATGAATGCAGTAGAAGTGGTTCTTCCAGTGGCTGGAAGGTTTGACAAGTTGGCTTCTAAGATCCCCCTTTAAATGTTAAGAATGTATCAGCCTAAGAGGTCCTCAGTCCAGAGGGTAAACCATTAAATCTTTACACTTCATTTGATGTTACAAATATCATTTTAGATTATGTTCTTTATTCAAGGTCATTTACCATACCCTTTATATAAATCAATAGATGCTATGATTTTAGCAATTCCCAGCTGATCTAACAGTATATCAATTCTAAACACAGAATACACATTAGATTTGGATCACAGATCAAAAGGATTTTAGAGCTGTGAGCTATGAGGTCCTTAGAGATCATCTGGCCAAATCCTTTTATTGTAGAGAAGACACAACTGAAGCTAGGAGGCACTATCTCTGCTCCTACCTCACCTAGATCCTTACAGGGGCCTAAGGAATGCCTTTCACCTACAGCCTCAACCCAGTTCATTTTAAGCCACTACACTTCGAAGCATTCTTTGGGTCACATCAGAGGAGGCCCAGAATTTGTTGAATAATGATAACTACAATTTATTAAGTGCCAACTCTATATCAAGCACTATTATGGATTTTTGTATGTAATATGAAACTTAAATCTACAAAAACAGGATTATTATCCTAATGTTACAGATGAGGTGAGGCTTAGAGAAGTCATATGATTTACCCACATGGCTAGTAAGGTGACAGATTTCAGATTCCAGTTCCCAAAGGTTTGGCCTCAAAGCCTGTGCTCTTAATCACTTTACATGGCCATCCAGCCATAGCCCATACCTTCCCACCTCATCTGGACCATGGTCTTTGCTCACCAAATTGGATCTTTCTACTATAGGCATTCTCCTACTACATCATGTGTTGCTTTGCTACTCCTTTTGAGTACAGGGTGTGGAACCATTGACCTGCCTCTTTGGGCCAGTCTTGGCAGCCAGGCCATCACCATACCTTTGAGGTTGTGATTTCTAAATAGTTTTCACCCTGAGTTAGACCAGGTGAAGTAACTTACTTATGATTATAGAGTAAATGAGAGACCTGAGACCTGAGCCCCAGCATTATAATACCCGCATAATGCATATTTCTCTATAGTTCATTCTATTTCCCCATAAAGCTGTAAATAAGATATATGTACTTTTTGTATTTTAATGAAAGCTTCACAGACGAATACGAAGTAAAAATACATGAGGTGCATTTCAGTGGTCTTCTGGCATTGTCACTGTAAAAGCATACAGGAGAATGAGGGTTTCTAATCCCCTTGTAGATAGCCCAACATTTTTCTCCCTGTGCAATGTCAACCTACAGGGTTGGGAATTCTCATTCATTAAGGATTTTTAAAGTACTTATTCTGGACCATTTGGTGTATTCTATTTCTTAGGAACCCTGAATTGTGTACTATATGTTGGGTCTCCTTTGTCTCCCATGTTGCTTTCTCTTGAATCATTTTTATAAAAGATTTCATTTTTCTCTTAGTTTATTTATATTTAGAAATGACTTATAACTTAACTAGAGGCCCAGTGCACAAAAATTTGTGCACTTGGGAAGATCCTTCAGCCTGGCCTGTGCCCTCTCACAGTCTGGGACCCCTCGGGGAATGACCACCTGATGGCTTAGGCCCGCTCCCTGGGAGATTGGGCCTAAGCTGGCAGTCAGACATCCCTCTGGCAGCCCAGGAGCCCGCAGGGGATGTCCACTTGACAGCGGTGTGCAGGCCTAGCTGCAGTCGGACATCCTTAGCGCTTCTGAGGAGGCAGGAGAGGCTCCCACCACCACCGCTGTACTGGCAGCCATCAGCCTGGCTTGTGGCTGAGCAGAGCTCCCTCTGTGGGAGCACAGTGACCACCAGGGGGCAGCTCCTGCATTGAGCGTCTGCCCCCTGGTGGTGAGTGTGGTCATAGTGACCAGTGATTCCCAGTCGCTCTGCTCTTAGGGTCAATTTGCATATTACCCTTTTATTATATAGGATTGTATTGTGTTGACGCTTCCAACTCTAATTATGGGTTCGCCTGTTTTCCTTTTAGTTATTCTTTCATGAATTGGAATTCTGTTAGTAGGTGCATGCACATTTAAGATTGTTCTGTCTTCTTGGAGCAATTATCATTGAAAAAAATGTTCCTCTTAATTCATAATAGCCCTTGTTCTGCCTATGTTGTTATGCTTGAAGTGAGTTTCTTGTAGATAGCCTATCATTGGATAACTTTTAAGATCTCTGTCCATTTCTGCCTTTTATTAGTCTATTTAGACCATTTATATTTAAAGTAATTATTTATATACTAGAGGCCCGGCACATGAAATTCATGCATGGGTATGGTCCCTAGGCCTGGCCTGCCATCAGGGCCATCTTCCCCAGCTGCCCATAGCCAGCCCTCCCCCCCTACATCACCCACCCCCAGTTCCCCATTTGCCATTGGGTGATCCTTGCCTGATGCCTGGGAGAAGAGACCAAGAGGTCGCTGTTCCCACCCACATGCTGGCCCTGCCCCTGCTGATTGGTTGTTCGTCCAGTAGTCATTCTGCTCAATTTGCATATTACCCTTTCATTATATAGGATTAGACTTAGTTTGTTCTCTGATTATATTTTTTGCTTGCTTTTGTTTTTTGTTTCTTGTGTGATAGAATGTTTTGTATACAATTAGGTCAAGTTTGTTCATAATTTAATTAGTTCAAGTTTCCTTAACTTTTGATTTTTTTCTGTGCTTTCTGGTGTCTCATCTATATTTTCTTTTGCATTTCCATGTGCATTTTGGAGTCACAACATTTCTTGTTGTTACTTGAAAGACAGCTGATGTTTTTAATTAAGATTGCTTGTATCTATATGTAAAATATAGGACAACTGGAATTTTCATGGTAGATAGTATCCTTATTTATAAATATCATATAAAATGTTTCTGTAGTTCTCTTTATTGTCTTTCACTTTGGGTTTATACTTTATTCATGAAAATATTACCCAGGTTTTGATGTATTTATTTCTTGGTACCTTATATATTTTTGTGGCACTTAAAATTATATACTTAAAATATTTATTATTTATTACCATTATATAGTACAGCATTTATATATGGGTTTTAGTCTAGCCACTGCCAGATTTTCTTACTAAGTCTAGTAATTTGTCTGTAAAATCATTTGGGTTTTCTATGTAGGTAATCATCTCATCTGTGAATAATGACAGTTTTGTTTTTATTATTTCAATCTTTATAGCTTTTATTCTCTTGAATACTACTGTCTGGTTAGTCTCTCCCCCAATGTTGAATAGAACTTATTTTTATTAGGAAACATATTTCTGTTAATGATTTTACAGAAAATAATTCTAACAACTCTCTTTCAGGTTTTTAGTAAGATGCCATTACTAGGTGTAGGAAGATATTTTGTACATATGTTTGCTTTCAGAATTCAGTTCACACTAATCCTATAAAATGAACTTAGAGTTTACTATATGCCAGAAATTGTTACAGGAATTGGAGATATCACACAGAAAAAAAAAACACAGATAAAAATCCCTGCTATTGTATATCTTATATTTTATTGTTCCTTGAACATTTGGCACAATTAATTTACCTATAGAACAATTTGAGATCAGTGCTTTCTTTTTAAAAATTATTGGTCCAATGTCTTTTATGATAATTATTTTTTAAAAGTTGATTTTGATAAGTTAAATTTATCAGGAATTAGTAAATTTCTCTATATTTTAACATTTAATTGGTATAAAATTAGCAATAATAATCTGTTTTTTACCTCTGGCATGTCCCTTTTTATTTTAAATATTACTTCCTTTCTACCTATTTTTGAATTTTTATTTGGTGCATTTTTGCATAGAAAATATATTTATATGGTTAAAATTCAGAAGATAGAAAATATGTACAGGAGAAATAGCTTCTCATTCTTCTCTTCCTGCCATTAAGTTACTCTCTAATGAGCAATGCTATCAATTTCTTATGTAGCTTCCTAGATAAGAATTCACAATTTATAAGTAAATATAAGTATATATAAATAAATAGTTTTGCATTTTCCTAAATGATAGCATATTACACATGCCTATGTTCTAACCTTTGGCACTTAATCTATGTGTTGAAGATTGTTTTTATTAGGAAATAATGAGTTTTTTCATTCTCTTTTGTAGATGCATAATATAATCCCGTATGGCTGTATATAGTTTGTTTTTCCAATTTTTTATCAAAGGACATAAGATTATATTCAATATTTTGATACTGAAATCAACACTGCAATTAATAACTTTGGACATGGATTATTTTACACATATGCAGATGTATCTAAGAATAAATTCCTGGAAGTGACATTATTGGATTAAAGAGTATAGGGAATGTATTTTATTTTATTCAATTTGGATGGATTGAATGCATATGTTATAAAATTAATATGTTATAAAATTCAAAAGAAACAAAGGGGCAAATGGTCAAAAGTAAGCCTTCCTCATCCTTTTCTTCACGTTCCTCTTTGAGAAGTGATCAGAGATATTATATGCATGTACAAGTACACGTGCGTATGTAGTGTAAATTCTCTTAAGTCTCAGATTGTATATCAGGGTGTAGGTATCAGAAAGTCTTTGCTAATTTCTTGGTTACAAAATAATTACTAGACATAGTAAATCCATTCATTTTAGAAACATTTTTTGTGGTCACAGTTTTCAGACTTGGGTTTATACCAGCATCTTTGGACCTCATTAGGACAAATGATACCTCCCCATTGGCTGTTAATATGCCCATATGTGGGTTAGAGTGAAGGGTGACTATATTTATGAATTTTTCTTATCCAAACATTTCAGATATGTTCAATATGCCTTGTTTGCCATCTTACACCTCCTTGTACAGTATCATCTTGAGGATCCCTGTTGTATTTCTTCCACATTGAGTCTTCATTTCTTTTGTGTTATTAATGTTTTATAGCATTAGCTTTTATTTAAATTTATGTATATATTTACTTTTTACTTCATTCATATTCTTTTCTGTATGTCAAAGCTTCTTTCTGCTCTTTTTTCTTCTTATGAAACACACTTTATTTTATAAATTTATCTTTATTGTTGAAAGTATTACAAATACCTTTATTTATTTGTTATTTTTTTCCTATTGACCCACTCCTCCCTGCCCCTGCCCGTCACAAGCCTTCACCACACTATTGTCTGTGTCAGTGGGCTATGCATATAAGCCCCCCAGGTAATCTCTCCCTCCCACCCACCCCTGTAACCCTTATCCCACCTTCCCTCTGAAACTCATCATTTTGTATGAGACACATACTTTAAAATGTTCTTTAGTAAATGTCTAATACTGATAAACCCAGATTTTTATAGTTTAAAATATCTCTCATCTCTGTTCCTGAGATATAGCTCATAGTATTCTACAATTTTAGGTTTATGCAGTAAAACTCTAACATCATGCACTAAGTGTGAAACCAAATATTCATTTTTATAAAATGCAGGGTTACAGTATTTTAAGGTTGAAATGACTTCACTGAACCTAGGTAGCTGGGAGCTCCCAAGTTCTATGCATGTACAAATGTATCTACATCCCAGCATTATTTATACACAATCTGGTGGCCATTTCATGTTTTCTTGTTCTTCAGGTTAAATACTGGGGGAGACAATTCTGACTGAGACTTCTAAGAAAGTAACAATGATTCTAAGAATCTCCTAGTTAGCTGGGGAGACTGAAATTCATCTTTTCCCCCCACTCTCCCCACCTCTTTAACCTTTGATGTGTACAAGATAAGAACTTGAGTCAGAGAAGTAGCCTATCTTCAATTTTATTTTATTAGTATTCACTTTATGAAAAAATGCATTACTGCATGGGATTTTTGTTGTTATTGTTAATCCTCACTGGAAGATATTATCCCATTGATTTTTAGAGAGAGTGGAAGGGAGGGGGAGAGACAGAGAGAAACATCGATCTGAGAGAGACCCATTGATTGGTTGCCTCCTGCATGTGCCCCAATCAGGACAAGGGATCGAGCCTGCAACCGGAATCAAACCCAGGACCCTTCAGTCTGAGGGCAGATGCTCTGTCCACTGAGTCAAATTGGCTAGGGCTGCATGGGATTTTATAGTACTTACTTTTTGCCATCATTTGGGAAGACTGTCACTATACTGTCTTCTGTCTTCTGGTTTCACTGCTGCTGTTGAGATATGAGTTGTCAATTTAATTATTATAATTATGCAAGTCATCTTTCTTAACTCCGGTTGCTTTTGAGATCTTCAACTTATCTTTGGTGTCCTGCGGATTTACTATGATGAATCTTGGAATTGCTGAGATTCCTTAAATGAGGTTTCATGTCTTTTAACAGTTCTGGAGAATTCTCACCAATTGACTTTTGCTTCTTTTTCACCTTCTAGTTTCAATGTCTTTCTGGAACTACGATTATGACTCTTTACTCTCATATTTTCTATTGCTTAAATATTTTTGAGTAGTATTCTACATTTTCTTACTCTCTAGTTCTCTCTTTGATGTATTTATTCTGTTTAATCCTTTCATTTAGTTTTTATTGAGGTATAATTAACATGCAATAAAGTACACACACAGTTCATACATGTTTAGTGTAATGAGTTTAGACAATTCTATGTAGCCATGTAACAACTATCCATAACAAAATAAAAAACATTACTGTTAGCCCAGAAAGTTTTTTAGTGCCTTTTTACAGTCATTTCTGTTGAAGTTTTTAGTTATTTCATTGTTAATTTTAAGAAGTTATATTTGGTTGTTTATTAAATCCTCCTGGTCATGTTTCATAGTTTATTGCTTTTTACTTATTTTATAAATCCCTTTCTGTGGTTATTTAAACATACTTAAAATAGTTATTTCATAATCCTCCTTCTCATAATTCCAATATCTGGAGTCTGTTTCATTGTTGTCACTGTTCCTAGCTGACTTTTATAAATGGTGGCTTTTTAACCCTGACTTTTGTGACTTGTATTGGGAATTCATATTTATTGGAACAGCCTGTGGCACGTTTATGAGGCGTGAATTGACCTTTCCCCGACCCAGAACATTTTGTGTTTGCATTTATTGCTTTATAATTTTTTCTTGGAACTATAATTTTCCTCCTTTGAATGTATGTATCATGTTATTCCTATTTATCAACAGAGAGATCAGTTGTGTAAAGTTTTTGAAGATGAAGAATTATTTATTTAAAATAACATAGCCTCTCTTCTGGTGTTCCTCTCAAATGTGCAATATAATTGCTACATGTTTTTGTTCATATTTTTTCACTCACGTCTTTGTTTTGCTCTAGGAGTCATAGCTGCTCACAGTTTTCAGCTTTTATGAATACAATCTCAAAAGTCACAGGCTTCCCGTCTTGTGCTCCTGTGATCACAGTCACAATAGCCTCCTCACCTTTTCTCACCGCAGTCATCTCCCTTGGTGAAGGGTTAAGATCAGAGACTTTAACAATGAGGTGTTAGCATGGTTTCTTCTTAAACTTCTCTTCCATTGAACACAATAGTGTCCATCTGCTTCTTCCAAACATTTTTGACCAATGCTCTGTTATCCAGCCTTTCCCAGATAATTGCTTGGGATCTGATTGAGACCTGAGCAGCTGTCAGCTTTTACAATCCTCCTTCACCTGAGTCCAGATTTGTCAGCATCAGCACATTGTTTATGGCTGTTTCTTTATTTCATAGGTTATGAAAGTTTTTTAAAAAATTCTTTTTGTTGTTGTTTCTGTGCATTTAGAAGGAGGTTTGTGGCATAAAAATGCCCTTATTCTTCCAGCTTTACATGGATTTCCCCTTATAATGTTTAATAGTTTTAAAATTAACCAAAATGAAGTAACCAGTTGGGGAACAGGAGCTAGGGAGAAGCCAACAGGCTAACATTTGTTGGAACATTTTTAGTACTTGTCTTATCTCTTCCTTGGAGTCACTTATTTCCTCTTCACTACTACACAATTAATTGGTAACGTTTTGGCCACTCTACTTATAGCCTCGCTAAGTCAGATCATCATGGTTCACTTTGGCAAAAATGGACAATTTTAAGTCACAATCCCTGCCTGTCCTTCCATATGTTTGAGTGACCATTCATTGTAAAGCAGCCCCATCCTTGAGTCCTAGGTTCCTCTGCACACAGGGAGGCCATGTGGCTGGTTCTCACCAATGGAACAGAAACAACAATAATGATGCCACTTCAAGGCCAGGGATATTAAGAGGTGTGACTTTTCTTCCTTATATTTTTCCACCTGCCAGAATAGAACAGATGGCTTCCAGGCTCTAGAGGAAAGTCCCAAGATGTTCAGAAGAACATGGGTCTTTCAACCACCAAATGAATAAAATCAGCTTATTTTCCAGGAACACCTACATTAGAATGTGATATAAGTAAGATATATACTCTTATTTTGTAAGGGTGCTAACATTTTGAATTGGTTTGTTACAGCTGTGTGCATTACCCTAACTTACTTAATCTAGATATTCATCCTGTAAGACCTATTCCCATTTTATTTTGGCGGTCGTAAACACTGGGAAATCACACTAGATTTTCCATTGTGCCTCATTCTAACCATCGTATTTAATGCTCATCCAATTTTGAGTCCTCAAACAAGGTTGCCTCCTGACACATGGCTTTGTATAATGACATGTACCTTTCTAAAGTTCTATTTATTTTTATTTTGTATATTGCCTGGGAGCTGTTTTTCTAATGTGGTAATTAAGAAAGCACATTTCTATGCAGTCTGCAACATTTCTATATAAGGGCAGAAATGCATCTTATCTTCCTCATGAGACATTTTACAGAATACTTCTTTAAAACCCCAGAACTTTTGGATATTTTATGTCTGCTCTGTTTTTCTGTATCAAAAGTTCTTTTTCTTTAATGTCTTCCTAAGACTTGTTACATAGTCTAGGGCTATGCTTTTGAACTCTGCAGTATTCTCTTCCAAGGGTTTTGATGAAACGTGACATTTTCCACTTTCTTTCCTGTTTTGAAGGAGAGCAAAATGGATCCCTGTCAGAGATCTCTCTAGCTATAGAGCAATAGTTACCATGACAATTTTAGGAGAGGATAGTCTATTAGTCATTGTGGACTCTTGCTATAATTGGATATAAACAAAGGGTTTAAGTGAATAGGGAGGAAGAGGAGTTGGAACAACTGTTTTCAGGTGGGGGTGGGTGTACATTGGACTGTTTTTTCTGACATTCAGAACTTCCTACTGTCTCTGCTCACACACAGGCTGGTGTCCTGGGAGATGAAGATGAGAATGGGTTTGGTGACAGCAGCCAGGTATGCCGTGACTGAGTAGGCATGGCTTACTGTTCCTGGCACTGAGACTTAGCAGGTGCAAACAGATAGAAGCTGGGAATGCATCCTGAGAATGACAGAGGGCACTGGCAGAGCTCGGTACAAACAGTCTTACCAGGTTCTGCTGTGCCCTGGCAGTTTGTCCTGATGGGTCTCCCTGAAGCAGCTCACGTGACCTATGTGCTCTTTACAACCAATGCAGAGGAAGTCCCCGCTCTGTTCTGCCTCCTTCAGGTTTATGAAGGGGCCACTCACTCTTCCCTTTAAAGTTTCAAGTGTTTGATGCACTAATCGCTCATCTTGAAGCCTTTCCCACTGGTATGACAAGGCACAGAGCTTAATTAAAGCTGCAGAAAGAGACAGACTGTTTGACTTATTCTTACAGCTGGGCTGGGCGGCCACAGTCCTGGGGGTTTGAGTGCAAACTTGGAGGGCCTCCCAGGTGCAATGGAATCAAAGGCTTCTGTGGTCTTAGGTTTGTTTACTTTTCTGGTCCTCTGGTTGTTAGGGAGGCAAGAGGCACTGTGTGGCCATGACCCAGAGTCAGGTTAGGCCTGGGAGAAATTTTATGCAAGTGAGATCAGCAACATCCTGGTTGTCTTCCCTGAAATACTCAGGGGATGAGGGCTGGGCCAGCTGTCTGAGACAGTCCCCTGAAAACCCCTGTGCAGCTGGGTTCTCCCCTCCCTTGTGCCAAGCAGGCCTATCATTATTAGATCACACTGCTCTGGGCCATGTGACAAGCATACTATGGGGCAAATAATACAGTAAAGAAGAATGGAAAAAGAACTGCATTTTCTTTTCTTTTATTCTCTTTTCAAAAAGCCTGCTAGTGTTATGCTAAAATCTGCCTATTGATTTGGGTATAAATAGCTCCATTTTCTAATCCAGATGCATCCTCACGCCCCTGTGTACAGGGTTACTGATACTCTGTTGTGTCTTGGGACTAATAAGAAGATTCCATTGGAAAGAATGCAGGCAAATCAGCCCAGCTGAGATTACATAAAAGGAGAAAGAAAATTGAAGAAAGTATGTATTAAACCTCAATATCTAGTTGAGTGTGATTTTTAACAAAAGGCCCTTGCATTTAGCTCAATGACTTCAGATCTTTCGGAAAGTAGCTAAATGCATTTTATTCAAACTTTTCCAGTCCTGGGCAGGAGCCATTTCAGTAGGAAGGCAATTCTTCTGGAAAGGCTTAAGCCACTAAAATCAAAGGCTCAGGGGGTAGATTTCAGCTTCTTGGTGATTTGTACTTAGAACTTTAAAGGCTTGGACGCTGCTAATGAGCAGTAGCACATCTTATAGGAAAGTTCCACTTCTCAGATCTAGGAGAGAGCCCCTTTTGTCTTGATAGGTCTGGTGAATCTTTGATTCATCCATGTGTTTTTTTTACTATTCCATAGCTCCACTATCTTGGACTCCGACGCCTGCCACTTTATTTTGTATTTATTTCAGCCCCTGCTCTGTTTCACCCATGCTACCCGTATCTCTTTCCCCTATGGTCCTGATATTTCAGCCTTGTAGAGAAGCATTTCCCAAGCATATTCTCATCTGATATATGAGATGCTGCATAATAAAAGACTTCATGGTCAATGTAGATGGAGAATGAGGCATACTAACACACCTCTCTTGGAAATTTGTAATGCACTTTTTTAATAGGCACTGAAGGAAAGTTATTTGCTTTTGTTTATATGAATATATGTATACATTTAATATCAAAGTATCCATTAGCTTTCTACAGAATTACTAGTTTTCAGAATTTGCATTGGGCATTGCCGCTATTATGCTCACAGGCTGAAAAATCTGTCTAGAGCCCTAGATATGCAGGTGACTGAGAAATGGCAATGGGTCATCAGATGCTCTGAAAAGGCTTACTTTTTTTTTATTAAATTACAGTTGGCATACAATATTATATGAGAAGGCTCACTTTTGAAGTCAAAGGATGAGCACTGGCTAATGGTGTAAGTAGAAATGAAAAGAATAAAATGCTCAGTAAAGCATGGACTCGCTAGCATAAACTAGATTGGCTGCTGTCCATATGTAGAGGTGCTGAAACGGGTACCCTTGGTCCTGTTAAAAATTGATCCCTGGCAGAGCCCTTAAAAAAGAACGGCTCAGAAAGTGAATTGTGGGTGCTGCATGGGATGCCTAGATACAAATCCCGTGTATACAATTATATAAGAGATAACATGGGAAAAAGAGGCACATTCTAGACAGGGACTTAACATACACGGGGTTTGATCTCACTGCCCTCATGGGTTGGATGTGTGAGCCTGGGCAAGCCATTTAATCTCCCCCTACCTTATTTGTCAAAAAAGGTGATTGGACAGGATACAGGTTCATTCCCAATTCTAAAAGTCAGACTATATAAAGACTCTCCAAGTTGGTCTTTATGCATATTTGCCCCAAGCCACCTGGCTTCTCTGGTCCCCTTTGACTCTTGGGAGATGATATCCTTCCAAACCATCTGTGTTGCACTAATTGTTTAGAGCAGGGGTGGGGAAACTGTTTTCTGCCAAAGGCCATTTGGATATTTATAATATCATTCACTTAATGTAATTCACTTAACATAGATTTATGTTGCTATGAACAAAGCTCCTAGATTTATTGAATTTTGAGACCTGCCTGTGGTTGCATTGGCAGGGCCAGACCAAACGATTGTGTGGGCCTTACATGGCCCGGGGGC
>NW_006284340.1:3327510-3341986 GCF_000327345.1 Myotis davidii
AACATTTAAGAAGTGCCTGTTGTGTTATGTTCCAGGCTCTGGGTTACTCGTGTGTGTGTGTGTGTGTGTGTGTGAGAAACGAAAAAGACAAGATTTCCTGCTCTCAAGGAACTTATATTTTAGTGGAGAGAGATAGATAATAAGCGATATACTCAATAAATCAGGAAAGTATGTAGCAAAAAGTAAATTGTATCGTATGTTAGAAGGTGACAAATTCTATGGACAAAGGAAAGGAAGCATGGAAGGTTGTAATTATAACTAGGGTAGTCAGGGTTAGCCTCATGGAGAAAGGGACCTTTGAGCTAAAGCCTGAAGGGAGTGAAGGAGGGAACATGGCAATTTGGAGGAGGAAGATGCGGACAGAGGAACCAGTCAGTGCGGAGGCAAGAGTGTGCCTGTCAGCTTCTGGGAACAGCAAGGCCGCCTGCGGAGCTGGAGTGGTGGAGTAAGCTGGGGTTGAAATGGGGGAGTCAGGCTGCGCGGGCTGCCTGCAAAAAACCCATTAAACCTACGAGAGAAACTTCTGTACACAACAGCAGCGTGGCCTGACCTCAGACTTCTTCGCCTTGTAGGATGCCTTGTAGGAGCCCCTGAGGAGTGGGGCTCCTTGTCTGGCCTGTGAAACTCAGTTAGCATCTGCGAATCAGAATACCCTCTCCCCAGCAATAAAGCAGCCAGCTTTTGCATCTGTAACAGCCTCCCCTGTAATTTATACATTTTATGGTGAGTTTAAATGCTGACTCTATCATTATCTGAGTTTACTATTGTTGCCATTTGCATATGTTTGAAGGGGGCGGGGTAGATGGTAGGAAATCTGTGGACAGAGTCCAAGCTGGAAGGCTGTATGTCTCTCCTCGCCCTTCTCTCCCAGTCACGGCCTTCCTCGGGGCCAGGGCCAAGGTCAGATGGACATTAAGCTATGAAACATGTAAGCATTCACAGGAGCCCTATTGCCCTCTCTTGTGTCTGCCTCCTTTCTTGTGCCTTCCATGCCTCTCTCCCAGAAGTCCTAACTTCTAAGTATTCAGTACAGTATGGCAAACCTGCTTCCCTCCCACACCATGAACCACCAGTACGACTGAATGAGCAACTGATACATTTGCTCACATTAACAGAAGCCTGGTGGTCACCTCTCATGGAGGTGGGAGTGGAATTCTGCCTTTTGACAGAGAATTAAAGAAGAATTTCTCTTTCATTTTGCCATCTCATGTGTCAAGTTGAAATAGAGAGGATATCAATATTGAGGAGGTTTCTCAGGATCCTGAGACATCAAAATTATTACCAAATGGCAGGCATTCACTTACTCAGAGAACCAACCTTGACCCCTGCTGCCTGCTTACCCCCATATCAGCTCTACCTGAGACCTGATTTCCCTAAACCACCTTTCTACCCAGGAGCTCACTGCTGTTTGAGTTCTCTCTCTCCCTTCCTCTCTCTCTCTGGCTAGGAAACCTTCTCTAGAGAGTAAGCTATAAAGGGAAATGTTTGTGTGAGCCTTCCTTCCTCCGGGCTAGGAAACAGCTCAAGCCCTAAAGGAGGGGTAAAAAGAATCATCACCCAATGGCCAGTAACTTGGTTTGTTTTACAAGACCATGTTTTCCCTGCTGCTCACAGTGTGAACTAGTTTGCACAGGTGCCCCTGTTTGATTTGATTTGAACACTCATCATGATGGATAGTCCCAGCTGATCGCAGCCAGATCCCTTTGTCGTTTGGCCCTGTCTGCTGGGCTGCAGCCCATGAGTGGTGAGCCAGGACCACACGTGTTAAAGACTCAGAGTGAACAAGCCTGTCTATCTCTCTCTTCTCCCCAAATCTTTACCCTTTTAGATTTTTTTTTATGCACTGAGCAATGAGTCTAAAATACATTTCTTTGAAAAGAGGTAGTGCCAGCCTACAGAGAATATTAAACTGAATGGAGCTTTGACAAATATTAGCTATGCAAAACCTTGGATGAGCTGAAATGAATAAGGGGCATAAAAATTACTTTTATGATCTTTTCCCGCTTGTTCATGCCATCTTCCACTACCATCTTCCTCCTCCTCATCACTGGCATCATCTTACAAATATTTCCTTAGAATAGACTCTCTAAACTATCTCAGTCACTTTAAAAGTCGGTTATCACCCCCTTTTATCACAGATGAAAAGATGGAGGGTTTGAGGGGTTTAGTAACTTGCCCCACATGTAATCCAACCAAAATAAGCACAGGTTTTTATAATCAAATAAAGGTAAATAGTTAAAATGTGTATGTGTAAATAAAAGTAGGTTTTTAGGTAGTAGTTCACCTTAGACAAGATTCTAAAGAGCTTCTTTGCATCAGGAACTTTTCTGGTGCTTAGGGCTCTGTCACGTGTTGACTGCTCAGGTGCACATTCCCTGATCCATAAGCTACCGCTGCATCACCTTAGCCTGACCCCTCCTTTCTCTCTGCTGGGCCCCTTTCCCTGTGTCCCAATACTGACATTTGGCTGACTCCTGAGTGGGTGCCTACGAACAAAGGATGCAAAGACTTCTTTGTGAGTGAGTCTGAATACCACCTCCTCTGCGAAGCCTCCCTATCACCAAGTCATAGAGCTCCTTCCTTGGTGTCTGCAAAACACGTTGTTTCTAGTTCACTTAAAAATAGTGTTCATGTTATTAACAGTATGTTCTCTGCATTGCTTACGCAGCCCTTCCTTACAAGTACCAGGCTTTGTTCTAAGACTTCAGCACTTATTGACTCATCTAATTTTCCCAGCAACACTGCAAGTCTGTACTATTGTTATCCCTGTGATACAGAGGAGGCACTGGGAGAGAGTAAGTCGCTCAAGGTCATCTAGCTAGTAAGTGGCAAAGCCAGGATTATGGATCTAGTCAGTTTGGGGCCAGCACCTGGGCCTTCGTCACCTTCCTTTCAGTGGTGGCCTTCACCTGCTCACATGGCTGTTCCATAGGTAGGTTGTGACCTCAAGGGCAGGAAGGAGACCCTGTTTGTTTTGTCTTCCTCAGCTCTGGACACATGGCCTGGCACCTAGCAGGCACTCAGAAATTATTTATCAAGGGAGTGAATGAGAAAGGGTTGGGGAGGATGGAGAGGCAGCCAAGGCAAACCACCCAGGTATGACCCTTAGCTTCAAGGCACTTCATTGCTGCCTGGATACTTTGTCTCAGGACAGAGCGAGTGAGAGAGGCAGGGAAAGATCACAGAATGAGCCTTGTTTGACTCGGAACCTTCTCTGACACTGTCCCTTCTTTCCTCTCTTCCATTTGCTTCTAAAAACTTGCCCTGCTTTTCCCCGCATGTGTTGCATTTATCTCACTCTCCTTTGTCTTCTGAGCTATATCTCCATTGTGGCACCTGTCTCACCTCATCACAGCAGTCTATTCGCCTCTGTTGCCCCTCCCTCCGTACCATCCTGGCAGTGAACTCTTTGAGCAAATGACCTTGTCTTCTTCATCTGTGGTCAGTGTCCAGAGCAGGGCCTGGCCCACCAGCGGCCCTCCAAGCATGCTTCTTCAATGAGAGAATGTAGCCATAGCTTGACCTGTGGTACAGTTGGGCAAAGAAAGTACAGGAGGGAATTGTTCAGTATTTGCAGGTGCGGGGTGGAGGGTGAGGGGGGGAACCAATTCCTGGCGCAGGGGACTTAGAATCATTTAGAACTTGTTTTTCATCCTCCTGCCTCTCTTCCCTCCAGCTCTTGTCATTTGATAAGCGATGCAGACAAATTTTTCTCTCATGACTGTTGAAAAGAAGCTGAGTTGGACTGGATGGGGGGTAGGGAGTTAGAGGAAACATAAAACAATAAAGATGATTTAATTTATATCTGATCACAGCAACCAGCTGGCTATGTCATCAATTATTACACCCTGGAAGTTATTAAAGAACACCTCTGTCATTGGCACCTTATTAGCTAGGGATTTATGGAGCTCAGAGCAACAGCAGGAAAATCTGATATTTCACTCAAAACATCACCTGCGGTATCCGGGTTGTCTGCCTCTCAGACCCATCTCCTCCTGTATATCCTCATTCTTAGGTCCCATCACCTCATGCTTGACTCCCAGAATGCTTCACTCCTAAAGTATGGGTGATGGTAAGAATCTCACTCGTGCCTTGACTCACTTTGTGTCTTTTTCACATCTGTGGCTAGAATATTCCTGCTTTCCAAGCATAACATGTTCTAGACTCATTCAAACATTTCTAGAATTTTCTGTGTCATAAATCACCTCCTTTGATCTACTTTTTGGAGAAAAACTGGACATTGGAGTTTATTTTGTGCAGGTCTCATGTTGTGGCATGAGTCCTAGAACCCAAGCCCTTAGTTTCCTTGGTCCACACTTCCTCGTCTGCCTGGGGTCCTAGTGCGGATGGGTCCTAGTCCGCACCTCCGGAGATGTCCAGTTTTCTTACTCTGCAACATAATGGACTTAATATAAGTAAGAAGGGGGCCTTGGCATTAAAGTCACATTCCTTTTTAACACAATTGGATGCTTTACTTATCCCTAGAAGCAATTTCTTTCTAATTATAACCAATTATTATGTGTGATATCAGAGAAACCTACTAAATTGCATTTTAGAATTTGAAGTCTGTGTAAGGAAGAATAATGATATAGAGCCATTTATGTCAATTCAAGACAGTTGTTGAATTTTTCCTTTGAAGATAACATTTTTTAAGAACTAAAAGTGTTTCCACATTTTGATCCCTTGAAGTACCAAAGTGACAACACAGGCAGGAAGAGATGACACAAGAAAAGTGGCAATTTAGTTATTTACCCAGCAATGCAGAGTTAGGTGTTATTAATAAGCGGCTAGATCACACTTGACATTTTACAAAGTGACTTACAACCACACCTGTGCGTGCACACACACACACACACACACACTCCATGTGGAACAGAATGAGAGAAGAGGACAGAGGGAAGAGATGACACAAGAAAAGTGGCAATTTAGTTATTTACCCAGCAATGCAGAGTTAGGTGTTATTAATAAGCGGCTAGATCACACTTGACATTTTACAAAGTGACTTACAACCACACCTGTGCGTGCACACACACACACACACACACACACTCCATGTGGAACAGAATGAGAGAAGAGGACAGAGCTAATTCTCTTTCTCAGGGGCAAAATCTACTGTAAGTAAGATGGAACAAGGAAAGTACAAGCATGAAATGGAGAGATCAGGAATCCAGTGCATGAATGATGAGAACTGGTTGGGCTGGGTTTATATGCATACACAAAACTCTCTCTATTTACATATGCGTATGCATTTACATCATTTTACAAGTCCTGGATGGGTCTTGATTGCCATTGATGCTCTGACCCAAGGTTGAGGGAATCAAGCTGTGGGTGGGGGTTGTGTCCCAGCAGGTCCAGACAGTCATGCTTCCACTGGGCTGCTAATCTCATCATGTCTCACACAGCAGCTAGGTGAGATGGGAGGTGGATTTGGCTCTTTATTTCTTTAGTAGAGACCTGGTGCACGGATTACTGCACAGGTGGGGTTCCTTGGCCTGGCCTGTGGGGATTGGGCTAAAACTGGCTCTCCAACATCCCCTGAGGGGTCCCAGATTGTGAGAGTGCGATTCTTGGGTGATGCACCCTGGAATCGGGCTTCCTCCTCTCTGGTTCCGGGTGCATCACCTGAGAACCACAGCTGTTAAGTCACTGCAGCTCAGCAGCTCCTGCATTGATCATCTGCCCCCTGTTGGTCATTGCACATCATAGCTACCGATCCGATGGTGGAACGGTTGGACGGTCGCTTAGGCTTTTATATATATAGATTTTCCCCCAGCTTCATTGAGGTATAATTGGCAGATAAAGTTTATGCATATTTAAGGTGTACAGAGTGATCATTTGTGAAATGTATACATTGGGGAATGATTACCACAATCAAGCTAATTGGCACATGCAGCATCTCACATAGTTACTCTCTCTTTTGTTGGTGACAATACTTAAGAGCTAGTCTCTTAGCAAATTTCAAGTATCTGAAGTAACTATAGTCACTATACTGTACAGTAGATCCCCAGAACTTACTCATAACTGAAAGTTTGTAGCTTTGGGCCAACATCTCCTAATTTCACTCAACCCTTTCCCCCTGGCATCCACCATTCAGTTCTCTGTTTCTATGAGTTTCACTTTTTCAGATGCCACATATAAGTGAGATCACACAGTACTTGTATCTATGTGCCTGGCTTATTTCACTTCGCATAATGTCCTCCAGGGTCATCCACATTGTTGCAAGTAGCAGGATTTCCTGCCTTTTTATGGCTGAATAATATCCCTTTATTCAAAAAATATTCTTTGAGTGCCTAATATGAGCCAGACCCACTTTACACATTGGACATGCCCCAGGGTAGGAGATAGAGTCCCCGCCCTTGTGGAATTTATGTTGTTGTCAGCAGTCTTTGCCCGGAGATGAGGAGCAGCTGCCTGTCTTTGGGAGGTGTGTGGCTCCGTGGTCCACTGTAGTTCCTGGTGTTCACTTAAGAAACTGGTGTGTCCTAATCCCTACTGACTTCTCTTGTCTCATTTACCTACATGACCTCTGGGAGATTTTGAGCTACAGCTTTGCCATTACAGATTAAGAACCTACTGGTTTTTTTTTTTTACCGTTAGAACAGGCTTGATTTCAGGCTCCTGACCTGCATCCAGCCAGATGAGGTCTTCGGCTATTAGAGGAGGAAGTAAATGGGGTTTTGTGATCAGGACGGATGTGTGAGGAGACATATTTAGACAAAGTGGGGATATTGCAGATCACAGCTAAGGGACGTCCAAGGTGTGGGACGCTGTAGGAGGAGGAAGGGCAACTTTAATCGGAGAGAGTGATTATGAAATCTAATTAGCCCCTCATTTTCATTTGCAGAAGGAACATTCAATTCACTTAACACCACTCCACAGATCCTTCTACTCTCATCTGCACCCAGGGGAAAACAAATTCCAGTGTAATAGAGCATTTGGACAGCAGCAGGCTACAGCGGGGAGGGCATGTTGCTGGTCCCAGTTTTGGCTCTGCCTCTATTTCTCTGTTACCCTGGGCACAGTGTGTCACCCCTAGGAGACCCAGGGCCCATCTGCTAAGTGTGGAGATGGAATTAAAACATTTAAAAGGTCTCTTTAGCTCCAAAATGCTATATTTGTTTCTCATTGTGCATCTCCTTACTTTGGGTTAGTAAGGTATACAATTATGAGTTTGGGATTACTATGTTGTTGTTTTTTTTAAATACAAGTTTGAGTTTTAGAATCAGATAAACCTGAATTCCAGTGATGACCTTACCCCTTAACTTTGACCAGTTACTTAATCTTCTAGTTCTCAATCTATAAAACTAGGGCATTGATAAGCATATTTATTTTATAGAATTATTTTGTGTGTAAATGGGGCTTATATTTAGGGTGTTTTGTATAGTGTTTGAGTCATAGACTCAATAAATGTTTAGCTGTTATTATCTAGTGTTCCTGTTTACCAACGAGTTTTAGAATAACTTAAATATTTTATCTAAAATTAAAAAAATATGGGGTGAATTCTTTTTAAAAAATGCTTGATGATATGGCTGGGGCGGTTTAATGGTGGGTAAGCTAAGTAATGGTGTGAGACTGAAATAACTCCATGGAAATGAAGCATTGAATGTGGGAATAAATGAAGTTGCCACCCAGAACTAACAGCCAGAGTCCTGGCCCGGCTGTAATGAATGAATGCAATGGCCAAGATTGATAAGGATATTTTAAGAAGTAAGTGCACTAACAGAGACCTGAGTTTTATGCCTGGACTGAAGCAGATCAATGGGAAATCCATTAGGCCCAAGATTGAATGGGTGAGGGTGAAGCTTTGTCCCTAATGCTGGGGCTTTGTGCCTGGTGACTACCAGGGAGTCTGCTCTGAGATGGAGTCCCAGGGGATGTGGAAAAATTGTTGATCACAGAGGAGAAAGAATAATGGCCCACACCTGTTTCCCTGTTAGAAAATGCAGAGAAGAGACTTCAAAACCCAAACATTTTTAGGGAACCATCTCTTTAAATGAGGCGTCCCAGCCAACAGGGCCACGGGAGGTTTCCCCATCCTTCTTTCTTGAGGAAGACCTTGGACAGAACTGCACTAGTATGGACCACATCCTCTGCCAGAAGCATGTCACCCTAAGGGTGTATGTGCTGGCTGCTGGAGACGGGATCAATAAGCCGAAGCCCTGAAGATGGCATTGCATTGGACAGGACACCTGGCACTGGTCCAAAAGCCGTTCCAGGTGATCCTTTTGTACCTTGAGGCCCCACAGTATCCTGGGATTTGCTTTGTGACTTGCCTCATTTCATCAGTAGGCAGAGGGAGGTGACTCAATATCCTTCTAAGACCTCTCTTCTGAGGTGAGATTGGGGATAAAAAAGCATGTATATGTTTTCAGCTCATCTTTTACTTTCTGTTCAAGGAGGACTGAAGAATCAGAGCATGGCTTGCCAAGTCACGCTGGACTTGACTTCTGGTATACTAGGCCAGAGAAACACCCAACTCAGGCTCCACCCTGGGTATGGTGGTTTTCCATCTTTCCTTGGTCCATGAGTAACACTTTTGTGCTGCACCAGCTTTGTTCATATTGTTCCTTCTTCCTGGATGTCCTGCTCCCAAAAACCCAGCTTAGCTCTTTTAAGGGTCTCATAACTAGCAATGACCTTGGCTACATACAAACCTGGTGCAGCTTTTCTCATACTTCATGGATTTCACACCTGACTCCCTCCAGGTCACTTGCTTGTACTTCTTGTAACTGCTTGGCCCTTCCTTTTTCATAGTTCACTTATTCTTTAATCCCATCTCTTACCAATACTTGCTTTGTGAAATACTTAATCAGCTACTTGTAAGTTTCAATTGCAGATGTTTCACTTTGTACGATTTTATTGTTTTTTTCCATGGGCAGAGCACTGGTAATGATACCTGTCCCTCCATTAGCCCATATGTTTGTGTGTGTGTGCTCCATGCATGTATATGGAATTTGACATTTTAAAATAATTATAAAATCATCAATTGTATGTTTATCATGTACTATGCTGAACACTGCAAAAATGATCTCATTTTATCACAAACACACCCATATTGTGCCCAATTTGCATCAGAAAACAAATGCTACAAAAGTTTTAGTAGCCTATGTAAGGTCATACAATTAGTAAGCATACCCATATATACCAGACTCCCATCTTTTAGTCAGAGCACTATAGTTCATGATCAAAATTTAATTTGATCCCCTCAAAAATATGTAAGGTAATTATTATTATTGCTCCTTTACAGATGAAGTAAAATAGAGGCCTGAAAGTTGTGTGACTTATCTAAGGTGATCCAAGCAGGAAATAGAAAAATAAGACTTGAATATAGGTCTTTTGAGTGTAAGCTCAGTTCCTAATCCAGTGCATCATCGTGGAGCTAGCCCAAGAGACTGAGAGGCTCCTGTGTGTTTTTTTCATCTCCTACAGTCTCTGGCTCCATATCAGTTTCAATTCCATTTCTTCTGCCTGTTCTTCCTCCTGCCGAAACACCACAGATGAAGGCTGCACAGCCTTTTCAAATCCCATGAAAAGTCATGAAGAGCCCTAGCCAGTTTGGCTCAGTAAACAAAGCATCGGCCTGCAGACCAAAGGGTCCCGGGTTCAATTCCGGTCAAGGGCATGTACCTCAGTTGCAGGCTCCTTCCCATATCCAGCCCTGGTCAGGGCACGTGAAGGAGAACCAATTGATGTGTTTCTCTCACATCAATATTTCTGTATGTCTTTACCTCTTTCTTCTACTCTGTCTAAAATCAGAAGAAAAATATCCTCAGGTGAGGATTAAAAAAAAAAAGTCATGAAGAAAGTGTGGCCTTATCCTAGAGATAGAGCATCTAAATTAATGTTATCTCAACCTGTTTTCTCTGTTTGGTACCAAGAAGACAACTCTACTCAGATGTCTCAGTAAATTTTTCTCAATAAAAAGATAATCTTTGTAAAACCAAGTTACCTTTCTGTCTGATAGATTAGAAAATTGCACGAGCCAGTCATTTACTTTGATGAACAGTATTTGTCACTATCTACTGAAAACCTAAGCAAGTATCAGGTACCAAAGGATGGAGGCACAAAGAAATCACTAGAACACACACAAACAATAGTTTCTGAGGATCCTGGAATAACCAAGACACAGACTTGTCTTATCAAATCATAATGAGCAATGGAGAGCGTATTGAGGGAGATGGACACATGCTACAGGTATTACATAATGTGTGCAGCGTATATACCAGGGGATGGGAAACTTTTTGACTCGAGGGCCACAATGGGTTCTTAAACTGGACCAGAGGGCCGGAACAAAAGCATGGATGGAGTGTTTGTGTGAACTAATATAAATTCAAAGTAAACATCATTACATAAAAGGGTATGGTCTTTTTTTTTTTTAGTTTTATTCATTTCAAACGGGCCCATGGCTGGTATATACAGACACCTTAGTAAAGTGTGTCTGAAGGGCAAGTCAATCTAATAATTCATCCCTCTCTCCCCACTGCACATAGACACTTTTACCAAATATTTTGAGACTTAAGGAATAAAACGATGAAAATGGAGAAGAGAATGTATAAGACTTCTGTAGAGCAGTGTGGAGACAGTGGATTAGAAAAAGGCTTTGCAGATGAGGTGATGTTTAATTGAGTCTTTAAAAGTTCATAGGAAGGGCAAGAAGAGGGAGAATGTGGGATTCTGAAAGAATAGGACTTACAGAAGATGTGACTCGGGAGGGAGCTGAGGTCCTGGTTATGAAGGACCTTGGGTGCCATGCTACAGAGTTCAAGTGAGTGATGGAAACCAGAGAGTGTGTTAAGGCAAGGATTGACAGTATTAGTTCTCCAGTTAGAGGATGAGAGAGAAGTAGAGACCATGGGCTAGACCTGCTTCACTACAGCCTTGTAGGTGTTTGCAGAGGGCAGCACAGGATGACATAGACAGATGAAACATGATTGATAAAGATGCATCAACTCAGATGAGAATTTTGGAATGAAGAGGCATTGTGAGGATGGGAGCAAGGGGACAGTGGAGTGGAGATCATGAATTTCAAATGTAACATGTTGAATTTGAGATGACTTTGAAATATCCAAAGGGATATACTCAGGAGACAAGATGTGATATAGGACTGGATTTTTGGGAGAGAGTGGGATCTAGGAATTTATATTTAGAATTCATCAGCATGTGGGATTTATGTAAAGTGGATATGAATGAAGTCACTTTTGGAGAGCAGTATGAGGGCTTAAATGCCTTCTTGGAATTAACCATCTCATTGGTAAAGCAGTCTAGAGATCCCTTTGTCTAGAAAGCATCTTTTCTGATAATATTGGAAAGGTCCATTTAATCTGTGACTCGGTGAGAGAGAAAAAAAAAAATCAAGATTAATTTCTTGAGCTTTAAAGGGGATTTCTGATTCATTGTTTCATCCCACTAATCCCATTCAGGCCAATTCAATACCCTGACCAACCCCTTGTATATTAGTCACTTTAGGGTTTACAAAAGGAGTGAACATTCTCTTCAAGGACTTTCTGATGTCTTAGAGAACAATAAGCAAGAATAGAGATGACTTGCCCTAACTGGTTTGGCTTGGTGGATAGAGCGTCGGCCTGTGGACTGAGGGGTCCCGGGTTCAATTCCAGTCAAGGGCATGTACCTTGGTTGCGGGCACATGCCCAGTAGGAGGTGTGCAAGAGGCAGCTGATCGGTGGTTCTCTCTCATCAATGTTTCTAACTCTCTATTCCTCTCCCTTCCTCTCTGTAAAAAAATCAGTAAAATATATATTTTTTAAAAAGAATAGAGATGACTATAACACAAGGTGGAATACAGTAAGTACCATTTACATGAACTAATTGACTGCTATGAGTGTTCAAATGATGGAGGAAGCAGTATGTATGCAAAGGTCAAGAAATGTGCTATAGAGAAAGTTGTCTGAAGAATGAACACATTTATGATCAGCAAAGATAGTAGAGATTAGTGACTGAAGAAACAATACAATTAAAGTGATAGAGAGGATTAAGTTTGGCTAATTTGTATGGGAACATTGGGAGGTAAACCTGAGGAGATGGATTAAGGCCTTGAATGCCAGGCAAGGAGATTAGATTTGATTTCATAGTTCAAAGAGCTAAAGCTCTCTTTCTACAATATTTCAGAGGTCAATACTAGGCCCTCCCCTATTTCAGAACAAATGGGTATTACAAGAACTGTGATCCTTTTTCAAGGAGAAAGTTAATTGATTAGTATTATAGAGTCATTGTATATGGTCAACCCCAAATTGAAAATACGCTTCTGAAGGCAGATACTGTTTGTTTAGAACTAAGCCACAGCCCCAGTTCCTATTCCCTTAGATCCAGATCTGTGTTTTCTTAGACACAGCTCCCTTGAGGGGACTGCTCTTGTTTTTCTCCCGAGTCATTTGTTATCTTAAATATTGGCATCTATGAGATAAGAGTTTTCTAAATCACATTTACAGAATTCTTGTAAACACTCCTCATGTTCCGAACAGGTTTCTTCATTGACCTTGTGCCATTGATGTGCTCCAGACTACTTCACTGCATTAAATCCCCGAAGCTTTGCCATGGAAACGGACTCCCAGGTAAAACAGCTCCCATAACCGGTCCAAAGGGATTCTCTCAGTAAAACCTGAGCTGCCATAGGGATACAATATTTCTTTTCCTAATTGCTCATAATTTCATGCTATTTCTTCTAGCAGCAATTTAAGATGACATTATACTCCCTTTTATGTCAGTTGATGATGCATAATTCTCTCCTGGAACAGCCAATGACTATATTTACAAACACATTAAAAAACATTGATGTGTATTCAGGCCAGAGCCATTTTTATACCAGTATTTTATTTGTGTGCATCAGATGGTGGAATGTTGACAAGGGGTTCATTCTTATAAAAAGACTCTCCCACCCATGCAGACAGAATGTATAACTGAAGGCCCATGAATAGCCATATATACTGGTTCTTCTCTATCTGTACTATCCCATTTCCTGTCCTTCCCTGCCTTGCTCTGTACCTGGAGACTGTCTGCTGCAGACTGCATCACCCAAACCCTGCCCCTTGGCTCCTGATTGGGATGGGCCAGTGAGAGGCACCAGCAAGGGACCAGAGGATGGGCGGAGAGAAGTGATGGTATTTCTTTCTTGCTCTCTTCCTATTTTCCTGTGGTGTTTCTGGCTCTACCCTGCCACAACAATAGCCTTCACAGGATTTTGGTTACACTGATTCTGACTCTTGCCCCTTCTACCCTAAAAGTATAACAGCTTTCATCAGTTGTCACTGTCTGGGAGCCTCAGTATCTTCACGCATCACTCTGCAGGCAACCCCTTTATATAGGTCTCTTTATTTAAGCCATTTGGGGGTCTATTGACATTCCCATTGGGATTTGGATGGAAACACCAGATATTGCAACTTCCAAATAAATCATTTGGTAAATGAGGCATGTGTTCACCTTGTCCATAACCTTCCTGGACCTTTCTTTTGTGACCATTAAGGGGCCCATGATGGGAATTTCATCAGAAGTAACTAATTATAGCAAATTGAAGCTTACTTCTGGGGCAGGGGGGTGGGGGTGGTCCAGAATCTATTTGGAACAGAGGCCCATATATAGATAGGTTTTATAAGCGCAGCTTATAGAAGCCCATAAGATAATAAAGTTTTGATATGAAAAATGTATCCTTGCAAAAGGTCAGAGGAAGAGGCATGGTGGATCAGCTTGGAGTGACTCAGCAGTCTTATATTTTTAAGTGAGAAAAGAAAAGATAGGATAGATGGGGCATTTAAAATGCTAAAAGCTTGTCCTGCATATACTGGTTCCTGTTAAAGATCGGCTCCTACTGATCTGTGCGGTTAGGATTGGACGGAACGCTATGAAAATATCCGTGATACCAAGTGCTCTTCTGTAGAAAGGCACAGCTTGCCCAGCAGGGTGCTGGAGATCTCGCTTCGGTCTCAGGCCACCACTGTGAGAACTTCCCTACGTCATTGTGCCTCAGTTTTGCCAAACGGAGGTAATTATAACCATGTTAGCTCTTTCACAGGATTGCTGTGATTATGAAATTTAGTTATAAAAATGAAAGCACTGGGGTATACATTCCTGTTATCTACTACCAAAATAAGATATTTTTATCTTATTCATAGAAACGAAGGCTAAATGTTTTTTTATGTGAAAATGTGTATGATTTGGAAGCCCAGCTTGTTTCCTAAGGCTGCGTTTGATGTTGCTCACTAGGACCCAGAGCTCAGATGAAAATCATGAAACCATTTTGCCCGTCTGATGCCCCATACACAGAGCACCCTCAGCACCTACTTGTGAGCTGGGTTTGTTTTATCTAGATTGGTTGGGGTATAATTAACATTTTCAAGACTGCAATGGCATAGACCAAAACACGTAGGTGACTTTCCCTATAACACCTTACTTTTGATTAGATCACAGCTAAATTAGTGGGCAGGTTCTCATATTCAGAATACGTACTAAGAATGATGGACAATTC
>NW_006284340.1:3342020-3344791 GCF_000327345.1 Myotis davidii
TAACGATTAACCACACAGAATGTACTAGAAACTGTTGTGTTCAGTGACTCAGTAGAGCAAGAAATGAGGCAGTATGCAGGAAATTCTGAATTTGGTAGAAATAATAGCAGGCTTTTAAAAAAGAAAAAAGAATATAATCTCTTTTTACCAAAAATGGGAAGAGGACATCTTTACCATGAGATAGACATTGTAAAATCATTGAAATATCATGAACTGTGGCATCAGAAAACCTTCATCTCTAATCGCTTGACCTTGGAGCAGCTTTTTGTAAACCTCTCCATGAGTCTCGATTTCCCTTTGTAAAATGGTGTAAAATGCTAGTGTTGCTATAAAGTATACACAAATATAATATATCTTTATTTATGTTTTAGTGCTTTCATGTGTATAGATATTGCTGAGCACAGTGCCTGGCATAGAAAAAGTCCTCAATAGCAATTATTATTAATGTAAACACTAATTTGACTTCAATTTGGTGTATCTTCCCCAGGGTATATTAACCAGGATACGTTGTACTACATTAAAGTAACAAATAAACTCTGAAATATCTGTGGCTTAACGTGAGAAAGATTTATTCCTAGTTCATATTCTGACATGGGTTGGGTGGCCTCCCTTCAGGATGTGACTCAGGGATCTGGGATTCTCCACCACTTAGTTATAACCACTGGCACTCGTGGTTTCAATGGAAAGAGAAGCAAAGGATGGAAAATGTTGGCATGATGTTTTTAAGGGCCAAGACTAACCTTACATCTCTTCTGTGTACTTTTCATTGGTCAAAACAATCACATGTGCAAAGTGCTGAATAGTTTAATTTTTTATGTCCTCAACAAAATAAAAAAGATGTATCTCTCCTACTTATAACAGAAGTAAGACTCACTGATCCTAAGGGAATGGATTGATTAAATGCTTCTTTTATCTATTTGATAGTTTTCCTAATGTTGTATATTGCAGTGTGTCAGGGCCTTGGTTTGTAGATCCTGCGGCCCTAGGAAAGGATCAAGCACGTTCTACTTCGCTATGAAAGGTACAGCCCATCAGGAGCCGAGGCTTGAGCCTCCTTCCTCCCCCCGTTTGGGACAAGCAGCAGCAGGAGGAGTGGAGGTTATTGGCCTGGAGAGTGGGGAACATGTGGCGAGCAGTTGTTTGGCTGCAGGGATCTGCCAGGGAGCGCAGTGATGTAAAACTGCTCTGGGCTTCAGCAGATGAAGCAAGAGCCCTAGCAGATCCTTGGAGATTAGGAAGAGAAAAGATGTCTCGGTGATCTGAAGTCATCACATGGTGAAAGGAAGAGAAGCTGTCAGTTCACTGGCAGGGGATGGTGCTGTAATGGCAAGGCAAGGTCCGAGTCATGCCTAGGAGTAAATTTTCAGGAAATGATCATTATAAAAGCCAGGAGGAGCTTTTAACTTAGAAAAAAAAGGTTTAATTGTTCTGGACCATTTTGAAAACTATGTTGGCCCAATTATCTTTTACATTTTATTTTTACTACCAGTGACATTTTACATTTGAGATATTACTGGTGGTAGAATCTAGACTTTATATTTTACTAATGATACATCTTTTGCATAAAATACTTGGGAATTTTGGGCCTCAAACTCATAAGCCTTGATCACTCCTACCTATGTGTTTATACTGATTCCAATTATACTTGGAATCAAGTATAATTTCTTAAGCCTCTAACTCAAATACTACATCTTCCATGAGGCCTTCCCTGGGGATTTCTGCCTACACAGTCTATCACTAATGAATTCTGAAAGCACATATTGTCCATGTGACATTATTGGACATTTAATCACATTCTACCTTGTAACATTTCTTGGTTGGTTTCATGTTGTTTAATTCTAGAATTTTTATTGAGCTTCTGAGCTCATGTCTGGGCTCTGCAATCTGAGGCCCAGTGTAAAGCATACAGTAGGTGCTCCGTAAGTACATATTGTGTTGATGAATGTGTGTAGTGGCCCAGAGAAGTTAGGGGTAGAAGTTGAAAAATATGGCAAGAAATGAAAACATACCACCAAACACAGTTGTCTTTGTAGGTGTTCAGATTTGAGATGTGGTGTTGGAAGCATTTTTGTTGGCAATTTTCCATATCACTGAGAGGGAGCTGCTGTTCACAGATGTACCATCCTTTTTTCTTTTGGTAAGCAGAGTGGCAGCGAATGAAGCTGAAGCCTCTTCAGGCAAATCTAGAAACACCCAGTTCTCGGTCTCCCATTGGAAGGATGATGCTCACATACTTCATGACTTTAGGAGCAAGTGGACTCTGTTTATGTGACTTATTTATTTTTAAATATTTTTACTTGATTTAAAGAGAGAGAGAGAGAGGAATGGAGAGGGAGAGAAAGAGAGAGAGAAATATTGATTGGCTGTCTCCTGCATGCCCTCTACTGGGGATTGAGCCCGCATCCTGGACATGTGCTCTGACCAGGAATTGAACCAATGACTACTCAGTACATGGAACAGCACTCGGCCAACTGAGCCAGCCTGGCCAGGGAAACATAATATTTTTTCTGTGGTGGTTGTTATTGTTCTTGGGATAACTATAAATATAAACTAGGGGCCCAGTGCACGAAATTCGTGCACTGTGTGTGTGTGTGTGTGTGTGTGTGTCCCTCAGCCCAGCCTGCCCCCTCTCACATACTGGGAGCCCTCAGGCGTTGACCCCCATCACCCTCCAATCGCAGGCCTGGGCAGGGGACTCTCATTTCCCCCCATCACTGGTTCTGCTCCCAGCCCAGGCCTGATGCCTCTGGCCCAGGCGTAAGGCCTGGGCA
>NW_006284340.1:3345353-3359933 GCF_000327345.1 Myotis davidii
CGTGGTGCCGCCTTGCCCCTGCCCCCCAGCTCTTAGCTCCCCCCTGGGTTTCCGATCACTGTCAGTGGCAGGGGGCTTCTTCCTGCTTTCCCTTTCGCCTCCCTGCATTGTACCTACATAAGCAAATTAACTGCCATCTTGTTGGCAGTTAATTTGCATATAGCCCTGATTAGCCAATGAAAAGGGTAGCGTTGTATGCCAATTACCATTTTTCTCTTTTATTAGTGTAGATAGATCTGCACTCACAAGAAAGGGGGTATTCTAGGGACACCTTGGAAGTTGGAGAAAGAGAGCTTGTAGAGTAGGCTGGTGTCTTCCTTCCTATCAGCCCCGTGGGGTTTAACCGTTTGACTGCTAAGGAGCGCTATCGCGCTCTTCTTATTTAAAACAAATTTATGTAAACAATTGGTATTTTTTAATTTTTGTTGTTGCAAAGCAATACAAGTGAGTTTATTGTATAAAAAGTGTTTTACATTTTTTCCCATACACGCTCAATTAGTGCCGCAGTTTTGGCATATGTCCGAAAAAATACGTCAGCAGCCAAACGGTTAAATCCTGCAGCTGACTCTGCGTCAGGGCCCATTGCAATCTCAATGACTCGCTCACTCATCAGAGCAGTGCTCCCTTTAGACTCTGATCGACACCAGAGGGAACAGCCTGACCAGTCACCTGAAGCTTCAGACTCACCTGCGTTTTCTTTGATAGAATAAAAATACATGCATCGTGAGCATCTGCTATGTGCCAGGTTCTGGGAAAAGAAAGCTGATTTTGGCCCTAGTGAAAAGGTGAATGAGCTAACATTAGTAAAATCACAGTGTAGCGAGTCAGAGCTTAGCCTCAGAATCCCGGGGCTTTGGCGTCTAGTTGCTATTGGTATTGAGCTATCATTTCTCGAGCTCTTTCTATGTATCAGATACTATACTAAATTGTTACCTGTTTATTCCATCATTTAAGACTTTATTACTAAGTTAATAATTTATTACTAAATTATCTCATTTATTCTGTATGATATTCCTAATCTCAAATATGTGTTGAGTACCTACTATGTATCTGGCAATGTTCTGGCGAACCTATGACATGCGTGTCACTGGTGACACGCGAACCCATTTTTTGGTTGATTTTTCTTTGTTAAATGGCATTTAAATATATAAAATAAATATCAAAAATATAAATCTTTGTTTTACTATGGTTTCAAATATCAAAAAATTTCTATATGTGACATGGCACCAGAGTTAAGTTAGGATTTTTCAAAATGCTGACACGCCGAGGTCAAAAGGTTCGCCATCACTGTTCTAGGCCCAAGGAGTACAATAGTGTATATTATGGTCAGAATTCCACCTCATATGGATCTTACATTTTGGTAAAGATAATAAGCAATATAAATAAAATAATCAATGTGTTAGATTTTGATAAGGTTTATGGGGAAAATAGGGTTGGGGAGGACAGGATGATTGGGAGGACCTCAGAGAACAGGTGAAATTTGAATAAAGACCTGGAGGAGAGAAGGGGGTGGGCCATATAAAAATATTGCAAAGAGAGGAAGCTAAAAGTATAAAGCCTTGGATAACAGCAAGGACACATATGTGGCTATCATGGAAGAAGCAGGGAGCAGAGTACTATGAGGCAAGGTCACGAGGCCTTGTAGGTTACTGGATGGAATCTGGCATGTACAGTGACTGAGAAAGGTAATCATTGGACTTTGAGCAGAAAAGACACACAATACAGAAAACAAACAAAATAAGAAAAGACACACAATATGACCCACTGGTTAATGGCTTGATTGAAGGTGTGTTGGGCAGAGACACAATAGGAAACTAATTAGTCTGCATAAGAGGTTTAAGTGGCTTGACAAGGGTTGTAGAAGTGGATTTGATGAAACAGGCTGGGTTTTGAATATATTTTAAAGGTAGAACCCACAGGATTTCCTTGCACGTTAGACATGGAGAATAAATGAAAGATGATAATAAAGCCTTAGGTTATCAATTGGAAGATTGAAGATGCCAGTTCATCAGAAAGAGATGGGAGGAGCAGATAGACGGGGAAATACTCTGAGCTTCATTCTAGATATGTTCAGTGTTAGATTCTAGTGCTGCATCCAAGTATAGATGTGGAATAGGAAATGGACACATATGGAGTATGGGGATGACGTTTGCATTAGAAACATGAATTTTAGCATCAGTAACATATGGATGGTGTTTACAGTCATGAGCTTAGATAACCAAAGACATAATAATAATAATAATAATAATAATAATAACAATACGACTTAGGGCAGTTAAATGAACTACCTAAGCTCATACAGCAGTGGAAGGTCAGGGACTCCAATCCTGGTCCATCTGATCCCTGAGCCTGTGCCCTTCACCAGCAGAGTGTCCTGCCTTCTTTGATGGCTGATAGTGAATAGTTTTCCTGGACTTGACCTAGAGAGTGGAGGCTAATGGAAGAAGAGAATGATCCATTGCAATCTGGAAGAGTCAAACACTGAGGAGCCAGAAAACCTCCTGCTTCTTCCTCAATTCTCCAGAACACATTGGCAATAATGTCTTGCATTTAAAAAATACTTAATAGTAAGAATGTATTAACAACCCCATCTCCTTACCCCTCCCCTCATCCATGCCCATTGCCATTCCAGTTTCAGCCACTACAGAGAGCTTTTCCTTTGAATGCTTCATGTGTCCTCTTCCTAAGAAGTCTGTAAACTCTGAAAGGGCTGAAACTGTGTCTGGTACTTCTCAGCATTTCCCGAAGTTCAAGAAATAGTATCAAGCACAAAGGACAGAAATGGTCTTCACATTATAAATTAATATTGGATTTGGAATCTTAGCTTCCCTTATCCAGCAGGCTTGTTACAGCCACAGGGATGGGAGTGTAGTGATGAATCCAGGGCCTGGTCACAAATGGAGTGGGCTAAGCGTAGTGCAGTTGCAAAGGCCAGAGAAGACGTGCATCCTGGCGAGGCCGGGCCTCTTCCTACTGAATGCTCTGGTGTGGTCCACAAAGTAATCAAGACAGAACTTTCCAACAGTGGTAAAAGAAGAGAAAAATATAAATGTAGAAGAAAACAGGTCCAAGCAAGGGCTGCAGTAATTTACAGCTTCTCTTGGTTTCAGTGCTCAGAAGAGTTCAAAAGTTCTATTTGCCTTAAAAGGGTTCCCTAAAACTTGGGGTCCCAAATCTTTTTAAAGTTACTATTTACTATCTTGAAAACTGTGTGTGTGTGTGTGTGTGTGTGTGTGTGTGTGTGTGTGTGTGTTTGTGTTTACTTAGCCTTCAAGACTGGTCATTCTTGACCTGCCACCAATCCTAAATAGTCAGATAAGGAGACATGTGGATGAAGGTCTAGGTAGGAGGTGAGGGGCATGTGACTTCTCCGGATGTATTTATTGATTAGTGGGTAAAGGAACCTAGGACTAGGAAGCCAGATCTTAGTCTCAGTCAGTTGAGAGACTTAGGAAACAGGGGAACCATCTTGTGGGCTATTCAGCTTCCAGCCCAGTGTTGTTTATCCCTGGACTGAGATATATTAGTGGGTTATGAGGTCAATATAGTGGATTGCAACCTGCATTTAAAAAATGGAATAAAATCAACTATAACATATCAAAATGCCTTCAGGAATATTGGTTTTACTTTTGGGAAGCTTTGTTTCAGTGTTGTGTCTTTATGGATGCAATGTAAAATCTATTTAAAATAAGTTGAAAATATGCTTCAAACACAGGAAACCACTATTAAAGACACACTGAGTCATGAGCTTTCCAGGATGTAGCCAGTCACATGGACCACACTCACTCATAATTTCTTAAAAAGGGAGTGACTATTCTCTAGCTCACAATCCCCCCAAACGCACACACATGTGCCAGCACAGACTCACACCTTCTCCTGGAACAGTTTCCCCCATCCGGAGATAGTCGACGGGCTGGTACATTCTCAGAACACTGTGTTCATCCAAAGATGAAATTCAAGGAAAGGGGACTGTCATTTTCTTGTCGAAAGCTGCCTGTAAAACTTCTGGTAAAGGCCTCTCCTCCCTCTCCCTGCCCCGTACTGCTGTTTGCTGGAGCCGTACAGCAGCCCTTATTAAACATGCACTTCCAAGCAAGGAGCATTGACTTCCTCTTAATTGAGGCATAATAATTAGAGCATTAGCACATTAGGAGGGTGAGGCAGCATGTTTAGCTTTTGTGATTAATTATCTGAGGATTATAATAAGTTGTTAAGACATTAATTACGCTGGCATTTTACTGCTCGAGGTGGCACGGGCGAGGCTATGCAGTGGCAAGTTGTAACGTGTCTAACTGGGTAACATGATAGGTGGCATGATGGGTTGGGTCACATGAGTGTGTCTGAGCAGCACCGCAGCCCGTCCGAGGGAGCCCGCTGCTCTTTTTCCTGGTCTTGTGTGGACTCAGGATGCAGGAGAATTTGCCTTTCTTTTGATGTTGACTCAATGAAAGGAAGACACTAAACTCTCCAAGTGTTGGGGTCCAGCCCCAACAGGTCCAGGGGTTCCCCAAGGTGTGGATGGAGTCGGAGAAGAAGGAATGACACGGAGGCAGTGTTCAGGTGATCATCATGGCGAGGTTCCTCCTAGCCAGGTTCCTCTTTATTGTCCTCTTACATTTGTATTTATACTATTTGATCTTAACCCTATCCATTCTATTCCAAAGGTCAGGGCGTATTTTTTATCTCCATTCCAAGGTTACTCTATTGTGTTATTAAGCTACAAGGAAGTAACTGAAGGAGATTATTCTAAGTAAAGATTATGTAGTTTAAGTGTGATTGTTCGTAGTTAAAGTGATTAACTACGCGCCAGGCAATTAGTTAAGGGGTTTTACTGATAAAAATCCTTACCTGGGGAAACAACCTTTCTCAGGGAGGCGGTCCTGTTTAAAATACATAGCGTTAAGAAGGGGAGCAAACATATTAAGAACAGTATGCCATATACGCCAGGTCCCTTGAAACATCCCTGCAGCGACTGCGTCAAGCAGCAAGGGTGGATCGGCTTCCAGCATCCAAGAAGTTGGTAAAAATGCAAAGCATGTCATGACCTAGGCAAATACAGGTTGTGGGTCTTTTCCTCAGGCTTCCCCGCAAGGGCACGTCTGTCTATTGTGTGGGTGGGAGACCAGCAAGAGGGAGATGGAGAGAACAGTGAAGCGAAGCCTGGCCATCTGAATGGGGTAGGACACGGGGTGAGCCCTCGAGCCTCTGCACAGAAGCCTGGGGAGAAGGGGCTATGCATTCTGCTTCCATATCACCGGCTGTGGCCACCTGTGTTGGAAAACCATAAACATAGGCTGGGTGTGCAGAACTTGGGGGCAGATTATCTGTACAACTTAAAATGCTAGAAACTAATCATTGAGGAAGAAAAGCAGTGAAATGAACCCAACCAGGGGAGTTCATTTAATCATTGGTTAGTCTCTCAATGTAGGCTTCTTAGGGGACACAGTTACTTCTTGCTGAGAGTGGAGGTTAGGGAGAGAAGCCCAAGAGATGCATGGACTACACATTGTGGCCTAATGTTGAATAGTCATGTATCTGTCAACATTTGGCTAAAGCCAAACACTACCATTCAAGAACGAACTTCTGGGTTACAAATCTAAATAACAAATTTTATTTTAAACATTTGGTTATTCCAAACATTTATTATGAAAAGTTTTAGGAGCCATGTTTTAAGTTGGACAGGGTGCAGAAACAACACTGTCAGCTGTGGGAGCTGCTGGCTGAGCTGGGAGAGTTCAGGCCCTACAGCTACCATCTGACAGGCTTACGCTTGCTTAAGTGGTGGAGGAGTCCGGAGCATGGCCCAAAGAAAGTGAGTTGCTAAACATCCAGTCCATTTCTTCAGCATTATTTTGTTTAGCATTATAAATACAGATTAGTTTTTTTTTTTGAGAGACTGAAAGAGAGAGGGAAAGACAGAGAGAAATATCGATGTGAGAGAAACACATTGATTGGTTCTCTCCTGTAGGATCCCCCAACAGGGCCTGAGCTGGGGAGGAACCTGCAACCAAGATATATGTCCTTGACCGGAATCAAACCTGGGACCCTTCCGTCCGCAGGCCGACGCTCTATCCACTAAGCGAACTGGCTAGGGCCAGATTATTTTTTCAGTAGCCATGATTAGAAATATTTTATCTTTATTACTCTGCCTTGGATGATTTACATTCCAATAAACATTTGTGGTTGCAAAAGGGTGCATTGTTCTTCCTAAAGCTGTCTGGAGATTACACTCATATTAACTGCCCATTAATTTTCCCATTCTCCCATTTATTTAGCAATTAGAAAGTTCTAAATAATTAGTTTTGTTCTTAAAATTAACAGCTTTTGCAATCACCATTAATTTTTGAAGCATTTTACCCTTGCGGTAATCCTATATAATAAAAGCCTAATATGCAAAGTGTCCCCTCAACCAGGAGTTTGCTCGCTATGATATACACTGACCACCAGGGGACGGCTCTCGCCGGCTACCTGGGGGCGAGGGTGATGGGGACAGAGATGCGATGAGAATGAAGGGTGTCCACTGAGCTTGCTCTTACTCCCCTTGCTACCCCCCTCCCCCAAGATGCCAGGGTTTACCCGCAGGGGAAGCCCCTGTGCTCAGGTGCTGGGTGCCCACGATGAGCCTGCCCTGCACCTGCACGGCATCTTCTGGGTGAGCCTGGCTGCAGCTGCCAGGACCACAGGGGCCGGTCAGGTTCCCTATGGGTTCGCAAAGGTGCCGGTCTGTGAGGACAGCCAGCAGAGAGCACGCAGCTTGCCTGGCTGCTGTGTGGCACCGCTGGGCATCCCAGAGGCCCACACTGCGCCCCAGCCTGTGGCATCTGGTGTGTTCACCACATCTCTGCATGGGGACTTTGGCACTGTGACTCAGGTGCTGTGATGTAGGTGGAGGGGGGTGCATGGGGGCCTGGGGGCCCAGGTGCTGCCCAGGGCCCAGAGGTCAGCTGGGACCTGCCCTTCCATGCCAGACGCTCGCGCTTTGATTGCCCGCCAGGCCTAGGGACTGCATCTGTGCACGAATTTCATGCACCAGGCCTCTAATATATATTTAGATCTTAACAGACTGATAGAATTTCAACACACAAAGCACATAGCAAGAATTTTCACTCCAAGGTCCATGTGCAATACTCTCCTACATCTGAAAGTATGCAGATGTTAACATTAAGTTCAAAGGACTTTGCTTGTTTTGTTTTACTGATGGCATTACCTTGAATAGGAAAGCTAGTGACCCAAGGGATTATAGAATCATTGATCACACATAGGTTCAGGGGTCCCAGTCATGATGCTGAAGTGTGCCTTTGGTTATTTAGTCTTTCGGTGGCCAGCACTCAACCAGAATAGCAGGTTTTGGCCAAGTACCAAGGCTGAAGGCTGATTTTAGGACATCCCAACCTCATTAGTGAAAATGCGGCTGTAGCTTCTACATAGGTGAACTACTATCATTGAGGTATGGAGCCTTCATTGACTTGTGGGCAGAGGCCTAATTTCAGTGGAGGTAGCTGCTATCCAGAAGCACACAGGGAGTCAGGGTAGAACCTGGACACAGGCCCCTCACCCCCACCAACACCTTCCATATGGACAAGGGAAAGCCTCTCTAGCTAGCCTACTCTGGCCCAGGGAGGGAAGCAGAGGAGGGAGGGGGTAGATTTTTCAGCCTGGAATCAATAGGAATCACCAGCCCTTACAGCCCCAAGAAGGCCTGCAGCCTGGAGACGTGGGGAGGGATGGTGTGGGACCCTTTCTTTTTATCTCCTATGTCCTCAGCTCCCTTTATGAATGTACAGTTCCAAACACAGAATGAGTCTTTCTGAGCCTGTTTATCTTGGGGTTTCTTAGGGTTTTCCTTGCCAGGCTGGGTCAGAGAGAGACCTTGTAGACTGCAGAAGTGTACCCTGATGGGCTTCAGATCCTACAGAGCAGACATGCTTTCTCAGCTTACAGTTTTCCCCTCAATGTCCAATTTTCCCTTGCTGCCATCTTCTGCTCAGAGCATTAAATGTGGTGCGCCTTGGTTACATCCCACTAGACTATCACTAGAACTCAGAAGGTGGAAGTTATCATTATTAAATACATTTCAAGTCTTCCACACATATCAGAGTACAATAAACATTAAAAATTAATGCCTCTAATAATAAAACCCAGAATAACGACGTTGTTATTACTAATGATAATTTATTGCAATCTGGGAGTGTGTTAAGTGCTCTGAAGAATATAAAGATAAAAAATAGCCTTCCTTGAATAGTGAGATGAATGATTCCCCCACTCCTGAGATCACCTGCATACTGATACTTATTTACAGAGCTATCATCAGGAACACCTTCCTGGGTATAGGCCAGTGATGGTGAACCTTTTGAGCTCGGCGTGTCAGCATTTTGAAAAACCCTAACTTAACTCTGGTGCTGTGTCACATATAGAAATTTTTTGATATTTGCAACCATAGTAAAAAAACTTATACTTTTGATATTTATTTTATATATTTAAATGCCATTTAACAAAGAAAAATCAACCAAAAAAATGAGTTCGCATGTCACTTCTGACACACGTGTCATAGGTTCGCCATCACTGGTATAGGCCAAGTCTGCCCCTTACCAGGGAAGAGTGAGAGGGGAGGAAGAAGGAAGCATTAAGGGGGTGATGATAACCACTTCCTTCTGTGGTCTATGAGGTTATGATTCACATGGCTGTACAGCTATCATTAACTGTTAGTTATTTTTCATATTTGCTATCTGTCTCTCTACTAGGAAATAAGTCCCTTAAGATTTAGACCATTTAATATCTCCCAGTGACTGTTATAGTATCTTAATTTGCATGATTGTAAGATCTCTTAAGATTGAAGTGTGTGTATGTGTGCGCGTGTGCACATTCTTTTGGCCCCTACAACATTGAAAACTCTTTGAAGTTCAAGACAGTGTCTTACTTATCTTTGAATTTACTACTCTTAGCAGGATCCTGTCTTCCCTATCAACAAATATTAATAGGTTAAATATTAAGATATATTACCTCTATTCATATCTCTGATATTCTTTTTTTATCTCTTATATTCTTACACGTAGACGTGTGATCATTCATTCATTCATTCATCAGATACCGGTATTTTGCATTATACTAAACACTACACTAAGTGCCAAGGATACAGAGGCAAACCACACAAATCTGTGCCCTCTTAAAACTTATTTTCTAACAGGTAATGATCAAGCATGTTAATAGGCTAATAGGTAGGATAACTGCTAAGGACATTAAGTGCTGGTAGGTAAGGGAAAGGCCAGAGCAAGTGTGGGGAGGAGGCTTCTTTAAGGGGGGTCATTTGAGGAAAATCTCTGCAGTAAGGGAAAGGCCTGGGCATTATCTACAGGTGCCCTGGGAGGATGCTTTTGAGGCTGAAATCACCTAGCCTGCTAAATTTACTTTATCAAATTTATTCATTCACTGAATAATGCCTTTATCAATTGTTGAGCCCATGAGTGTGAGGTTCTGAACTTAGCTCTGAGAATCCAGAGATGATTATAGCAAAATCCTGCCCTTGAGGAGTTTAGTCTCTGTGGTGGACAGTGACATGGAGACATGAAATTACCGTGGATTCCAAATGATCAGCAGAATAAAGGAACCCGGATTAGGGCTCACTGGTATCTGCTCCTGGCCTTGGTGACCGCCTGTGGAGCTGCATTGAATGGAGGGGTAGAATGGGCCCATGGGTGGGAAGAAGAAAGTGAGAAGAGAGGCAGAGCGGTAGAGTGGCTGCGGACTTTAAAACCTCCGTGCTTTAAATGGGACTCTGGTTAGGGGCTGTACGGCAGCCTCGCTCTTCATTTGAATTTACTTGCAGCATTAATTGCTGAAGTTCTTCAGAAAGCAGTAGACGGGTATTCCTTGCCCACAAGACATTCTGATTTAATGAGGCTTGTGCTTGCGATATATTCCTGAGATGAGGAACCAGATTTTATATCCTTTATGTTCTTTGCAGATCCTATTAGAGTGCTTAATATCTGTATGTCAAATAACCAAGTCATTATATATATACATATATAATGACTTGAGGTCCAGGACCAAAGAAAGAAAAGGATTTTTGGTTTCTAAAGCGAAGTACTCTCTGTCCCCTAAAAGAAGATGAGCCAGAAGAATGTCAAAGAAAAAAAAAATGAAGACATTTTCCAAAGAGAAACACAGAATTATGTGTTCCTCCTGGTTTAAATTGCTTCTTTGCCTGAAAGATCATGTTCCCTGGGGATGAGCAAGTGATGACCTTAATATTGCTGGTCCCTGTGCCACAGAGTGAATTGAGTTCTTCCGCCGAGTAGTGGGTTGATTGTGTCTAGAATACCAAGTACAGAATGTGGGCATTAATTAGGGCTAACGGCCTATAATTGGCGTAGCCTTTATCTTCCTTCCATTCTCAAGGCTGAGGTTGTCAGAAGGTTCGTTTTCACTGAAGTGTCATAATTAATGCAGAGCCTCATGTGAAAGGCAGATGAGGTTGGAGCTCAAAAATAGCTCAGAGCTACCCAAGGGTGTGTGTGTGTGTGTGCAGAGCTGTGGGGAGCAGGGGTAGGAGAAGAGGAGGTGACATTTAGGTTGACTTCCAGATGTTTCCCTTCAGAGAGGGAATCTGGGGGTCAACACTGCCATCTCTCTTCCTTTTTCCTAAAAGGAGTTGTGTATTCTAAAATACCAAAACATTCACTGATGCACTGGAGTTTCAGAATCCTGGACTCCGGAAGTTGCAGGAACCACACCTGGGGGTTCTCAAATCCTCTGCTCTCCCTCTTCCTTGCTCATAAGGGAAGATTCCCCCCTCCCCTTGCAGCTAACATCTTTTTTGGGGTGAAAGTGCTGGGACCTGGGAAGGCTGGTAATAATGTGTGTGAAGCCCTTCGAGGACCTTGCAAGGAAATTCAAGGCATTTCTTTTATTACTGCTGGTCTTCCAATTCCCTGAACTCTGAGAACCCATTTAAGTGATCACTTCATGAAGAGGTGAGTAGAAAAGCAAGACTAATATATTTCTTCTCTTGGCAGCTCCCACACAGCAAAGGACCCTGAGTGCACTTACAATCACTATCATAGTCTCACTTTTCCCACTCAGTTCTGCTTAGGACATAATGAACTAGACACCTGCAGTTTATCTCCTAAGAAGAGCAGATTTCATGAGCCTTCCAGCAGGTGGCTTGTAGTACTATGACACGCATCCATAAACTTGATTCTGTGCCATTGAAGACCTGGGGGAATTGAAAGATGGGGGAGTGCCTCTGCCACATCCCAACTCCACGTCCCCAATTAAGGGAGAGGGACAGCAGGAACAGAGAACACTGTTAAATGGTCTGGGTTCTCTATGTCAGGTTTTCTTGGAGTATTCAGACAAAAAATCATTGGCTTAATTTTCATCCTGATCTATTTATTGGAAGGGGATCCCTAAATATATGCAACTTTCCTCTTCTCATCAAGGGGAGGTACTAGAAGGGTGTCACGTGATGCTGGGTGTAAAGAGAAGAAAGACATTGATTGCTGCCTTGATTGGGAGAGTGATTGGCACATTGGGGATATTTCACTTGCTGTTGTAAGGCACTCCCATGACTTGACAACCTCAAACCATGCAGGATACTCTGGTGAAGGTGAGAAATGGAACCTAGATTATCACAGCCAGCTGCAGATGGGCAAATGCTGGAAGCGCCCACATGCAGAAACCAGCTGCTTTGCCTCTGTAGAGAGTTTTTATGCCCCAGTGGGTTTTTAAAAAATCCTTTCTCTTTGGCAGTAATTTACTAAGTCATTAAGTTGTGCCATCAGTAGATTTCTTTGGATCATTTGGATTTTTATTTTGATGCTTGGCAATACTGGCAAAATTGGACATAAATCATTTCCCCTATCTCAGAACAATCAGGGCCTGGATTATTATAGAGACATTGTTTTCTGATTTTTCAAACTTCCACTGACATTTAGTGATTTACCGGAGCTGAAATCTTGCAAAAAAAAATAATATGAGCCAAAGCCAGCCAATGGAAACATCTCAGAGATACTTGAAGAAGAGTTATCAGGTAGCCGTGATCTTTGGGATTGGCCAAGTATGTGCAGGTTGAGGACTGGTGTTTAGCTGGCATACTAGTACACTATCAAACTTGCCCTACTGATCCTCTTGCGATGGGTGGGTACGTGATGTGTGGGTTGTTGTATTGTTTGAATATCACATCTCCATGCAGCCTGGGGCTCTGCTTTTGACAGTGGCACTGAGGTATTTCGAAAAAAAGATGGTGTTGCTCTCCATATACTGAATCTTAAAAGGCTGGAGTATATGCCTTAAATATATCAAATTTTCATTTCAAAGAAGGCTGGAGATAAAGTCCCAGATCTCTCTGCACTTTCTCTGTAATAACTACTTAATGGGCAAGCTTCTTCACTATTTTTTTTTTTGCCAACTTTCCTAAAATGTTAGAATTTACAGAAGCATGAGAACACAGACTGCTTTTAAGAAATCCCAAATTTCAGACAACTAGAGACTAGGAAAGACATTGGAAAGAGATTAGCAGGTAGGGTTAAAAACAGGCCAATTGTGAAGTGCATTGAATATGGTGCTATCGTTATCTGGGAAAGAACACCAAGCACGTGGGTTAAAGTCTCAGCTTCATTGTTTGATCATTCATTGGACTCTGGAAAAGTCACACCAGTCCCCTATTCTCAAGTTTCTTTCTTCATCTGTCAGATGGGGAGAAGACCTTATTGAAAAGACCCAGGTTCTTTCCATATTTCTGCTCTGCTATTTTCAGACTGTGAGTTAGCTCCTCTCATGGTTGAAAGGGGGCTGCTGTGGCTCCTAGCATCACATAAGTACACATCAAAGTCTGAAGGCAAACACAGGGCCTACTGTGTTTCATAGATCCCAAGATGTCATTGGCTATCAGATACACCTTTATTTTATATACGGCCATGAAAGAAACACTACCACCAATTAGATTATGACAAGTTAGTTATTGTCAGTGCATCCTGAATTTTCCCATCAATGAAAGGCAATATACAATATATTTTTCCTAGTGTCTCTAAGAATGTCTCTAAAGATTTTTGCCTTTCTATGTCCCCTTTCCCAGCAGATTTCCTAAATATCAACCGTTAAGCCAGTCCTTGGAGGTCCCACTGTATCTGCCTTATCTCGGGTCAGCACTCCTATTCTCTCATTTCCTGGGCCCTTGGATATTTGCAGCAGCTGCTGCAGCACCCTGGAACAGTTTTATGCAAGCTCACATACTTTGTTAAGTCTCTGGCTCCTCCTATCACTTCTACACTTATCTGAGGTACCATGCCAGCAGTTATTCCTCATTGGGCCAAACTCTTACCAATGGAAGACAGAGAATGGGAAGAAATTTGTAGATAATTGCCTCTCCATTCCCCGCTATGGTGGCCTATTCAGAAACACAGGTTTTTCAGGTAGCTAGTCCAGAGACATTTCAAGTGGCTCAGTCACTTTATATCTCTTTAGAAATGGTGGCCCACCTGGATAAGCATTAATTTTTAGTTACTTCCCATTCTTCCTTGCCTCACTTCCTTCTTCCTTCACTCTCAATAACATATTGGCATGTAAACCTTGCCTCAGACCTTGTTTTCTAGGGAAACAGGCTGACATAGCCATCACAATGACTTCAAGCCAGTCAGGATTAGTTCTAGTTACTTGGGAGGAGTGGACTTCAGAAGAAAACAAGGGCTCTACTAATATGGAAGAGAAATGACATGGCTATCGTATGGTATGGACACTCCCCAGTGTTTGGTTAGAACTGGCCCTGCTCCACTGGGTTATTATGAGGTCAATGAGATAATGAGGTGTAAATGAGCTCAGTCAACCATAAAATAACATGAAAATGTAGAGTTGTCATGAGACTTATGACTATTCACAAGTTCAAGAACCTTACTATTAATTTACTCACTTAACAAAAATTATTTAATGAGTATTGCTATTTGCCAGTCATGTGCTAAAAGAGATAATACATTAGTTCTTGCCATACAGGAGCTTCTTGTCTATAGGGGAAATGAGCAAGTAAATTACATGTGATTACAATTTTCTGGAGGAAAATAGAGGATGTATTGTGAGAGCCTCGCTTTGGGAGGTCATACAAAACTTTGTGGGCAAAATGATTTAAGGCCTGGAGGATGACTAGGGAATAGGTGGTTGGGAGAGGTGTGCTAGGTAAAAGAAAAGCATGCACAAAGGTGAGAGGAGAGCGAGGACTTGGTGTTATTCTTTTTGGCTAGGATGGTAAAGGCACTTTATGCAGCGTGGGTTGCACCAGGTTTGGATTGAATCATGAAGGTGGATGAAGAGCCACTGAAATGTTTAAGAAAGATAGTTTTAGAAACATCTCTTCAATAGTGGTAGAATGAGTGGACTTTTTGTGCGGTAGGGGAAGGCAAAATGGAAAGCTGAGTATGGAAGCTGCAATACCACTATGGTATTTCCTTTTATTTATTAATTCAGTGTTGAAGAATTTTTCTTAGTATGAATATTCAGGATTTCATGAATATTGTAGATTCCACCTATGTCTCTAGTACCCCCACATATGTCTCCTTAAAGGAGAGGTTTACATTTGCAAGTAAAGGATGCGGC
>NW_006284340.1:3360095-3390381 GCF_000327345.1 Myotis davidii
CCTTAGTGGCTCTCAGTTCCCTTTTGTCCATGCTGTTCTAAATATATCCTGGGGTACTAATGAGTGCAAGGTCAACTATGTGACTCTCCAGGGGGCCAGTTACCCCTGCAGGGAGAACTGCAGACTGAATCTCTGCACATGGCTGGTCATCTGTAGCCCTGGGCCACTGGTTACCAAGTGTACATGGGTGTATCCACTACTTCACCTACTCTCTTTTTTGATTTATTCATTCATTTGTTTATTTCTTCCTTCCTATCTTAGCCAACTTTGACCACTAAAACAAAATACCATCGGCTGGTGGCTTAAACCACTGACATTTATTTTCTCACAGTTCTTACAAGGTGAAGGCAGATTTGGCTCCTGGTGAGAATCTCTTCCTGACTTGTAGACAGCTGCCTTCTTGCTGTGTGCTTTCTTGGCCTTTAGAGAGAGTGAGCAAGCTCTCTTATCACTTCAAATTATCTTCCTAAGGCCCCATTTGCAAATGCCATCATTTTGGGAGTTGAGGCTTCAACATATGCATTTTGAGGGACATAAACATTCAGATTCAGTCCATATCACTTCTTTTCTGCCTTTCATCCTTCCATTATTTATATATATATATATATATAATTTAACTTGCATTTATTGAACATCTACAAATGAACTACACTGTTAGGTGCTGTTGGTATAAAAATAAACTAATATAGGTCTGGCTTCAAGGAGGTCTAGTAGAGGAAGAGAAGTGAGAAAAAAAGATGCCAGTGCGGTGTGAGAGTGCTACAAGAAAGGTATGCATGAAGTGCTATAAAAGTATAGAGGAGAAGGGTAAACCTTCATAAATATGACCTTCATGTGTGGAGCAAAGAGAAAGAGGAGGAAAAGGGGTGGGTGGTGCATATTGGGGAGAGAGCGCTAGGAAACTGAAGGAAAAGAGATGATTGAGCAGTCTTGAAGCAAAGGAGACATCAGCCTGGCTTGGGTGTTAGAGGTGAGGCTGAGCTTAGTGCTCCATGTAGAGACATCACACAGGAAGGGTGTTAAGATATATGATGCATGCTGTCTGCAGGGAATAGCACATTTATCATGAATGGAGAGATCTGGGTGACTCTAAGGAGAAGCAACTGATGAAGCTACAAAGTGGGGGCAAGAAGCAGGTCATGAGTGTCCTGTGAAAGTATGAAGTTTGAATTTATCTTGAAGATATTAAGAGATATCTTAATATCTTAGACAAGGTTGAGAGAGACAAGTGCACTGGTGTTTATCCGTGAATTTGTTCTTAATGTTGTTTGTCCTGTTAGTGGAGGATGAGGAGCATCATTGATTTTACCTGTGTAGGATATTACATGGAGATGGAAAAGGAGAGCAAAACTACTGGGGTTTGGATCAAGTAAATATGAGTATAGACAGTGTTCAAGAGAAGATGCCTACCTTTGTGGGCGGTAGGTTCTAGAAGACATTGTGACTAAAGAAATTTATGAATTCTATAAGGATAAATAATCACCCACTTTTAATTACTCATTTTATGTAGAATATACTTTTTCCCTTTAGTTGCCAAGATATAGAATATCAATCATTCTGAAATAATGCTGCATACACTGGGTTTGAAAAAAGACCTCATCTCCCTATGTCAGAGAAAACATTGTTTGTTAACATAGTTAGGGATGGGGAATCTTTTTTCTGCCAAGGGCCATTTGGATGTTTATAACATCATTTGCTTAGTGGGCCAAACGAATGATTTCTCAAACTTTGTATGGTCCTTGGGCAGGACGTTCCCCACCCCTGCCATAGATGGTGACTAATGTAAGGTCAGAACTGTGCGAAGTGGTTATGGCATATCTTTTAAAGTTTTCTGCCCTAACCAGTTTGGCTCAGTGGATAGAGCGTCGGCCTGCAGACTGAAGGGTCCCAGGTTCGATTCCGGTCAAGGGCATGTACCTTGGTTGCGGGCACATCCCCAGTAGGAGGTGTGCAGGAGGCAGCTGATCGATGTTTCTAGGTCTCTATCCTTCTCTCTTTCTCTCTGTAAAAACTCAATAAAATACATTAAAAAAATAAATAAAATAAAGTTTTCCTTTGTTTTTGACTTGTAGAATGAAGAAGTAAATGGAAATATTATTAGAATTCCTAAATTTTCCCTGAGAGTTTCAATTTGGATTTTATTCAAAGCTTCCTTTCTTCTTCAGGAGAACATTTCACTCAATGGGATTTACTACCCTACAGATAGGTAATGTGCTTATGAGTGATATTTCCTCTCATTTTGTTCAGAAAAATAATTTAAAAAACATGCTGCTCACTCATTTCTCCCTCCCTGAATAGAGGAAGGACATTTAATCTGCATGTCAACTTCTTTTGCCACAGTCAGTAACCCCAAGTATTTTTAGCTCCTTTTGAAAGTCCATTAGTAATGTTGCCTTTTTTTTTTTTTTTTTGAGACCTTTCCTGCCTTATGCACTGACATCAGCATATTTCTGTTTTCTGCCTGGACCTGTGGGAGAGTTTCTGGGGAGGTTCCTCTTTCATTCTTTCCTGTTCATAAAAGCTGTCTAGATTTTCTTAAGGCTCTTCCTATCTTCCTACTTTTACTCATTAAGGCTTTTCTCATTTTTGTCCTTTTTTAATGTTTGGGTTGTTCCTAGATTGTATGTTATTCTAAATAACCACTCACATACTTTACAGGTTCAAGGTCTCACACCTGTATTCTCTTCCCTGATTGTGTGACCACCTTCCCAGTGTGGGACATGTGAGCTGTGACACAGAATTTGTAGGCGTACAGTGATAAGCGCTATATTCAAAGGTTGACAGCATAATTGCTTGACTTTAAATCCACGCAAATTATAGGGTGAAAACAACATTAGGTGGGAATGTCTTAATACTTTATTTGTTTAATACTTAAGGGGAACTTAAAAACATGCTGAATAAATAATGGGGGTGCCAATTCTTTTTGCTTCATCAATTGAAAGTTGGGGTTCACTGTCTGTGGCATGAAATCAGAGAACAACAGTATGATTCTTACTCCTTTTAGTTGCCATTGTTCATGTGTTTTCTGCCAAGGTGGTGATGTACATTAGGCCCAAGTGTAAACCATGTGTATAGGCATTAAAGAGTTAAAGAGAAAAGCCCTGGTTATATACCAATAAAGTGAAATAAGACTAAGTTTTATCATACATAACAGCATTAACTTAGTATTTCGCTGAAGCTGAAGACATTTACTGTGTGAGGCAGGAATCTCCGTGGATGACTAGTATCATCGTAATGACAGAAAGTCTTCCAGGCAATCCAGAAAATATTTATTTCTCATCTAGAATCAAAGACTTAAAAGAAGGCAAGACAAAGCAAAACTACTCTCTGTTAGTCTGCGTTGCAAATATCTGCACAGTAGCAACTAGGAGGCGGAAGTAGAAATAGAAGAGGGGAAGGATATTTTTTTAAAATATAGTTTTTATTGATTTCAGGGAAGGAGGGAGAGGGAGAGAGAGATAGAAACATGAATGATGAGAAAAACCATTGGTGGACTGCCTTCTGCATGCCCCCCACTGGGGATGGAGCCAGCAACCCAAGCATGGGCCTGACCAGGAATTGAATGGTGACCTCCTGGTTCATAGATTGACGCTCAACCACTGAGCCAAGCCGACCAGGTGAGGGAAAGTATATTGAAAGACATTGTTCTGCGTTATCTGATGGTATAGCTGCCTTTAGATGGTTGGGTTGTCAGTACAGCACTGTTTCAGTTCTATAGGGCTCTTTTTCCTTCCATGACTGACTATTATTTCATTCAAAGTATATGATGGATTTTCAGATGATTCACCTATATACAAATATTAGGATGAACATTTGTTCCAAAGAAATATTAATTTTTAAGGATTATTTCCTTTGTAAAATTTTTCTAGTTATAGCTGCACTCACATTTTAGGAAGCAAAATTTATATAAAGTGAAATTTAGAAATGTTAAGTGTTCATCTTACTGAATTTTAGCAAATACATGCAACACCATGATCAAGACATAGAATATTTTCATCTCCAAGAAAATTCTCTCCTGCCAATTTTAGTCAATTACCACATCCAAGTGGCAACTAGGGATCTGATTTATGTCACCATAGCTTAGTCCTATCTGTTCTTGGATATCAGATAAATGGAGTCATACACTAAGGACTCTATTTTCTGTCTGGCTTCTTTTGCACAAGGCAGTCTTTTAAGATTTACCCATGTTGTGAGTTTCAGTAGTTAATTTTTTAATTAATGGGTAGTATTCTATTATATAGATAAATTCATTCTTTTGCCTATGGACATTTCAATTTCTTCTAAATTTTATTGACAATAAACTGCTATATAAACATTCCTGTACAAGTATTTTTGTGGGTGTATGTTTTCATTTACTCTGATTATATCTATAGGAATAGAGTTATTGGACATAGAGTAGGTGCATGTATAAGTTTGTAGGTTACTGCCAGACACTTCTCTCAAGTAGTTGACTATTTCACACTTCTATCAGCAATAATGTAGGAGAATGCCAGTTGCTTCACATTCTTAGCAATGTTTGGTATTATCTACAAGAATGCAAGTCTCTTATGAGGGACTTGTTATTTTTTGGATTCTATTTTATCTTATTGTGAGTGCAATTTTTATTTTGCAAATTACATGGCAGAAGCAACCCATCCAGTGAATTTTTAAAAACTTCTATTTTAAATAGTATACTATTCCAGTATACTATTTGGATTTTGTATTTGGTTGTTATTTTAGTTTTTATTTCTGTGCTGCAATTTCTTCATTGGTTCACACATTAGTTCCATCTTTTTCTTAATGTCATTAAACACAATGTTAACAGTTGTTTTAAAGTCTTTGGACATGAATTCCAGCCTCTGTTTCTATTGACTGTGTTGTCTCTAGATTAAAGTCACATTTCCTGCTTATTGACATGTCTAGTGACTTTTAAATTTGATATAATTTTGATTTGTGTTATTTTGGCATACGTTTGGTATCCTTATATATTTGACTTATTTATATTATATTTAACCTGATGTTCTTGTAGACAACATATAATTAGCTCTTATTTATTTAACCAATTTGATAATTACGGCGTTTAGACCATTTACTTTTAACGGATTTAAATCTGTTATGTTGACATTTGTTTTTTATTTTTTTATTTTTTAGGCCTTTCTTTTAGATTAATTCAGTAATATTGATATCTCCTTTTTATTTCCCTTTTTGGTTTATTAGTTTTAAATCTTTTCCTTTATAGTAGTTGCTTTAAGGTTTTTAATAAGCATTTTATTTTATTTAAAATATATTTTATTGATTTTTTACAGAGAGGAAGGGAGAGAGATAGAGAGTCAGAAACGTCGATGAGAAAGAAACATCGATCAGCTGCTTCCTGCACACCCCCCACTGGGGATGTGCCCGCAACCCAGGTACATGCCCTTGACCGGAATCGAACCTGGGACCTTTCAGTCCGCAGGCCGACGCTCTATCCACTGAGCCAAACCGGTTTCGGCAAATAAGCATTTTAAATAATATTCTACCAACAAGTAATATTGTTTCACTTGTCATAGAGTAGAGGAATCTTTACAATATTATACTTCCTCCCTGTTTTGTGCTTTGATTGTCATACATTTTAGTTCTATGTTATGTTATAGATTCCACAACATGCTGCTCTTATTTTTTCCTATTAAATAGTTCATTATCTTTTAGGAGATTTATGAAAAAATCTTTTATGTTTATCCATGTGTTTACCATTTCCAGAGATCTTCTTCCTTTGTACATATGCTCATTTCCATGGAGTATTTTCTTTCTGACTGAAGAGCTATCATTTAACCATTCCTGTAGTTCAGGTCTGATTGCAATGAAGTCTTTCAGCTTTTATAAGTCTTTATTTTGCCTTAAGTTTCACAGATACTTATACTGGGTATAGAATTCTCTGTTGACAGTTTTTCTTTCAGTATTTTAAAGATGTTGCACTACTGTTCTTCTCTGTATTGTTTCTGACAAGAAGTCTGTTGTCATTCTTGTGTATATTTATTTGTTCTTCTGAATATTTTAAGATTTCCTCTTTATGACTAGTGTTAAACAATTTCAGTACAGTGTGCCTTTATGTAGTTTTCTTCTATCCACTGAGCCAAACTGGCTAGGGCTATGTAGTTTTCTTTATGTTTATCAATCTTGGGATTGATTGCAGTTCTTATCAAAATGGAAAAATTTTGTCTGTTTCTTTAAATATTTTTTCTGTAACCTGTATCACCTTTTCTTCACTAAATTTAGTTAGATATAAATTTGATGGTTGAAGATCACTAAAGCTGGTTTTTTTTCCCTGTGTTTACCTTTGATTAGTTTCTATTACTGTGTCTAGTTTACTAATCTTTTCTTCTGTAGAATCTAATCTGCTTTTAATCTCATCCAGTAGGCTTTTCATCTCACACATTGTAGTTTTCATCTCACACATTCAAGTGAGAGGGTGAAAGCAGTCCCTGTTGCTCCATATTGGCTCAAATGGAAGCATATTTTGATGTAATTTCTAATGCATAGAAGAATTTCAAGAATTTTCTAATGTGTCTTCATACATCTTTTATTCATTTCCACTAAGTGTTAATATTTTAACCATTTGCTTATGTTCTCTCTCTCTCTGGAGAAATTTTTTAGAGCAAGATCAAAACATCATGTCACTTTATACTTAAATATGTCTGTACATATACTAAGAATAAGAGCATTCTTTTACATAACCAGATTAGAGTTATAACCAGGAAATTTGATATTAATACAATACTGTCATGTTATCCTTTTTATCAATTGTCCCGATAATGTCCTGAATAGTGATTGATTGTTCCCTGCCCAGGATCAAATCCAGAATCCTACATTAAATTTAGTTGTCACATATCTTTAGTGTTTAATTTTGAACAGTTCTTCAGCCTTTCTTTGTGCTTCTTGACCTTGAAATTATTGAAAACGTCGTCATCTGCTTTGTAGAATCTTCGTCAATTTTTATTTGTCTGATGTTTCCTTATGATTAGATTCAGGATATGCATTTTTGGCAAGAATCCTATTGAAGTGATAGTTTATTCTCCTCAGTGAATCTTATTAGGAGTCACATAATGTCAGTTTGCTCCCAAATTGGCTGTGTTAGCTTTGATGACTTAGATAAAATGGTGGTTTTTGAAGTTTCTCTACTTACAAAATTTCTCCTTTATAATTAATAAGTATTTGGTGAGATATTTTAAAACTATATGAATATACAGCTGTCATCAAACTTTTACCTACTGGTTTTAACATCTAATGATTTTCTAACTCCATCAGTCTTCTTATATTTATTAGTTGGATTCTACTATATGGAAAAATTTTCTTCCCTATTTATGTGTTTTTATGATGGTAGATTCATGGATTTTTAAATTTTATTAATATATTATAATACATTATTATAATTATTTATTTTGATACTCAAATTGTCTCAGAATTTTAAAAACCTATTAAGAGCCATAGAAATATGATCGTCATAATTGGTCGGCTTCTGATTGTCTTATTTGTCTTCTCCTCCCCATAAAATGCTCTCCACCCCCCTGCTTCTAGTAAAATGTTATTCATGGTTCAAGGTGCACAGCTTGGGCCTGCGGAGATTTCTTCTGTGATCAGATTTGACCAGCGGAGAATCACTTTATCTGCTCCACTGTGACCTTTTGACGTGTCTTCATGTTTCTTTGAGCATTTTCTTAATTTCTGGCATGATGAGATGCCTCAGGCTTTGTTTGTGCTTTCCTTGCCCTAGCCCCGAAATCTTCATTTCTCCAAGGGTTCTTTTGTTCATAGTAAGGATAATATTTAGAAAACAAAATATGGGGACAATGTGTGCTTATTGTTACTGGTATGCCACCACTTCTGAACACTCTCCCCTAAGAAAACTTAGCTTGCAAATTAATGTATCTCCCTTCTTCCTCACCCTCTTCCTCTCCCTCTTCGCCGCCCTCTTTGCTTCCTCAAATGCTAAGATGTGTTTCATTAACTCAGGAAGACCAATAGGTTCTTCCTTTATATCCAGAAAAACTCTCTCTAGGCCAATGGTTCTCAACCTCCTAATGCCGCAACCCTTTAATGCAGTTCCTCATGTTGTGGTGACCCCCAACGATAAAATTATTTTCTTTGCTACTTCATAACTGTAATTTTGCTACTGTTATGAATCGTCATATAAATGTCTGATATGCAGGATGTATTTTCATTGTTACAAATTGAACACAATTAAAGCATAGTGATTAATCACGAAAACAATATGTACTTATATATGTGTTTTCTGATGATTTTAGGCAACCCCTGTGAAAGAGTCGTTCGACCCCCAAAGGGGTCACGACCCACAGGTTGAGAACCGCTGTTCTAGGCAATTGGCTCAAGCATTAAAAGGGTTAACCTCATTTGTTTTCATTCTCTCAGGGATCTTTTTTACTCACTGATTCATATCTGATGTCTTGAAAACCATTTCATGTATTTCCCAAGGCTTCGTTGTTTCAGGTGGGAGGGTAAATCTGGTGCCTGCTATTCTTTCTATCTTGGTTGAAATTAGGGACCCATATGTCTTTAAAATTTTTGAGTAAGGAGGAAAATGGTGGAGTAAAGAGATCCAAACGTCCATTCCTCCAAAATAAATTAATGAAAGAACTTTCAGAAACTATCTGAATCAACATTTTAAGAACTCTGGAAATTGATGGAAAGCTTGTAGCAATGAAGGAATATGTACTCAAGAAAACCCTCATAATTTCAGCAAGTTCAGTGAGCTTTGTGGCATTTTAACTTACCCTGGACTCATCTCCCAGTTTTCAGCTCAGTGTGGATTTGAAAATAGCAGTTTGTATTCTGGTACTGGAACCAGAGGGAGCAGAATGGACTTCATTAGCAAAATTTTATAATGGCTTGACTTGCTTGGTGCCTTGGAGGCAGACCAGCTTAAAGGCTTGTCTTTATCTTGCACTGTCCCAGGGCTATGGCAGCTACCCAGGGGCTACTTTTCAAAAATTGGGATAGCCAAAGGTACTAGTTGTTGTTGCCAGCACCAATAGATAACAGTTAAGGCAAACAATAGATCATAAAAACCTTGGGGAGGAACAATTGGGGAATAAGATGTTGGGCTAAGAAAACTCTGACTTATCTTGGAACTATGCATACCCAGGGCTGGGCTCAAGAAATCCCACACTCTCAGCTCTGTCTGATCTGCTGGCTCTGCATGAGCAGGAAGTGAACTTGATTCTGGGGCATGGCCTTTTAATCCAGGCCAAGCATCTGCAAACTTTGGCTCATGGACTTAACCTGACCTACAAACTCTATGTGTATGGCCCACAGGCTAAAAATTATTTTCATGTGTATAAAGGGTAAGAGGAGGAAGTGGTTAAGGAGGAAGTGAAGGAGGAGTTAAAGGAGAAGAGAAGGAGGAGGAAGAAGAGAAAGTAACAAAGGTGACTACATGTGGCCTACAATCCCTAAAATAGTTATTTTCTGATTCTTCACAGAGAATATTGTGACTTTTGCTAAGGGCTTGGTCCTTACTTCTTAAGTGTACATTTTGTTGAGTTACAGGTAAATAGAGGTGCTCAGTGAGGTAGTTCTACCTTGGCTGGGCCTGGCTGGGACTTCGACATCTCCCAACACTGTACCGTCTTTGGTTCCTGTATTCAACTATTTTTCCCTGGAGCAGCCATTCCTTGATAGGCTTCATGAAATTCTGTTCAGCCCTCAGCTGAGAACTGCAGGTGACCTTCCTGCAGATCTTGGGGCCCTAACATGTGTGCAGTTTGTTCCTTGGATATAACCTGACCCACAAATTCCAGCTACCTCAGCTGCCGTAAACTCTGATTGCAGCCTCCTCAGCGGTAAGACATTCGTTCTGCTTTGATTCTACCTCCCTGCACCATGTTCATCCGACAGGGCTGTTGGGAGCACAGCTGGATTCTAGCACTTCTCTTCTCTCACAGTTCTGCTCTGCCTGAGGTTTGTGCCTATCAGCAGTTGCCTCATATATTTTGTCCAGTTTCAAACGGTAGTTCTTTAGGATGGGATGGTGAGTCCATTCCAATTAGTCCATTTTTTAACCCTTGTTTTTCATGCAGGTACAAGAGATAAAGATTTGGACCTAAAAAAAGGCAGATAGCTGGGACTAACAGCACTCCTTCCCCTGACACACATGTGCACATATAAAGTAGGAAGCCTTAAAATGCTCTAATCTCAGTGAAAGTGTGCATTATAAAAGCAATCTCCCTAGGATCACAGAAAGGTGACAGGGACATCTGTATGTCTCAGCCCGGCCTCTGGGTGGAAAAAGTATTTTCTGATTTATTTTAAGCATAGGCCTTTACATCACAGGCATAGATTTACACTAGGTTCTTGTCCTGAAAGGCCAAATTAAGAAATTAATGTAAAATTCAGTCTCATGCTGGTGATTTCTAGATATGACTGGCATAATCAAATATAAAAGCAGTCTTGAGGAAGAAATCCTCAACATTGGCTGCACTGTATTTCCACAGATAAAAGTCTATTGAGGATTAAGTCAAAATTCAAATAATGTGATACAGGGAAATAGTCCACCATATGCAAGAGTCAGCACATACAACAAGAACCAGGGAGTTGGGTTGTTAAGCATTTCAGGTTATTGAACAATCTGATTGGTATGTCTAAAATGATTAAATAAATGAAAGAAAAAGAAATAAAATACAGAAGCAAGATGCTACAGAAAGTCCAAGTGATTTCTAAAAAGAATTAGTTAAAAGTTACATATAAAAAAGCTATATAAGAGAAAACTTAATAATTTGGTTAAAAGGCATGTCCTTCTTAGCCAGAAAGATAAATATTAAAATGCAAAAATGCTTCTCAGTGTGCTAATATATTTGAAAATTATGGAAGAGAAGTCAAGAGATGTAGAGAAGAGAATATTAAATAGTATAGATCCAACACTCCTGAAAGTCAATAAAATTACAATAAGTAAGTTAAAAAATAGTAAAAGAACAAACATATTTAGGGAGGAGATAGTTGGTGAATAGAAATAAAATTTTGGATGAATAAAAGAAGATGAGTATTAAGTAATTTAGCGCACTGGAGAAATGCCTAACTAACTCAGTGGAGTAAGTAACAAAGAAGAAAGGCTATTGACACCACAGGACTGCAGAGAGTCTCTGCACCTGGAGGCATTCTGTACATCTGAACCTGAGTGTGAAGTGGGGCCACACCCAGGAAAAGACTGCAATATAGAAAGTCTGGACTCAGGAATATAAAGTGCTGCTGAGGTCAGGCATGAGTACTGTACAGGGCACCTCGTTATTCAGTGAAAGTCTACATAGTGAGTGAGGTCCCCAATTCAGCTACCAAAGTGCTAGCAGTTAACTCATCTTACACTATGACGGAAATATGGAGCATGTGCCTACTGCATATGGCCTCTTGCCCTCAGCTGTTTGGTCAGGGGAGAGTCCTGGATGTACGCCCTGTGCCTAATCTTCTAATACCCTCACTATTTAAGCATCCCCTGTAATGAAGGTTGAGCATTAGGACATGGCAGGTGTCAGTAACTCCAGCTCTCCGCTCCAATCAGTCAGACTCATAGAAGCTCTCCACAGAGGCTCCAAAGAGCCATCTCTGTGCCTGGTGATGGCTTGGGATCAGGGTGTTTCTAGGGTTGAGGCAGTTGGGCAGCCTACTGGAGTTGTTCTCAACTTCTATTATCAATAGAAGTTAAGCCCTGGTGAGCAAAAGAAAAAGGAAAATCAGTTTTATGGATAAAACTGCTATAAATCATCTTATAAAATTCTTTTTTTGATATATGTTTTAGTTCTTCTGTGTTTTGTTTGTTTTTTTGTTCTTTCTAGGAGTGGAATTTCTTCTTAAAAGATAGATGTGTGTTTACTGTTATAACCAGGTGCCAGATCTTTTCCCTAGGAGGCTGTACCATCCAGTATTCCCATCACAATGTGTAAAAGTTTGGGGTTGCCCCTGCCCCTGAGCTGGGGAGGGGATACTCTCATGTCCTCCAGCTCAGGAGGCTGCCCTGGACGCCTCCTTCCTAGCACTGGCCTCCCCTGGAGGAGGGTGCATCTGACACAGTCATTCCCACAGGCTGCTCAGACTGCAGAGGGGACCCTCCAGTGGGATTTGAGGTTTAATGTGAGTGGGCAGAGGGTAAAATTTACCCTGAAGGAAGGAACTGGAAATTGTAGAATTTCAGGCAGCATCAGGATGTTTGAAGGGTAGGGGGGAGAGGGTGAGCATTGGTTTCCAGACATCTATTAACCCCATTCTAGCTCCTGACTCCTGCCCTCCCAGATACATGGAACAGATTAGCAATTAGCCTCAGACATCAGCCTGTTTCCTGCATTCATTCATGCTCACCCATTTGCCTAATTAAAAAAAAAAAGTTTTGGATTACCAACATTGCGTGTCGGCTATCTTTTTAATTTTAACAACTCTGGTAATTGTATGCTTTCATTTCATGATGATTTAAATTGCTTTCAATGAAGACTAATGATACAAGCATTTTTCCATGTGTTTCATGTGTTTTTTTTCTTGATGAATACACCCAGGGTTTTACCAGTTTTGCTAGTCTTTTCCAACACTAACTTTTGGCCCTGTCATTTTTTCCTATTGTTTATGTTTTATTTTCTATTCTTATTTTTATTATTTCCTTCTATCTTAACCTTATGACCAATTTCCCTTAACTATCTTGTTGTATATGTAGAAATAGATATACCTCATAAAATGTTTTGTGGTCCATAATACTTATTTAGTATTTAGTAATGCTTATTTAGTGCTATTCATTCTAATTGTTACAGAGACTTCTCTGGTACTTCCTGTGAGGTTTCTCTAGGTTTTTAGTTAACAATGGTTGATGTTATGTATTTTCTTTCTGTATTTATGTAGGATAAATTTTAATCAGGTGGAGACCAACAGCTGAATATTTTAAAGTCTTTATTGGATAAAATGAGTAACATTTATAAGGCTATATTACAGTCAAAATGGGAACAAAACAGTGACTGCCTCTAGCTGACTGAGATAATCTCCTAGACCAGTGGTTCCCAATGTGGGCACACACCTCACAGGGGGGCAATTTGATTTTTAAGGGGGGCAATTCGAGAATGAGTTATTAACATTGAATTTTTTGCATTTCTTATGGTTCTAGGGGCCTCATATACGGTACAGTATATAACTCTATATTGTGCCATATTTATGCATTTCAGTTCTCTATTATATGTTTTGAAATTTTATTTGCTATTTTTTCATATTCATGTTGTTATTATTGTTTTAACAATTTCTTAGTGATGTCTTCCTCAGTACTTCAGCTGTCCTTTTGTTCTTTTATTTTTCTCTTTCATGGATGCCATGTTCTTTGGAAGTTTGTTTAGACCAAGTTAATGGCCTTTTAGGTTTCCTCCACGTGAATAGGAATTCACTTTTTGAATAATAAGAATTATATGTCACAGGGGAAGGGTGGGGATCAGGATTTTAGAGATGCTTAGGTGGGGCATGCCCAAAAAAGGGTCGGGGACCACTGTCCTAGACTGTAGCCTTGTTTTCGTGCTGTCCGAGGAGGACATTTTCATAGAACTGTGCTGCGTCAGCAGCTCGGTTGCATTCATGTACTTTGAATGAGATCAAGTTGGGTTCAAAAACAGGTAGGGATTTATAGAACCCAGTATCTATGGCAGCCTCAAGAAAGAGAAAAAAGTCGTAGAAGAAAGGGAGGTCAAAAATGGGGAGATAGGATGGAATTACTTCTCACTGAAATCCAGCCATGTGACACTGACACTTTATGCACTTATCTCTGATACTCCTAATATCACATGGCATAGATTATTATTACCATTTTATGTCATTTTTAACAGTTTATTGGTGACAGTATTACAGATATCCCCCATTCCCCTTAGCCCTCCTCCACCCATCCCCCATCCCACCCCAGGCCTTTCCCACACTATTCTCTGTGTCCATTAGTTATGCACGTATGCATATATGTTCTTTGGTAATTTCTTCTCATCCATCCCACTCCTCTCTGAGATCTGTCTGTCTGTTCCAAGCATCCATGCCTCTGGACTAATTTTGTTAGTCAGTTTTTGTTCATTAGATTCCACATATTATTTTCACTTTAGAAAAGAGTATATTCAAGGTTATAGTGAGGTATAAAATGAGATTCAAATTTAAGACTATAGACCCCCAAACCCACTTAACACTGTATAACGCTTATACACAGCCCTCCAAAGTCAGGTGGAGAGCCATACTCAGCTTTAAGCTTCCGTGAGGTGTCAACCAGAGAGAGTACTGATCATGCAAACTTGCTAATACTCACCTGCAGCCCCAGGGGTTAAAGTCTACTGTAATGAAAAGTGGGAAGAAAGCTCCACATATACCCCAACAGTTATTTTTGGGTGGAGGTACAGGAGGGGTGTATAGAGTAAAACAACTGTAGACTTTTCAGTTTAAGTTTTGCTGGAAGTAATGAGGGCTAAGGGAGTTTTAAAAGCCCCCAGGAAAGTACAAGTTGATCTTGCTTTATGCACATGTAAAGCTAATATTTGTATATCAAATTTCTCTTGACATGATTTTGAAGCTTTGCTCCTATTTGGGAAACACACACACTGAAATTCAAGGTCTTGAATACAAGACCTAATAAAAGCAACTCTTAAGCATCCTAACATTCACTTCAAAGAAGCGTTTTGTCTCTGTCAATATACAGTCCAGAGTGATTTATAATTCTCAGAGGAAACTCCTGTGAACATTGGCTAAGTGGGTAATCAGTCTAACTGATCTTTCCCAGTTCAACTGAACATAACTACAAGAACACAGACACTGCCTCCCATGGGGAGATGGGCAGTGGCAAGTGGCTCCCAGCCGGCTATGGCACGTCCTATAACGCCACTGTCCCCTGTGGCTTGAAAGGAAGGAAATGGCCGAGGACAGCCATTTGCCAGAACCTCACATGCTGAGTCTTCCTTTATTTTTAATCACACACTGCCTTTCACATTGCACACTGATTCCTCAGTGGTTTTGTCTTTTCATTTCTCTCTCACCTTCTCTCCCTCACCTCTCCTTTCTTCTTCTTCTCCCCATTTTCCCCAAGGCTACCTTTGGTTGTTTTGATGAGAGTTCTCAATAAATGACATTAGATATTTCTTGATTATGTTGCTTATAATCTTATTCTAGAACCAATTACTAAAGATCTCAGAGGCTGGAAACCCTACAAGAAGCTCCTTTATTAAGACTCTCTTTTTTTTTCAGAGAGAGAATGAGCCATAAGTATCATTCATTCATTCAACAAGTATTTTATTTCACATCAGGCACTGTTCTAGGTTCTAGAGTAGAGCAGTAAATAGAAAAAGAAAGAACAATCATATACAGTTGACCCTTGAACAATGTAGGGGTTAGGGACGCTGAACCCCATGCAGTAAAAAATCTATGTATGACTTTTGACTCCCCCAAAACTCAACTACTAAAACCCTACTGTTGACCGGAAGCCTTACCGATAACATAAACAGTTGATTAACACATATCTTGTATGTTATATTCTTACAATAAAATAAGCTAGAGAAAAAAATGTTAAGAAAATCATAAGGAAGAGAAATTACAATTAAAGTGCTATTTGTATTTATTGAAAAAATCTGTGCATAAGTGGGCCCACCTTATGGTGTTCAAGGGTCAACTGTATACACGCACAGAGCTTCCATTCTTGGCAGGGAATGAAGAGAGATATATTCTTTAAAATGTAAATTATATACCATTTGAAGGTGGAAAATGCTGTGGAAAAATAGAGGACAAGGAGAATGGAAATGTTGTAGGGTTGCACTTATAAAAAGAAGTTTCAATGTTGGTCTTGCTGAGATGACAACATTTGGGTAAAACCTGATGGAAGAGGAGGTGAGAGAATAAGTTTTGTTTCTCTCTGGAAAGATTTTCAGAGGAAACAGTAAGTGAAAACTCCCTGAGATCAAAGTCTCCTTACAGCAAGGCAGTGATACAGGTGGAATGGAGTGAGCAGGCCTGAATTTCCTAGTGAAATTGCTATTGAGCTTTTATGTGTACTTTCTCAGGTGTTCAATAATAATTTGTTGATACTAAAGACAGATTTATTGATACCAAAGAGATTCCTAGATGAGCTCGTACAAGGTTAGGAAGTACACCGGCTGCTTGAACCATGCAGCAGGTTGTTGTAGATTCACGGGAAGCTTGGACAGGTGAAAATATCAGGCCGACTACCAGCATTTTATCAAATGTTTGCACATCAACACATTGAAGCCAACACTCAGAATGCCAGGGGCCTGCCTCTTGAGACACTTGCTCTTATCTTTGCAAAGAAGCCTAAGTTACTAGGTTGTACATAATAACTTTTTGGTAAGAAGGCTTTCTTCAGAATTCCTGGGTTCTCTGTTGTACTGCTGCAGAGGAGAGACAGACAGCTTCCTTTGCCATCTCTTTTAGTTGGTGTTTAGTTTGATCAGATTGAAGCATACAGCTGGATCGTGTTGGCTTGAAGGAGAATGGTGTCAATGGGATTGTAAATAAGAGTGTCAGAGCCCTCTACTGCCATCCCCAACTGCTGCAGTCCCTAGAGATGTAAGCAAGGACTGTGTCCACTCATGCGGTGGCAAGTGGTCCACTCAGGTGAGACTGGGCAGTGCTTCTGTCTGTGACTTTCCTCTCCCACAAATCTGCCTCTCTCTTAATACACTATTTGTAAGCAAATTCAAGGACTCTCCTATTAAAAGTAACTGTGAAGACTCTTTATGGCCATATACACATGCATAGTTTTAAATACGGGTAAAGCTTTTAAATGGGCACAAAAGAACAGACTGCTGATTTCTAGGTTTAATATCTGAAAACCCAATAGATGCTACTCTTGAGAGCCCAATATTAAATATGCTGGGTAGCACCGAGTTACATTTCAGTTCTAAAATTAGTATGCTTTTGCCCTGGCAGGTTTGGCTCAGTTGGTTGAAGCATCTTCCACCAAAAGATTTCGGGTTCGATCCCTGGTCTGGGCACATACTAGAGACAACTGATTAATGTTTCTCTCTTGTCTGTCTCTCTCTCTCTCTCTCTCTCTCTCTCTCTCTCTCTCTCTCTCTCTCCCCCTCCTCCCTCCCCTCTCTCTCAAATAAAACAACAACAACATATCCAAGGATGTGGATTTTTTAAAAAGTATACCTTTGACCTATTTCACGTGAGAGCTTCTATAGCATCTGTTCCACTAGCAGCTCCCCGTTTGGGCCCAACTCAGAAACAAGAACCAGAGAAGTAACCTTTCTCAGGCTGATCAAGCCAGACTACTGCTGAAATAACTGGAAGTTAGCCCTTATAAATGCCCACATCTATTTCTTTGGAAGGATGGCACCCCGTCATTTCCCATAGGTGATGGCCTTGTGCCTTCCAGTCTAGCATCAGGGTTGAGAGCCTTGAGATGGTGGGTATTCACACTGGGCTGTGGACTGCAGTATTGGAAGCCTTAGTTATACCACAGTAAGCCTATAATCACACTCTGATTTGATGTGATTGCTGACATTTGGCACTTGTAAAAATGTAATTTACCTTTGGGTGTGTGTGTGTAGATGATTAAACAAAGTCTTCCCTATTTATTTGGTGCAATGAAGTATAACAGATAAAATGGGGGGAGGGGAAATCACCTTTACCAAGATTAATTTTTAAATGTTTTCATACATTTGGAATCGTTCAATTGGTTTTGATGAAACAGAATTTCACCCTTGAGATACTATTTGAATGTTGGTGTCCATAAAGGTTCTTGAAATTATTAAACACACAGACATACATACACAAACACACACACACACACACATATATAAACACATAGACACACACACACATACACACACACACACACACACACACACACACATTGAAACCAGGCTGCATCTAGTGGGTGAGAAGCAGGCAAACTACTAGACTAATCAAGATCAAGAACACATTTTCTATATTTCCTATCTTTGTTCTCTTCCTTCTGAAACTTTACTCTCAGCAAATACTTCCAGCCTACTGAGAAGGTCATGACCATTTGACCTTAGCCTCCTCACCTCCACTACCTATACCTACAGGCCTTGCTTCCTCCTCACAAGCTCACTCTCTGACTCCCACTGGCTTCTCTCAAACGTCTCCTACTCGCTATAGAAACAGCAGATTTTCCTAATTGATGGCATCTCTTTTTCTGCTTTCAAGTGATAGCAGGAGTTCTGTTTGTGTTGCTCAATACTGGCTACTCAGAAGTGGCACTGCCTGAAACCAAGTAAGCGTTTCATAATATTTGTGAGTGGAGAGAATGGTAGTCCTCCCTTGTCTTACAGCAAAAATAATTCCCTTTAATCTGCTTCCGGAGGTAGTGAGAGACACATGTGAAGATGTGGATGAGCAGCTCCCCTTCCGTCTACACCCCTCTCCTAACCCCACTTTCTCCTTCTCCTCAAGAGGAAACTTTCCTAATGCCCAGACCTCACGGTATCATGGGTGTCTAAGTCATCCATCTCTTCTCTTCCTCAGTCATAATCCCATTCCCTCCATGGTGGGCATTTCCCTGAGAAGGAATGAGGAACATAATCTATTGAAGTAATTTACTTTGATGTCCCAATAATTACATCATAGCTGTTGTGGGGGTGTCTGAATTTCTAAAAGGGGAAGCTTATTTGTCTACATGATATTGTGATCTCGGGAATGTCATGAAAAACTGCTAGTGAATTTTAAAAGAAGTGGGCAGTTTGGAAAGGTTATTGCCTTTCCTTTATGAGAGAGATTCCCTTAGAATTGTTTTCTTGCGAACCTGTCTCTTGTCCCTTTAAAACAGTGATTCTCAACCTTCCTAATGCCCTTTCTTGCGAACCTGTCTCTTAAACAGTGATTCTCAACCTTCCTAATGTCGAGACCCTTTAATACAGTTCCTCATGTTGTGGTGACCCCCAACCATAAAATTATTTTCATTGCTACTTCATAACTGTAATTTTGCTACTGTTAGGAATCGTCATGTAAATATCTGATATGCAGCATGTATTTTCATTGTTACAAATTGAACATAATTAAAGCATAGTGATTCATCACAAAACAATATGTAATTATATATGTGTTTTCCGATGATCTTAGGCGACCCCTGTGAAAGGGTCGTTCGATCCCCAAAGGCGTCGCGACCCACAGGTTGAGAACCGCTGCTTTAAAACCTTCTAAGTACTCTGTCTCTGGGTCTCATCATGTTTATTTTCAAACATCCATTTTGAGATTTCTCTCTCACAGCTGAGGCATCTCTGAGTGGTATTTCCCATCAGGTCTACAAGTGCAGTTGACCAATCTTCCTGATTGTCCTACATCAGTGCTCTTAGGGCCAGACCAGGCTGTGTGGTAGCAGGCAATCCTGGCCAATGGCTGAGCTCTATTTCACTCAGCATGCTCTTCAGCTAAACACTCTTATTCTAAAGGCAATTCAAGGGGCAAAGGAAAAGGGCACAAAAGTGTGACTTGGCAAATCAGCAATCCTGTTATTTGAGAACCATTTTCAGTGATTTGGAATCAGGGCTAGATTCACCTGCCCTGAGGGGCTTGGTATGTCTGGAGTCACTGCGGTGGCAGTGGGAACAGTCACAAAATAAGAGTGGGTTGACAGGAAATGGAGGCACTTTCGAAGTACTTCAACTTTTCTGTTTTTTTTTTTCTTTTTCAGATTGATTTCTTTCATTAGGAGAAGTTACTTCCATCTACATACCATTCCAGCCTCAGGAGGTAGGAGACTGATTTAGTGGTCTTAATTTAGGAGCGTTCTGAATTTTCAGAAATTTATTGTTTAATATTTGAATGCCCCTATGTGACATTTGGATTAATCGACTTGATTTTGGTACAAGTCTTTTGTGAGTTATGCCTCAAGTTGAGTTTGAAACACTGTTTCCAGTTAGTGGTGCCACCACCTTGGACATCAGGCCTAGCGGTAAGAGATTTGAACACGAATTTCAGCACCGTCCCCACTTAAAACCGATAGTAACTTCCTACTGGCTCTGTGCTCTGCCTTACTCTCCTTAGCCTCACCTCAGGACCCTGGATTGAAGACTTCCTGACCACTTTTCCAACCTTATTTCTCTTTACTCTCTCGCCAGTGGCCTCAAGAGGGGCATTGGAAGTAAGAGGGGATTTTAATAGTTATTTGGGGCAGTACCAGCATTTGATGGGTGGGGTTAGGGATGCTGAAAGTTCTGTGCTGTTTGTTGGCAGGCCTATAAATGAAGAATTGTTTCCCTGCTCCCAGTGCCAGAAGGGCATTCACTGATGAATGCTGTTTGTCTGATTACCATTTCCCTCCAGCAGCTCTATAATGATCTCGCTGCCCTTGCTCATATTCTTTGTCCTCGCACCTCATCTGTATTAGTGTTTACTTTCTTTTCTTTACACATCTGTACCTGTCTCACCTGAGATATGCACTTGTGTACCACCTGCCTCTGAATCCATCCATAGACACTTTCTCTCCCGATCTACCTCGAGAGCTTTCCCAACCATCCCCCTGAGCAACCTCTCCATACCATGAATCCCCTTCCTGTCTATTTTGTGCATTACTCTCAGGAGAATGGAGCACATGTTTTTCTTAGTTTGGTTTTAAACTTTTGATGTGTGCCTATTTTTATTCCTCAGGCTCCTAGCGAGCAGTCTCATGTCTTATGCTTTCCATCTTTTATTTCATCTGTCTCTCTAGCTCTCTGCTCCAGCCACATAGGTTTACTTTCTTTCAAATATGCTACATGTTTACTATAGTGCATCCTTGTCTTCCTGGAGATATCACAAGAGGCTTCCCTTGCAGTTAGGTGTGGTGCTGGGACTGCATTCTAGCCAAAGAGATGTGGGCAAAAAGGAAGTGCATCACTTCTAGGCCTGACCCTGGCCACTTTCCACGTGCAGTCACTCCTACCTGCTCTTTCTCTTTCCCAGCCACCAGGTTCAGAGCCAGGACTCCACAGACTACAGGAGGACAGAGCCACATCTAAAAAGACATGGGTCCTTAAATGACCTACACACTGGAAACACAGAACTTGACTCTGATAGTATATGAACAAGAAATTAATTTTAGTTCTGGTTAGCCACTGAGATTGTTGCGTTTTTATTATAGTAGCAACCATTTCTAACACCATCCATACATTCCCTCATAGCTATGAACTTATGTATATTGTTTCCATTGTCAGGAATGAGTTTCCTCTCCACATATTTAAATACCTAGATCAATCCCTTCCTCCTTCTTGAAGCTTTCTATGACTTCACCAGTCCACAGTGACTTCTTCCTCCTCAAATTCTTAAAAATCACACCTATTTCTTTACTGCTCAGTTAGCAAATATATTACACTTGTTTTTAATTTAGCTTTAATGTGTGTGTCTATCTTCTCTGATAAATTTTAAGATCTTTCAAGGTAGCACCTTTGTCTTATGCTTCACAGTATTAGGGATGTTGGAGGTGCTCAGGAAATAATTGTGAGATGAATGAATTAATATACTCAGGCCCTTTTTTGCATCTGTTTTTTTTTTCCGTGTTGACATGACTTATACTACAATATTGGCTCCTTCCATCGGTGATTTTGATGTTCACTCCTGTCTCTGTCTGTTTTTCAGTTAGAAATGCTATTACAAGGAAATTATGCCTTCTCAATATCCCTTCTCTTTCACCTTGTTTACTTTAGTGCTGCTTATTTGTGTTTAATACATACCAGTTGAGTAAATGAATCTGAATTCAGGAAAGAATATAGGAAAAGCATCCTAAACCTCCTATTTTTAGAGATATCAAAACATCGTATCAGATTTCTTTATTTTCTTTGCTATCATGGGAGTAATCACAGGGCTGCCTGACTGTTGTAAATGAGGTCAATCATTACTATATTGACTTTTGTCTAATAAAAAATTCTTCAGACTATTTACTGTAGTGTGATTATTGCTTTTGCAGGTTTCATTTTTGAGTTAATGTATCCTCATACACATATTATTTTTCAAATTTGTGGGGTAATCTGGTGAGACTTTGCTTATAGGGATTTGTTTGGGAAAAAAAAAAAAAAAGCCCACTGAGGCAAAGTCCTTGCCAAGAAATCAAAGTTATTAAAAAACAAACTCATTAAAGCAGACATCAGATTAGTGGTTACCAGAGGGGAGGGGGTTGAGGAGAGGGTGAAATGGGTAAAGGGAGTGTTGATGGAAAGTAGACATTTGGTGGTGAGCACACTGTAGTGTATATAGATGTCTAATTATAATGTTGCACACCTGAAACTTTTATAATGTAATAAACCAAGGTAACTGAAATTAAAAAAATATTTCAACTCCCTCCTTGGCAAAAAAAATTATTTTAAAGAAATTAAAGTTATTGGTTCTGCTCACTCTTCTACCCCAGTGAACCTGCAGATCCCATGCAGCAATCAATAGTGACGATTAAGAGGAGATACACAGGCCAAATATCAGGAGACCTGATCCTATTATTCTAATAGCTTGATCCTCAGCAGCCCACTTCTCTCTGTACCACTCTGTCCACAAGAAAATGGGTCAATATATTTCTCATTTCCTGTTAGGTATCTTATTAGGGTCAATGAGGCAATATTAATAACCATACAAGTGATTTCTGAGTAATGGGCAGATAATAGGCAAAAACAATTCTCATAATATATTTAGAAGATGGTATAAGTCTCTAACTAGTTGTAGTTACTCGGATGTATCAGATGTGCAACAATGGGCCTGCATCCTTTGCTTAGATCCCTGAATTTCATCCCTGAAGGGGGCATATGTTAGGATGGAAAGGAGAGGCCAGTGACTGGGAGATTCCTAAGTAGCAAAATGAGAAGCTCCTTCTGTGAGGAAGTGAGCAGGGAATGAAGCTAGGGCTGCAGTGACTGGTGCTGTCAGGGAGAGTCATGGAAGAAGGGGGCATTTAGGAGAGTAGGAAACAGCCCGTGGTTCAGGGCAAGGCAATACAAAGTTATTAACTAATTGGGGCTTTAATTTAACTACTTCCATACCTTTCTATAAAGGTCTCATCCACTAATTATTGAACATGTCTACTCAGCTTAAGTACCTGCCAGTTAAAGCTAGGGACCAGACCGTTTTATGTCACCTTTGTGTCTATTACAATGTTGGCACAAGGGGAATGTTTGGTGCTCACTTGAGAGAAGATTGATATCTAGTTTTCGTTTCTGTTTGGTCCATTTTATTTTCTTCCAGATTTTGGGACATATTTTCATAGGTGCGTTTAGGTATTCATTCCCTTATTCATTCAGTAATTATGTGTGGGGAGTCACTATAGGGTTAAACCTGGGACTGACCTGTTGGCAAAGTCACAAACAAGCCCCAGCTTAGAGGGCACAGTCCTCTTAAGCATAATTAGGCTTGACCTTATGCCGCTCAGTAGATCTTACCTGGGAAGCTATTGGGCTGAGGGAAGTGCAGCAAGAACAAGAACAAAAACAAGTGAAACTCACAAGAACAGTGTAACTTTGGTAACCACTATTTGTTTACCTCTGACTATAAAATAAAGGCTCAGTTTGCCTCAGGATCTTTCTCTGTGGCCTCAGCCAGGCACAGGAAGATCCACGGAGGCTAAAGAGAGCTAGAGAGTTCTGAACGCTGTCTTTGTGCAAAACAATCTTTGCCAACTCCGTCCACACCTTTGGGAACCCCTGTACCCCTGGGCTGGACCCCGGCAGTTATGCATTACCTGCCCAATACAATTCAGAGAGCTATGTATATAGCCAAAGTTTATTCACAGCTTTCATTCTTGTGGGAGGAGAAAGTGTGTGTTTATATACAACTTTAAGCAAAGTCCTGAATAAAGTGAGGGAGAAAGCCTTGTAAATCTCTAGAGGGAGAGCATTCCTGGCAAAATAATTGCCTCGTTCCAGAGGTAGGAATGTGCTTGCTGTGTTGGAGGACCAGCAAGGAGGCCAGTGTGAACACGTGAAGTAGCAAGAAGGAGAGGTATAGGAAATGAAGTCGAAGAGTTTGACTGGGGCCAGATTTCTCAGCATTTTGGGGCAATGGGAAGGACAAGGATTTACTCCAGGTGAAATGGGAAGACATTGAACGGCTTTGAGTGGGGGAGACCTGCTCTGATTTCCTTCTCAGAGGAATATAGATGTAAGCAGCAAGAGTGCCAATGAATCTTTTGCTTTGGTTCAGAGAGAAATTATGGTGGCCTGAACGAGGGGGTAATGGTAAGAGACAGCCTTCTCAAGCAGTCGCCCCAATCACTGTTGGAGTAGAAAGATGATGCTCTGTTTTACAAGTCTGAGGCCTGGGCCCATAATACCATACTGAAATTAGAGCGCCCTTGATCTTGCTTTTGACACTGGGATCTTGTTAATCTAGGCCTTCAGATCCTGATCAGAGCTCGACACGGCACCTGGGGGTACAAAGAAAATCAGAATACGAGAAGTTTGAGGAGCAGAAGGTGGAGAAAGGAGAGTAATAGGACATGGTTTCTGATGTCACAGGGATCCCCGACAACACCCCAGTCACACCTGGGGACACAGTCCAATCCTTCTCAACACATTGGCTTTCATGCCTACCATTCCATTAGAAGCCTGCCTGCTCAGGTCATCAGTGACCTCTAGATGGATGTTCAACACCTGTGTTTCACTTGGTACCTTTGTTGATTTTGTAGCACTGGGCACCATGCCCTCTCTTGGTTTCCAAAACATCAACTCTACTGCTCTGCCTTCTATTCCTCTGATAGTTCAGTCTGTCCTTTGCAAGTTATTCCTCTGTTAGCTTTTCAAATATTTGTGTTTCCCAGGGATTTATTCTCTTCCCTTTCTCTTCTTACCCTTTCACTGTCTCAGGGACTCTCGTCCAGTTCTGTGGCTAAAGCCATTGAGCATATATAGATACCCCTTGCCCCCGTCTTCATTCTTAGCCCTAACTTCAGACTTGAGCCTCAGGCTGCCATCCCAGCTGCCAGCTGGGCAGTCCTACCTGGTTGTCCCACAGTCCTTTTAACCTGGGCTTGCAGCCTCAGCCTTCTCTAGGATCAGGCTGCTCTTTCCTTTCGTTATTCTGCTTTTCAGTTTGTGGAGCCATCCTGCATTCCTCCTTTTTTCCACCCAGCCTCTTCCCCTACCAGTCATTTACCCAATCTGGATGATTTGTACCTACTAGAGATATTTTAATCCCTCCCTAACCACCATCCTTGCCAGCACTGCTCCAGCGGAGCCTCTCCTCATCTCTTTCCTGGACTTCCAAGTAATCTCCATGCCTCCCATCCATTTCTTTACTCCCTCGGGGATCTACCTATCCTGCAGTCTGATCATGTCACTCCTTTGCCATGAACTCCACAGGGCCCCTGTCACATGCAGTGTGCTGTCTGTTTCCTCAGGAGACCAGGCAGGGCTGTTCGCCCTCTGGTCCTTGCCCATCCTTCAGCATGATGCCCTGTGCCCATTTTCCACTGTCTTTCACACTTTCTGTCAATACCTCTTATTCTCCCATCACATCAGGTTTCACGCTGGTGCCCATGCCACTTCCTTGGCCTGATAAACCCTTTTTCCTTCTTTATTTCTGTCTGGCTAATTCCCAGGGAGTCTTTAAAACTCAGCTCTGTGACACGCATCCTCTGGATTGCCTTTTTTGGTGTCTTCACGATAGGTTTGATTGCCTTTCTCAGTGTCCCTGGTGCCCTCACAGCATCCAGTACTCATCATCATGGCACCATCCATCTATTCATATGCTTCAGTGTCTTTTTGTCCCTTCTGAGCCTTCATTTCCTTATCTGTAATGGGGATAATAGCAGTACCTATCTCTGAAGATCACTCAGAGTATTCAGTTAGGCAATCCCTGAAATGAACTTAGAACAGTGATTGGTGCCTAGAAAACATATTGATTAATAGCTATGATGATAATATTATAACAAAAATATATTACAATTAACATGATTGATAATTATTATATTATGACAAACTTATTACTACTAATAAAAGCACATTCTTTAGCAGTGCCCCTCTAACGAGCTGACCATTAGGCAATTTTAGAGTGATATGGCAAAATTGACATGCCTGCAATAACATGAGTTTTTCCACTTCCTAAAGTTGGCCATGAATAGCTTGAGTCATGGTAAAACATGGACAACAGTTTGAGATGAAAATTAGAATGCGCCTAGCCCCTGGCTGCAGTAATAAGCTCTTGGTCCAGTAATGAGAAAGGCCCTCATTTTCAAATCATGTTCCCCAGTCCCTGAGAACAACATTGCAACAAGTTAAATAGATATCAAAACAGACTGAAATTACTGACCCTGAGGGGCTCGGTGTCCTAGGAATAAAGGCAAAGTCATATAGCAGAAAATGTGCGGGACCAGGACACAGTGGGGGCAGAGAACAGACACTCGTTGAGCAGCTAGCTGTAAGTATTTTACATGTACCTGCCAATTTAATACTCACAATTCCATGAACTAAATAATATTATCCTGTTTGCTGATGGGGCAAGTTGCCCAGTATCATAGAGTTAATGACGTGACCCTGAATGAACCCCTTAGATCAGCGGTCGACTATTTGCTCTTTGCTTGCCTGGTTTGATCAAATCTTTTAAGTGTCAGGTTAACTAATTTCCTCAGGAAATGTCCACACCTGGATATCCACTGTTATAATTGCATCCTGGGCTTTGAGCTCTTATCATTCCGTAATCAAATGTGACTAACTTTCTCAGCTCAATCTGTAAAGCCTAGAAGGGCAGGTCGGGGCTGTATCTTTCTGGTTCATACCTTCGGAACCAAGAACTAGGACAGAGCCTGGCTTATAGTAGGTACTCAGGAAATGCCAGTTTGATCAGCTTTTTTGTCTTTAAAAAGAGATGTCTGGAGCGTGTAAGCTGTAACATTCTTCTTAATTCTGTGTTTCTGGTGATCATGTTCAGACTTCGCAAGGGTAGAGAACTGAGCCAGACTTTGTGTTCCCAGGATGTTGATGCTGTAGGAAGGGCATGTCTACAGATGCTGTGGGTTTTGGTTATGGTCAGTAATTCTGGCCAGATCTTTGTACTTCAGGCACCGGCAGGAGCTCCTCATCTCCTCCTTCCTTCCTGTAGAACATGCTGACAACTGATGCCACTCTCTCACCCCTGGAACTCCTCACCCAGATCTGTACAGGAATCTGGGTGCAGTCTTCTCACAGACACATTCACACAGCCCATTTCAGTGCATACAGTTTCACTATGAATTAGTACACAGACACAGTTGGGAGAACTGAAATGGTAAATACAGGGAATTTATAATGCTTAAAAAAATACTTGCTCTTAATTGTCAAAGATACGATTCTTGGCTTCTAGTTCCTGCCCATGACTGACCCCTCAGGAGACCTGGCAGGACTGTCCACTATCAGGTTCTAATTCCAGCTCTTGGAAACGCGATTGCTCCTCTTTAGGATGGGAGTAATGGTATCTACTAGGTTGAAACATATATAAAATTGCTGTTTTGGTAGGTCACAAAGGTCAAATATTGACAATTTTATGTAGCTCAACTTAATACATCATAGAATTGTTCTAGGCTCAATGAATAATGCATGCAGAGCACTTATCATAATGCCTGTCACAGGAGTACTCAATACATGCAAGCGACGATGATCCTAACGATTTTTGTCTGAGACAGTGATTGAGATATAATTGGACTTCTGCCCTTAGTTTAATTTTTCTAAGTGGCACCAGCCAAATGCCTAGCTTTGTCTGTTGAAAGGTAAAGAGGAAGCAGATAACCCCTGAAGCCTTCTCTCCCCAGTACATCACCTTAAATTTGATATTGGAGAAGAATGGCAGGGGTCTCATCTCCCACGTGGACATGTTAAATCTCATAGCTCTCTATACCGAGAGAAACCTATTCCCTGAGCCTCTGGTACACCAGGTGCTCACCTCAGAAGCCTTTGCTTACACTGGCCAATTAATACTGCTGGGACCCTAGTTGAGTAACAATATTTGAGTGTCAGATAATTCATTTTCATTTCAAACAAATATTTGTTGAGTGCTTCCTAGTTTTTAGGCAATGGCATCATGCTTTCACAAACCAAAATGTATCCTCAGTATAATATTGGCATTCATTCCACAATTATTTATTGGACATTTTCTGGATACCAAGGATTATGTTGGACAATAGATAAAATGGTGACCAAATCAAATACAATTCCTGGGAGTTTACAGTCTACTAGGAGAGACAGACATTAAATATATCTTATAAAAGTAAGTATAAAATTGCAGTTGCGGGAAGTATTATGAATGAGAATATATGGTATTATAACGCATCAAGAAATACAAAGCTTTGATCTAGTCTGGGGAGATAGAGCATACCTGACAACTAGCTCACATCACACCATTGAGAGAATTAGATAAAGATGTCCTAGGAAATACAATTCTGTGTCAGATTATAGGGGTTGGCCTGTGCAGAGTGTGGCTGGGTTCCAGCCATCACTTGTCCCTCAGCTAGATGCTCTCAGGTAGGGTGAACCGGCTAAATGGACACGGCAACTTTCGGTCGGGTTGGGGGTGCTTCCTTGAGGAAATGATGTTGGAACTCCTGTTATCCGAGAGGGTGAGAAACTAATTATAAATATTTGAAGGGGTATTGCTTATATTCAGTAGAGTTGAGAGTTGGAGCAGAGCCCAAGACAAAGAGAGCTATGTATGCAAAGGCTCTATGGCACGAAGAAACAGGGCCCATTTGAAAAACAGAAAATATTCAATGGAACTAGAGGTCAGAGAGGGATAGAGAGCAAAGTGGGAAATGCAGCTGGAGAAATAAGCAGAGATAAGAACTTGTGGGTCTTGGAAGAGGTCTTGGTCTCCACCATGAAAGCAATGAAGAGTCACTTAACTGTTTTTAAGTAGATGACAGTAAGAGAATTAAATTTTTGTTAATAGCACTTTGGATGTTAGGAGGAAAATGGCTTGGAGAGAAGTGGCAACAGTGAGTACAGGGAGACCAGTTGGGAGGATGTCCAAGGTGGGAAATGGTCATAGTCTGTAATAATGAGGCATCCAAGGATAAGGAGAAAATGGTACATATTCAATACACATTAGGGGGTAAACTTGGTAGAAGTTCTGATGGATTTAATATTGGGAATGAGGAGAGGAAGCAGTCAAGGCTAATGCCCAAGTTTCTGGTCCGTGGAACAGCGTGGATAGTGGAGCCATTCCCTGAGAGAGAGAACCCTGGAAGAGGGTCATGTTGGGCAGAGGAGAGGCTGAGTTGGGGTGTCATTTGTGGCTTCCAAGTGAAGTTATCAGCTAGGCAGTGTGATTCCTATGTCAGCAAATCAGAGGCGAGGCCTGTGTCAAAGACAGATTTGTAAGGTGTCAACCAAGATGGCCATTAAAGCCATAGGTGAGATTGAGATCATCAAGGATGAAAATATAAATAAGACAAGAAGACTTAGAAATGAGCCTTTAGGAAGTCAAGGCCCTCTGTGGCCAGATGTAGGAAGATAAACCTTCAAAGTTGTTTTTACATTCATTACTCCAGAAACAAAAGCTCAGAGGGGTTGAGTCATTTGCATAGTACAGAGAGCTAGAAAATGGGAAAGGTGGGATTTGAACCTGGATCTTTTATATTCTGGAGCTCTCACTTCCCATTATGTCACATTTTCAGTTTTTAAATAATTAAGTTTTGAAAACTTCAAAGAATATTCAGTATTTTGTTTAGCATTGAATAACTATTTTCTTCAATGCAACTTAAAAAACACACACTCCACATCCAGACTAAAAGGTCTACACTGTGAGGGTGAGAAGAGAAAGGCATAATGGTGTTATAAAGAGGAATAAAAACCAGAAACTCTATCAGCCCTGGGAGCCTGAACTTCCCCAACTTGACATAATTAGGGGTTCACTTAACACTCACTTATTAACTGACTTTGACACCAACTACATTAGAGAGAAAAAATTAGCATCAGGTGTAGCAGACACCTCCAGGCTTTCATAAAAGCTTCCCTAGTGGCTGGGTTCCTTGTCTGGCTCCCGCTGAAATTCTAACTATACTTTGACACCTCCACAGAACCTGTGGGCTCCCATCTCTGTCTGTCTCAGGTCAAAGAACTGAGAAACGGGTCCCAGCCAGTCCTGGGAAGCAGGTGCAGAGCTTCAGCTGAGTCTGTTGTGTACAGTCACTTGTCCTTTGGCTAAAGCACATTACCTGGTAGCCGATAGCATGTTAGTCAGTCCAAGGGTTTCGTAAAATAACCTGGGACTCAGAAAAAGTTGGAAAGAGCTTTCTGGGTATTGCTGTCCTGAGATGACTAGACAAAACTGGTTGGGTCTTGTAGATGTCTTCAGACGTTTTCCCCTTCTTTGTAATTAAAGGTCAGGAGAGGATTCTGACTTGGAAACAACACTGAAGTGAAAACTAAAACAA
>NW_006284340.1:3390405-3393686 GCF_000327345.1 Myotis davidii
GAGAACTGAAAATTTCACTTTAATTTATTTAGGGCAGGAAAATAACTCAACAATCTAAAGGCCAAACACACTCAAACAAGTGATCCTCACCTACCCACTTACACAAACAAGGTTTTTAAATGTCTTAACTAGAAAGGGAAAACTTGAAGAGTCCAAGGTAGGCAAAATTTGCAGCTTCACAGAAATTGGTTGTCATATTCTTTCCTTCACAGCAGTTCTGGGAGGAACTTCTTCCAAGATCTCATTGAGAACCTAGAGCTGTCCTGCCTAAGGTGACCATCTTTCATTTGATAATGGTGACTCTGGGTGACTGCAATAGCATTAAATTATAGTTCACAGAGGTGACAGGATACCTCAAAACAGATATTACTAGGGAAATTGGGCTGTTCATAGGTTTTACATTCTTGTGATCTCTCTCCATTTTGCTAATATGATGGTGTGGGTGAGCTAGAGAAATGAAGAAAGTGCTGCACATGGAGTTCAAGGACTTTAAATTTCAGCCTCAGTCCCATTTGCCAGCGGTGTGGCCTTGACTAAGTCATTTAATGCAGTTACCCAAACACATATTGAGTGTGACAGGGGAGCTTGGCCATAGCCAAATAATGAGGTCTTTCATGTTATGTGAGGCACTTGGACTTAATTCTAAGAGCAGTAGAAAACCCAGAGGATGCCTTCAGCAGCAGAGTAACATGATGAGATGTGCCTATCAGAAAGATCTCCCTGGTTTCAGTGTATAAGGCAGGTGGCCAGGGCAAATACAGGAAACTCCTGCACCTGTAAAGCAAGAAATGTGAATGCATCACCTAGGGAAATAATAACAAATATGGAAAGAAGGTGTTAGATGTGAAGCATATTAAGACAGTAGAAAAGACAGTGTAAGTTGGATATGAACCTAAGGGAGGAGCAGAGGATGACAGAGATTTCTGGTTTGAGTTACTCAATAGATATCGCTGTCTTCACTGAGTTAATAAATAAGAGGAAAGAACCAGGGTTTATGTTTGATTATGAGGAATTTGGTTTGGGGAATACTCAGTTTGAGGTGCGTATAGAGAACACCAGATGTTACTGTAAGGTGAACATCTTGGGTCCAAATCAGGAGACAATCTGAGTAAAAACTAAAAGATTTTTAAGCCATATATTTATACATAGTAGATGATATTGTGAGCATGGATAACCTCATGTAGAGAGGTATATACAGACTGAAAAGAGACGAGGACTGAGAATGGGACCCTCTGGGAACATTAAGGATTTAAGAGGCAGATGGTAGAAGAGGAGTTATGAAGTACAAGAAGCCATCAAAGTAGGTGAAGCTGCTAAGTATAAGAATGCAGACTATGGGTGTCTAGATTGATCTCTGTTGGGGACGTGCTGTAAGGCAGATAGCTAGAGAACCAAGGTGGAAGGAGTTCAAGTTGCAAGTCAGAAAGATATTGATTGATGAACCTTAGAATACAGGTTATATATGAAAGGATAAAAATACTCAGAAGAAATAGGTCATAAATAATCCCAGAGGGAAAAAAGAGCTTCCAGAAAAGCTTGGCCAACAGAGTAAAAGTCACTGAGAATTCAGGTATTGTAGGAACTCAAAAATGGATGCTTGAGACAATGAGGAGATGGAATGGTAGGTATGTGGAGATATTTTATAAGTTCATTTGCAAAGAAAAAACAGAAATGGTGCTGATTACTAATGAAAGAAGGGATAAAGGCTTTTTTTTTTTTTAGATAGAAGAGACTTAAACTGAGTCATATTTTTAGGAGCTAGTAAGAAATAGCTAGTGAAAGAGAAGTTATAATACCAATGGGGTCAGAATCCTTAGGTTGGAACCTTGTTTGAGGAGGAAAGATAAACTTTAAATAGCTTTCTTTTTTAGTTTAAGATCAATGGGAGGGAAGAGGAGAATGGTTGTGGATTGAATTATCTGTAATGGAGTGAATAGGAATTCATGGACATTTTCGCCCAGTGACCACTATTGTCCTTATGATGTGGGAAACAAAGTCAGATTTAGATAGTCTGGAGGGAAATGGTAAATTAGGAGTTCAAGAAGTGTAATGGGCCCTAACCAGTTTGGCTCAGTGGATAGAGTGTTGTCCTGCAGACGACTGAAGGGTCCTGGGTTCGATTCTGGTCAAGGGCATGTACCTTAATTGTGGGCACATCCCCAGTAGCGGGTATGCAGGAGGCAGCTGATCGATGTTTCTAACTCGGTCTATCCTTCTCCCTCCCTCTCTGTAAAAAATCAATAAAATATATTTTAAAAAAGAAGTGTAATGGTTTGTGGCAGCTGAATTTCCCAGACCATGGAAATGTACAAGGATTAGAGATATCAGTAAAGAAGACTGTATCTCTTGTCCTCTTTATGCATTGCTCTTCAAGGTTTTCCCCCCAAATGTGGGGTTGCCAAACTGCTCTTGAGAGAAACTCACATGAAAGGAATCTAGAGCCTCTATGAAACATTGGTGTTCCAGGTTTCATGTGGATAAAACATATATTATTCCTTCTGCCCTGGACTTAGCTGATGCCAAGTACAGACAGACTGGCTCTTTGAACAGAGTAATGATGAGATGCTTTGATTCTAATGCCATCTCTCCACTACTGAGGACTGCACCAGTTTCTTTCCGAGTTTCCCAGATGCAAACATTTCTTGATACAGTAAGTTGAAGACAAGCCAAGTAGTTCCTGAAAGAAAAAAAACATAGTCTCCCTATTGATAGGACTTTAAACCTATATCTTGAGAAATAAATACCTGATAGCATTTGATTCCTTTTGAGCCTATTTTTATTTTAAGAGCCTAGCACATTGGTGGTAAATGGCATCTGAGTCATGTGAGATGGATATGCACTCCCAAGTAGACACTTTTTAAAATTGTTTTATTACTTAAAGTATTACAAAGAGTATTATATATGTCTCCTTTTTTTTTTTCTCCCCTTGACCCTGCCCTAGCCTCCCATACCCCCCAGTGTCTGTGTCCATTGGTTATGCTCATATACAAGTTCAAGTTCAAGATCAAGTCCTCCGGTTGATCTCTTACCCACCCCCTCAACCCTTCCCGGCCTTCCCGCTGTAGTTTGACAGTCTGTTCGATGTTGCTCTGCTTCTGTATCTATTTTTGCTCATCAGTTTATTATGGTCTTAATTATCCATAAATGAGTGAGGTCATGTGGTATTTTTCTTTCATTGACTGGCTTATTTCACTTAGCATAATGCTCTCCAGTTCCATCCATACTGTTGCGAATGGTAGAAGTTCCTTCCTTTTCACAGCAGCATAGGATTCCATTGTGTA
>NW_006284340.1:3393726-3452204 GCF_000327345.1 Myotis davidii
CAGCACTTGTCGTTTGTTGATTTGTTGATGATAGCCAGTCTGACAGGTGTGAGATGGTACCTCATTGTTGTTTTGATTTGCATTTCTCAGATGATTAGTGTTTTCATATTTCTCTTGGCTTTCTGAATGTCCTCTTTTGAAAAGTGTCTATTTAGGTCCTTTGCCCATTTTTTGATTGGATTGTTTATCTTCCAAGTAGACTCCTTTTGATCCCTAAATTTTTCCTCTGAGAGAAGAAAGTTTGTTCTGCCACATTAAGGTTTATAGTTTGAAACATCATATATTTCCTGTGTATGTGTGATTGTCATTGAATATCTCAACCTTAACCCACAACAGATGAGTCTTCCTTTGCAGAGCCCACCATGTGGCTTTGCAGCAGAAAAGATAGAGCAGTTCTGTGTCACCATTACCAGTCCTAATGAATGATGCCTTCACCAGGTCCTGGAAAAAAGCCTGATCTGCCAACATTACCCTCAATAATGTAGTTCCTCTCACATTCTGTCTCCATTTCCTCTTGTAAATGTGCTTTATCTCAATATTCTTGGAAACGCTCCTTCCTTCTGCTGGGGTGATTAATGGATGGATGGAAGAGATAAGAGAAGAAAGGAAAGAGGGAAGAGGCAAGAAAATGAAAGTTAAAGATCTCAGTATCTGAGCTAACTTATCAAGAGGAATTGCATTCTAATTGAAGGAAATCCAAGCCAGTTTAAAGTAATGAACCAGCCCAGCTGACATGGCTCAATGGTTGAGCATCGACCTATGAATCAGGAGGTCACAGTTCGATTCTCAGTCAGGACACATGTCCAGGTTGCAGGCTCCATCCCCAGTAGAGGGGGTTCAGGAGGCAGCCGATCAATGCTTCTCTCCCATCGTTGATGTTTCTATCTCTCTCTACCTCTCCCTTCCTCTATGTAGTAAATACAAATATACTTAAAAAGAAAAATACAAAGTAGTGAACAAAAAGAAAATTCATATAAAAGTACATGAATGACATGTCTCATCACAGAAAAAAAAAGAATTTTTATTATGACCTGAATATTTTATGGGAAGACAGGTATTTGAGGAATGTCAAGTCCTTACCTACAGCCATGTTCACCAATATTGGGATTTAAAAGTAAAATGGTTAACTCAGCTGTGGTCCTAACGGAATGCAGTTCTAGAGAATAGATTTGTGACGGGACCATAGAAAGCAGCACAAGTGGGTCACAGTAAGCTTTATGCTAGCAGGGGCCAAAATAGAGAGTGTAAACCACTGGATGACCAGAGAGTGTAACCCAGGTGGAAGTGGCTGGTTGGTTCTTTTTCCATAATATGCAGAATCACTCATCAGAGAAATACATTTCTTGGTTCAGCCATGGGTTCATTGATTCCTTTACCTGTGGGCCAGCAGTTTTATTTTTGATATGTCAACTGCTGCTACTGTTACAGAGACAGTAGCCAAGACCCATGAATAATTTCTGCTTGGTAAATTTTACTCCTGGCAAGAATACCGGGTTTCTGACCACTTCCGTTTTTTACTAACTTTCTCCCCATGTACCTTCAGCCATTTAAACTTCTTGTTCATTTTTGTTCTTGAACGGTTGACTCCAGGGCTTATAGTCATCGAGATCATACTGAAAGAAAGAATAAGAGGGAGAACAAGGGGAAGCTGAAGTTCGGTGCCTTAGCTTGTAAGCTCCTGAATATAGTTTCAGGGTATTTTAAATATTCTGGCCCTAACTGGTTTGGCTCACTGGATAGAGCGTCAGCCTGGAGACTGAAGGGTCCCAGGTTCGATTCCGGTCAAGGGCATGTACCTTGGTTGCAGGCACATCCCCAGTAGTGGGTGTGCGGGAGGCAGCTGATCGATGCTTCTCTCTCATCAATGTTTCTAACTCTCTATCTCTCTCCCTTCCTCTCTGTAAAAAAGCAATAAATTATAAAAAAAATATTCTGAACAGTGTGTAATGGTAATTGATAAGAGTGAAACTGTATAGTTGCTTTAAGTGGATGTCAATAGGATGAGAAGATACTATCTGCTCCCTATTCGGTTTCTAATTCTTCATCAATCCTGCTTCAAAGCCGCTGTCTCCTCCAGGTGATGGTTAAGTCTGTCCCTCTTCCTCTCACACACCTTATGAAAAATGGCTTTTCCATATGCAGCTGTCAGGAGGCTGTGGAGTATGGAGTACGGCTCAATGGACATACAAATGTGCAGCTGGACCACAGCCCCTTCCAGCAGGTGGCTGGGATATAAATCACAGTGAGCTCACATTTCTCGAGTAATGGGCTGTTTTAGGGGAACTGCCATGCATGAGGAACCGGAGGAAAGTGGAGGGATGTGAGGGAGGTCTCAGTGGAAACAGGCCCTGTGATATGTGGAGAGACAGAGCCAAGAGTCATGTCTGAGGCACCAAAATTCTTGTGCTCTTGCAAATAGCAGAACAAAGCTAAGTGCGTAGGGTCTAGTTATGTTTGTTTCCCTGTGAGCTGATGGAAATTTCTTAGGATCAATCACTCTCTTTTTCAGCACCTTCCATTTGCCAAGTACCGTGCAAGGTCCTGGAGCTTTTGTTTTTGAATGAAACAAAATCATTGCCCTAAAGTTCAGTGGTGGAGGGGCATGGGGGATGGCAGTAGGATGGGGAAACAGGTTTTATAGTGATGATGACCATAATAATTCAAAATGCTATGTGATGAGTCATAATAGAAATAGGTATTGGGACCTGTGCGCTCTCAAGAGGCACAACAGGTGAGTCTGTTTGGTGTTGGTTTTTCAGAGGTGACATTAAGTAGAACAGTTCCTGAGGAAGATCAAGATGAGGTAGGGTAATAGTGGATGCAAGGCTGGAGGCCCAAAAAAGTGCATTAATCCTGTTTTGTGGCCAAGATTTAATCAGTTCAAGTTCTTGAATGTTTTCTTTCAAGCCCCTCTTGTTAAAGTCACTGGAAATTCTGTTGTGGGTTTCTCTCTCTCACAGTGACATCACACCTGAACACATGTTGCCCATGAAAAGAAATTCAACTGCTTTTCCTCTTTCTCTCTCCCTCTCTCTCTCTCTCTCTCTCTCTCTCTCTCTCTCTCTCTCTCTCTCTCTCTCTCACACACACACACACACACACACACACACACACACACACACACACACTCATGCATGTGAATGCACACATGCACCAAGGAATCTCAGCAGCCTCTAGCGATGGAAAAAGTAAAAACAAAACAAAACATATTCACCTTAGAGTTTTTAGGAAGGAACACAGACCTGCTGACACCAAAACCTTGATTTGAAACCCAGTGAGACCCATTTAGAACTTCTGACCTCTGGAACCATAGATGATAAATTTGTGTTGTTTTAAACCATGAAATTTGTGGTAATTTGTTACAGCAGCAATAGGAATATAAAACAGATTTTAGTATCTGAAGTGAGATGCTTCTATAATAAATACCTAAATAAATGGAGAACTGGATTTTGAATTGGCATATGGACAGAGGTGGGGAGAATGCAGAGACTGATGGGGAAAATATATCTTGCGTTAAATAGACCATTAATAAAAATGTGTATGTTAATGACTACTAGGGAGGACTCAGGAAAGTGTGAGGAACATGATAGAAGAAGCACGCCTAAGTCATTATGAAAAGACTGTTCATAGAAGCATAGGTGTTAATGTTGCTGTCAGCTAAGGTCTTGGATAGAAAAGAGGCATGTGTTGTTGGAAACTGGAGGAAAGGAGACCCTTGTATAAGCAGACTTCAGAGATATTTCAGGTTCCCTTTCAGACCGCTGGAAACAAGTGAGTATTGCAATGGAGGGAGTAGTAATCTTTTTCTTATTAAAAAAACACAACATCTGTGAAGCACAATGAAACGAGGTATGCCTGTGTAGTGGCAGAAAGCTTAGCTGAATTATGTCCCATAGTTATGAGGAAAACAAAACTTATACACAGTGAACTTGGATATTTGACTAAGAAGATACTCAAGTACAGTGCTAAAGCTGTGGCCTCATTTTATTGCTGCTTGTAACCAAATGGGAGGAGAAAGAGATGGATCGAGGAAAGAAGTGTTAAAACAGGAGCCAAGAATTGATGATTTGGGAAATTCGCAGGCTGTTCAGATTGCAAAAGACGCTAAAATTTGGTAATTCACTGCCAGGAAAGTGCTCTGGTGAGAAAGCTAAGGATGCGCTGGATAACCTTTCGCTTGTGCCTCTGAAGGTTGGGGAATCTGGTCACACAGACAAAGGGCTCTTTGAAGAGATTAGTCATATGAATCCCCTATCCATCTCAGGAGAAGCCAGGAATATGAATGATATCCAGGACATATTGTGAGGGAGCCTATTGTTTAATGGAGTGGATTCTCATGACCTGCACAGGAGACACAAAATTTTGAGAATTTTATACCAGTACAGACACTCTCCCCTTGGACTGCAAAGAACAGAGGCTGTTGGATCTCCAACATTCTACAGTCAAGAAACTGGCTGGTATACTCGTCTGGAAACATGTGCTACCATTCATGAAAATGGAAGTATTACTCAAAGGGCAGAGCTGAGAATCATAGTGGATTTATTCCCAGTTTTGGAAACCAAATGAAGTTTTTTTCTGGCAGGATTTCAAATTTGCTCATTAATGGTCATTCTTTTTTTTTTTTCTTCTCTTAATTTCATCCCCCATTTTTGTCACGTAAATGTTTATAAATGTTATGATGTGCCTTTCCCACCATTCTTTTTGGAGCAGATATTTGGTTCTTGTGTTTCACAGGTTCATAGATGGATGGATCATACCTAGACTTTCAGTCATACTTGTTTAAGGATCAGATTTTGATTTCATTGATTTTTTTCCTTGTTTTTAATTTCATTGATTTCTATTCTAATTTTTTTATTCCTTTTTCTTTTTCTTTTTTTTTATATTCTGTGTGCTTTAGGCTTAAATTGCTCTACTTTCTCTATTTTCCTAAGGTGGAAGCTCAGATTATTAACTTTCTATCTTTCTTCTTTTCTAAGACATACACTTAGTGCTACACATTTTCCTGTAATCACTGCTTTCTCTTCATATCTCACAGATTTCACACATAGTATTTTCATTTAGTTAAAACTATTTTTAATTAATCTTGATATTTCTTTTTTGACCCATGTATCATGTCAGAGTGTGTGGTTCATTTTCCAAATATTTGGGGTTTTTCCAGCTATCGTTCTGTTATGGGTTTCTAATTAAATTTCATTATAATCTGAGAACATAATTTATATGATTTCTATTCTTTTTTAAAAACATATTTTTATTGATTTCAGAGAGGAAGGAAGAGGGAGAAAGAGATAGAAACATCAACGATGAGAGAGAATCACCCAGAAGCTGCCTCCTGCATGCCCCACACTGGGGATCAAGCCCACAAGTTGGGCATGTGCCCTGGCTGGGAATAGAGCTGTGACCTCCTGGTTTATAGGTCGATGCTCAACTGCCGTGCATTGATCTGATTTCTGTCCTTTTAAATTTGGTGAGGTATGCTTTATGGCCCAGAATGTAGTCAGTCTTGGTGACTGTTCCAGCTTTTTCTTATCTAAGAATAATAAGTGTGGCAGCGTCTCAACAATTTACATGTTGGAGGTAAAACTGGAATTTGTCATTATTACTTTTGTTACCATGAGTATTCCAGCTCTTACAATAAGGTAGGCATTTTAGTTTGAGGGAGATGAGGTAGAAACTGCTAATGTATATTTCTCAGTGGTCCAGTTGTCTTCTGCATTTAGTGGGCCAAAAAGAAAAACACATCAGGTTTCGACCATTCATCCCCCTTTATAGCATTGATGTGACCTGATTGATCTCTAGAATGACTTTGCCCTCCTTGGAAAGAACACATAGCTTTGCTTTGCCTCTCTGGAAGTCACCTAACAGCAATCCCATCTCTTTTGAGTGCAGCTGAACACTCGCAAATACGCAGAATAGTCCCCTGAAGTTCATCTAGATGTCACAAAGTTCAAGTGCTAAGTTTCTTAAAACAGAATTTTGATGCAAGCAGAACTGTATGTAATGCATATATCTTGTGAAGCATAATGACATAATCATCAGCTATGAGTCTACCACCTGTCATAAAAGCTAGAATATTGCTAATACTTTCAAAGCTGTCTCCCACAGGCAGGCCAGCTAACCCCCTGGAGATAACTAGCTACTCCCCTAAATTTGGGGCATTTAATTCATCTGATCTTTGAAATATATATCCCTAAACAACATAATCTTGAGTATTGTTTATTTTTTTAGTTTATTAAAATTAAGTATCATGCTATATGTAGTATTCTGGACTTGCTTTCCCCCTTCCCCATTTAATTAGCTACATACATAACTCTGTGCCCAGTGTCCTTCTCTGCAAAATGGAGGTAATAATAGTACCTATCTCACTGTATTTTTTAAGCATTAAATAAGTTAATATTCACTTAGAACAGTGCCTGGCATATATATCATGCTTTATATATTTGTTAAAGAAAACATATGCATATTTACTCATTTACATCCTTGATATATTTAGAGCTCATTTATTTCTACTGCCATATATTATTATATTTTATGAATGCCATAATCTATTAATCCATTCTCTTATTGGTTGGTATTTGTATGATACCCAGCTTCCTGTTATTGCAGGTAAGACTGACTTGAACTTACGTGTTCATGTGTTGTCATATCCCCACGTGAGAGCTTCTCCAGGCCTAGACCAGCAGGAGCTTTGTCATGTCATAGGTCTTGGGCACCTTTCAGCTTCACAGAATAACACCAAAGTGGTCACTCACATTTATACCTCTTTTAGCAGAACAGAAGCAGTCTTGCTGTTTAATTCCTTGCTATCACTTTCTATTATCAAATTTAGTAGATTTTGCACTATAGATGGGTAAAATATGGTTAATTTTGTGCATTTTCAGAATTTCTAATGATATTGAGCAGATATGTGCCCTTTGAGTTTCTCCTACTGTAGAGTAACTGTTTATGTCATTTGACCACTTTTTTATTTGGGGATATATATATATATAATGTAAAATTGTGCTTTACTTATCTTCATACTATCTTTCATCTTTTAAATATGTTGCAATAACCATACACTCTATTCTTTGTCTTTTTTTTTAATTTGTGAGTTATTTGAAATAGGAGATTTTCATTGTATAGTGATCAAATTAATATTTTTTTCATATGCTTTACTGTTCTTTGTGTCTTGTTTAGGAAACTAACCATATTACTAATATATCCTCCTGTATTCTTAAAATGTTTAAAGTTCTGGGTTTCACACTGAAGTACTGTATTTTTCCGTGTATAAGATGCTATTTTTTCTAAAATTGTTAGACTGAAAATCTAGGAGCATCTTATACTAGTACAAAGAAGTCGGCCAAGGAGGGAGTTGTGCTGATGCATAGCTGCCCATACCATATCTAGCAGGCTTCCTCCAATCAGGAGCCTTATTGTTACCAAGTCAGCTGATGCCTTATTGGAGGTGGAGGTGGAGAGTGTGCAGATGCAACAGGGAACAGAGCAATCTGAGCACATAAAGATGTAAAAAAAAAAAAAGATAAATACCGGTAAGCGATTGTCTTACTCTGCAAAATTCAAACTGAATGTAATCAGCTTGCAAAAGAGCATGGAAATAGAGCTGCAGAGAGACAGTTTGGACCTCATCCCACTGAGTGTATGATCAGAAAGTAGAGAAAACAGGAAGAACAATTCTTTAAGATGCCAAAAAAGAAGAAGGTCTTATGAGGAAAAGCAGCAAGATGGGCAAACTTGGAGCAGAGGATTAAGACTTGGATTATGGAGCAGTGCCAGAGTGGCTTATGTATGTCAACCAAGCTTATTCAATGTCAGGCAAGAATGTTTGCAAGTGAAATGAACATTGTTGATTTTATAGGAGAAGCAAAATGGTGCTTCAATTTCTTGAGGAGAGAAAGGTTGGCCATGAGAACATGAACAAAGTTAGCTCAGAAAATGCCACCAGTTTATGAGGATGATTTCACGTGTATAGATAGTGACTCAGAAGACAGCAGTGATACAATAGAAGTTGAAGAAATTGATATGTCTAGAACTAATAGTAATGAAGAAGAGAGCAGTGATGCAACAGAGGCTAAATAAAGTGATATGCTGCATAATATCATAGTACTGGTATGTAAACATTACCTGTGGTAATTAGTAAATAAATATGTGTTCTGTTTTATGTTTAAAATATTGATTTCTTAATTTTGGGTTGGAAAAGTGGAGGGTGTCTTATACAGGGTGGCATCTTACTCATGGGGGCGTCTTATATACAGAAAAATACGGTATTTGTAATTTACCTTATACAGTGGGGCCTTGACTTACGAGTGTCCCGACTAACAAGTTTTTTGAGATACGAGCCGTTTCTCGGCCGATTTTTTGCTTTGAATTGCGAGCTAAAATTCGGTTACGAGCCAGCTTCAGATATCCCACTGCTAGTTGGCGCAGTGAATGTCACAGTGAATGCCACAACATCAGCCCAGCATCACGTGTCTCACTCGTTCAATTTTTGATTTGACATAGGAGTAATTTGAGTTACGAGCCCCATCACGGAACGAATTAAACTCGTAAGTCAAGGCCCCACTGTATATGGTAGGGGGTAAGGATTAGATTTTTTTTGTAGGTGAATATGCATGTGTCCTAATATTTCAAGATCCCTGTCTGTATTGAATTATCCATTCTTTCCACATTGATTCATAGTGATGCCTGAGACATACATGAAGCCTCCATATTTGCATTGGTCTGAGTTCTGTATTCTGTTTCTCTGGTTGAATTATCAATTTCAACACCAGTTCCACACTGACTGAGTTACATACCTTCACCTTTGATGCTGTATTTACATGTTTCTCTTCTACTGGAGTGTTCTGGCTATTCTTTAATCTTTGTTCTTCTACATAAATTTTAGAATAGGCTTTCTAAGAACTTCAATATTTTATTTGAATTACATTGAATATAAGGATTAATTTGGGGGAGGATTAATATAGTATTGAGATTCATATTCATAGATATAGTATGTATTAACAGAAAATTCTAGATTTCATCTTCTAGGGAGAAATGATAGCTCATACAACTGTTGTCCTCTCCATAGACCTCATTAGTGCCTGGAAGTCTTTGTGTGACTTAGCACACTTTATGCCCAATTTATAACCCTGGGCAAAGGTTAAATTATGCTCTGTTTATTTTTTATTAAGGGAATTATAAATTGCATAATGCTTTTTAAAAAAGTTTCAATTCAAGATCACTAAAACTCACTAATTTTTTGTGGAAAATTTTGAAATCTCCTGTAGGAATTCTAAATCATTATTTTATCATGCACTTCTTTCAACCAACTTTCTATCAGTTCGTTTTTGCAGGATAATAAACCACCTTAAAATTTAGTGGCTTTAAGTACTACTTGTATTTTTGGTTCCCAATTTGGACTAGGATCAGCTAGGAGTTCTGCGGGTCTCCACAGGCTTTACGTCTGCATCTGGCTTCAGCTGGCAGTTGATGCCTCACTCACACTGTCTGGCAGTCAGCTGGCTGTTGGCTGAGCTGGTAGGCCATTTGTCTCTTGTCATCAGTAGATTAACTGACTTTGTTCATGTGGTGATGGGTTTAGGGTTCCCAAGGGCTCTTGAAGCTGAGGTTCTGAACACACATAGCATCACTTTTAGTCAAAGCAAGTCACAAGGCCAGCCAGATGGATTCAAGAGTCAGGGAACGCGGCCTCTCTTTATGGGAAGAGCTACAAAGTACTGTGGCCAACCTAGCAGTGCCTCTGGGAGCAGACAAGCCTCCTATCTAACCTCTGGCTCTACAGTCAATCATGTGGGCTCTCATCTGGACTCTTGTCTTATGGCCTCTGCCCCTGCCCTCGTACCCTTATAAACAAGTGGCCATGGAGGAGCCTTGAGGATAACTTTGGGGATAGATCTAGATGGTAAATTCAAACAACAGGACCTGATGTGAAGCCTAGCAGGCATGTTGGCTCTTTAATTTTTTTTTCTTGATCTGAAATGATTTCTTATTTGGAACCACTTACTCCCTCCATAGGTTTTGCATGTTAGAGGTTCCAAGGGAGAGCAAAGCGGGTGTGCTCTGTGTGTAAGCTCATTTCTCTGAACAGGTGCAGCACGCCGTATGGCATGGTGAGGGGTACTGGTGGGGTGGGGGGGAGAGTGTGAGAACATAACCTCAACGTATCCAGGCCTCTTGCATTCTGCCTCCTCCGATCGCTCTCCCTCCTTCCCCCTCTGGTTAGCACCACATGGTGGGAAATTGCAACTTGTCACTTCTTTGGGTGTGATAGCAAAATCTTGGTTCCTTGAATAGAACAGTTTAATGTTAATTTTCAGTTGAACAGGAAGTGTGTATGTGTGTACTAGTATGTATGAATGTGTGTGTATGTGTGTGTGTGTGCGCGCGCTTGCGCGCGTGTGTGCAGTGTTTGTTGGGGTAGATGGGTTGCTGTTATTGAGACTGAATTCAAAGGAAATCATGCTAGATCTGTAGACCTCCAAATCTTCCCCAGTCGTCTTCCTCCACCATCAGCTCCAGGAGAATGTCATTGTTTTTTGTTCCTCACTGGCCTCACTTTCCTTTCCTCTCTAGCTGAAACCCAGAGAGGTCCTCTTGGAATTTCCTCAGGCAAATCCACCCCGTCAATATAACTCTCATTTTTTTGTAGTTATAGTGAGCAAACTCTGCCTCATCTTCTATATTTCTCCCTTCTTCCCATCACCTTGAATCTCACTCTCCTTTCTGTTTCTCATTCCAAGTACAATGTGATATTTTTTTATTCTATAATATACTTCTAATTAAACAAACAATAAAGAGAGACAGAAGAAACAGCAAAATATTAAGCAGTATTTTTGACAATTTTTTGTTGTTGTTGAAGCATGAATCTAGCTCTAAGAAATTCTGTTGTAGGTAATATACAAAGCAAGTCACACAGGTATGATCCCCAGGACTAGAAATTTAATTCATCTAAGGTATGTGCCCCTTTTAGCTTTCCTAAATTAGGAGTAGTTCATGAGCAGTCATTTTTATATTATGTTGAACCCTATGAAATTGCTAATTGTCAGGTACTGTTGACCTACAAAAATGGCAGTTTCATATAGTCCAAACTGTACTTTATGTTAGCCCACAAATAATGTTTTTTAGCCAATTATTTGGTGACGTATTAGTCCACCGAGTCTAGATTAAGCCAGGAAAAAAGCATTGCCCTTTCCCCATGCTGCCTCTACTATTGCAATATAGTTTCTTTACCCCCTTCAAAGCCTACCCCCCCCCAATCAAATCACTGCCTTCATTAAAAGTATCAATGGCTCCTCAGGATACAAACTAAATTATTTAGCCTGCGTACAGATCTTTCCCTGTCTGAGGCCCCCGTGGACTTCTCCAGCCTCTTATTCCACTGCTTTGCCTGCGTGGCTTTAGCACCAATTCTCTATGAACTGAAGAGGTACACCCCACCAAGGCTGCCTGGTATCTGTGAGCTAGTTTGCATTTCCTTCTGCCAAGAATGCCCATTCTCTGCAGGAGAAACCCCACACACCCTGGGAGGCCTCACTGCTGACATTGCCTCTTGCGCTCTGTCCTTTCTGACCCACCCCTGGTGGATTAATTGCATCGTTCCTGGATGTCCATTGTAAGGCACTGTTACAATGGTTACACCATTTCCCCTTTATATTATACACATTTGTGAGGATGTATCCTTTGAAGGCCTGTGTTTTAATCCTCTGGGTATCCCTAGATTGCCTGGCCCCTGGAGAATGCCCCATAGATGTTGGTGAAATGGATTCTGCAATTCGGGATGGAAGAGGGAAATTCTGAGGCAGGCAAGTTGCTAATATTAAAGTTAATGAGCTTGCAAACATTCCATTTAAAATTGGATAGAGAGAAAAATATTCAAGGCAGTCTTTGTTTTCCCTAAAGCTGCTACCTGTCCCAGCTGTGATTAGTTATTTTAGAAAAGATTAATATATATTTAATCCAACTACATCACATATTTCTCACTTATTTTAAGCAGCAGAGGACACCTTTCAGATTTAATGTTGAAACATGCAATAACTTCTATTTAAGTATCACTTTATAACCAATGAATTTTTGTTTCCTCCATTAATCAGATTTAACTTAAACCTCACAGTACCTCAAGGGAATCCAGCTGGCCAAGAATATCCGGTGGTTTTTTTTTCCGTTTTTTTTTAAGTGATGAAACTTCTGCTTAGTTCTGAGAGACCAAGATTTTTAAATTGAGATTCAAATTACATTTAGTTTAGAGCCTACTCGAAATGCCAGAACCTGAGTGTTAGGGCTCTTTTGCTTTCTTTGACGCCTCATCCTTAGCACGTGCCTTGAGGAAACCAGGTCTGTTTCAAAGTTGGAAGAACTCACGAGAGAGGCTCATGCCTTGACATCCGAGTCTTCCGTGGCCCTGAAGAGAGCAGTGAGGAGCCCTGGGACCCAAGATGCAGGAGAGTGGGGTCCCACCCAGTGGCAGGCTACAGAGTTGTGGGTCTGCCGCTTTTCCCAGGAAGGCTGGAGGGTGGGTGGTTTGGGTTGTGGGCACACAGAGGGAGAACAGAGCAGTTGTCACAGGCGGGACTGCAAACAGCAGCAGCCGTGGCAGCAGGACTGGCGGGGAGTGCCATTGCCAGCAGCTCTGAGCTAAGGATGCCCTCTTCTTCCCACTCAGCAGTGGCTCCCAGGCAGAAAGCAGCAGAACCAGTGTCCCCGAAAGAGCTTTGTGTGATGGCTCATTTGGGGCAGTGTTTTCCCATTCTGTCTAATAGGATTTTATTAAAGGTGTATAGAAGCTCCTACACTCAGACCATGGCACGGGGACCATTTGAAGGTGGGGGTGAGGAACAGCCTCTCTGCCCGACCCTACCCAGTACTCCTCATTTATCACTTACTTTAAGTCATCTGGACTGTCATTGGGGAAGGAGGGCAGAGAAGGAGAATAGGTGTTGGAAGTTATACTGAGGGAAGGGCTTCTAAAGCTTAGAGATTTAGACCAACCAGTGTATTGGGCTCCCCTGAGGGACTCAGATATCATATAAGATTACTCACAACTTCCAGGGTCCCACTGTACTTTTTTAAAATTCACTTAAGCTGGAAAACAAAACAAAAGCACGTAGGAGTTAAAAATCTAAATCCATCAATTCAACTGTGTCAAAATATGAATTATTGTATTTTTTATGACTTGAATTACTTATATTTCTACTGATGAGGAAATTTGATATAAGTAATTTGGTGTGAACTCAGTCAATTTCATCTTCCCCCTTCTACCTCTCTCTTTGGGGGCTTCTGAGTTCCCAGGGGCTTAGGTAACACCAGTGTGGTTGGGGTGGTGTCGGGTCTTTGCTGCACTGTCCCCTGGCATCCACAGGGCATCCACTTACGAGATTTCCATGTGGTCTGGAGTGAGCATGAACTCAGATCATTCTGCTCCCTCCTCATGGAAAGTGGGAGGCACTGCAGATCCACCAGTCGATCTCCAGAGGTTCCTGCCTCAGGTCTCCTGAACACATGGAAAATTCCACACACCTCCTGAAAGACTCCTCAAGGATGGGGAGACTAGCCTGATGCCGCCACCTCCTATGGTCATGGGGTCACTGATACCTTGGTGCTTTCCTAGGTCCTATCTGGCCCGTAAGGCACAGGTTCAGGCTTTTCTGAAATTTCTAACTTCTCTTTCCATAAACCTTGGCAGTGGTAGAGGACAGAGATTTTTTCTCAAGGTAAGTCTTAGTGTCTAGGTTCCTTTCTCTGCCTTTTTGATTATCTTCCTTCATGCTCACTAATGGACTTTTCACTGAGTTGGGGTAGGGCCGTCTGATCCTTCATCCGTTTTATATGAGACAAGCTTTAGTCTGAGTCTTTTAAAACTTTGGAACATACTAGTAAAAAAGCCTTTTTTCTCAAACAATTGTCTCTGGCAATCATTTCAAAACAGACTTCTGAGACTCAAAAGCTATATTGTACTTTAGTGTTTCTATTGTAACAATCTTCCCTTGAGATAAGTGGATATTTCTACTAAATGGGGGAGGGAAGGGCAGTAAAGTCATTGGAAGTGGGGGAACCACAGTTAATATCTCCAGTTGTTATTTTGCCACATTTATATTAAGTTCTTTCTATGTGTTAATGATGGATACCATGAAAATTCTTTATTCGCGATTGAGATGATCTAGCAAGCACTGCACACTTGCAATAACCATTGGGGAGCAAGGTCATGGAAGGTCGGTTTCCTCATGAGAAGGCAGAGTCCCTGTTTTAAGCTATGGAATGTGGGTACTGCTTGTTTAGGTGAATTTGATTAGGTTTCATTACATATAATTATTAACTAGGACATGATAGGAGATATATCTATGTATATGTGTATAACTTAATTGAATCATAGTTACCTGCAGCATTTGAGGTGCCAACATCTTTTGGTAAAGTTTCCTTTTTATTCCCAGTTGTCCAATAACCTACCCCAGCCGTGCACAAAAGATGCAGACTTTGTGGCCATATTTCCGTAGTCAGAGAAGAACCTCAGCCTGGAATTTAGATATAGACTCTCATGTGGTAACTGTCTGTCATAATTCTGGGGCATGTTCTCCATCTTTGGTTTTTTAATCACCCTCAGTATTAATTATGGCATTTACTTGCTTGTTGCTCTTGTACCCTAACAACCTCAGTTACCTAAGTCATCATGACGTGAAGTTTCTATCCAGTTACAATGGAAGAGCATAAATCTTATGAGAAGTGTGTTCTATCAGAGTTTATCACTATTTTTTTTCAGTAAAAATACTCATCAAAGTTTGCTGTTATTATTGACCATAAAGAATTTGAAGCGTATTTTGGTTTATCTCTACACACTAACCCCAGTTTAGCTGTTTAGGTACCCCAGGGATTTTGTGATGCCATAGCAGGTGACAGGGGATTTCGTCACCAAATCTCCAAAGTCCCTCAGGAAGCACTGAGATGGGAACTTGGAGAACCCTTGGAAAGGAGGTGAGGGTAAAGTCTGTCCTCTGCTCCCTTGACCATGTGTCCTAGGAAGTTAGAAAATGTATCCTGATGTAGGAAAAGTCGGAGGACTGTGTTGGATCTCAGCTCTCAGGGGGACAAGCGGATGAGCGAGTTTCTGGTGGATTCCTTTTGGGATTTCATCACCTCTGAGATCAGTGGATTTGCAGATATTTAGCCATTGGGCCAAGATGCAAGAGCCATGGGTGCGAAGACTTACTTTTTCTTCCGTGAAGGAGGAGCAGACACCTTCAGTAGAAATGTCTGAAGCAAGGCCCCAACAGGGGAGAGGCAGAGATGCGGTGGTTGGGTGGGGTTAGGGCTTTGGAAGGGAGGCTGAAGCCTGGAGATCACCACCCTTCTTTTATCGCTTCCATTAAGTTGCTCTGCTGCCATACAGAGGGAGATGGACACAGGAAGGCCCTTGTTTGTCTGAAGGCCACTGGTGACGCCAGAGCATTTTGAGCCAAAGTAGTTATTGGTGTAGCTTTGAGTACACTCCCTTGGTCTGAAGTGGACTGAGAAATTAAGGTGATAGTTCTTTTTTAACCGTTGCTTTAATAAGTCTATCAACCATCAAATACCAAGCAAAAAACCACACATGTTTTAGTGAAGGCTTCATAGTGCAATTCCAGGCTTCAGCTTGTATCCGTTGTGATTATTTTGTTTTTGTTGTGATGATTATCATCATTATCTCCCTCAGGCTTTCTCGGAACAAGTGACTCCACCAACTGAATTTTTTAAAACCCCAACACAACTGATAGACATTAAACAGTTATATCCTTTAACCAACACATATAATTAAACATGCAAAACATTCGCTCACACCAGTTTTCCAAGATCGTTGCCGTGATGCAAATTGTTGACCAACACACCCTCTCTCTCTGTGTCCTCCCGGAAGCGTATTCTGCTCATGTTGCCTGGTGCTGCTTTCTCCCTTCCTGTTGCTGCCCACAGCCACGGCAGTGAGCAGGGTGTGTGTAATTTCCCGATGATCTGCTGCTTTTGATTATCTGCACCATTGCTTTCCAACATTCGCATGTATCACCAAGATGGACTTTATGTTTGTCCAGTGTGCATCCCCGGTTAAGTTCCCGAAAGGCAAACATGCTCTCTGATCTGCCAAGTGCCTAGAACGGTGCTCAGCAAACTGGGGGTGCCTCGTACAAACTAATTGGATGCCAGACTGAATGGCAGATGGCGGTGCTTTGATTTGGCTCCTTTCGGGTCTATTTAACTGCGATTCACATCCCCTGGGATTTAGATCCCATTTTATAACCACATTCTTCTGATCTTGGTGTGAAGAATGTGCTGGAACAGCTCATTATGTACGGTCTACATTAACATTAAAAGCTTCTGCCTGGCCAGTGTGGCTTGGTGGTTGAACATCGACCTATGACCCAGAAGGTCATAGTGTTTGATTCCCAGCCAGGGCACATGCCCAGGTTGCAGGCTCGATTCCCAGTGGTGGGGGGTTGCAGGAGGCAGCCAATCAATGATTCGCTCTCATCATTAATGTTTCTATCTCTTTCTCCCTTTCCCTTCCTCTCTGAAATCAATAAAAATATACTTTTTTTTAAAAAGCTTCTAACAGTGGACAAGACAGAGTTCAGCTAGGAGTTTCCATCCCAGGCATCTGGACATTCAAGTGTTACTAGTGAATTTCCCCTCTCACCTGTGACTGTAGTGCCTAAAGTTCCCCTACTAGAGTATCATTCCTTTTATTTCTCTTCCTCCCCGGACTGTTACATATTTTTTCCAATATAAATACTCCTAGATAGGTAACATAGTAAGTAATTTTTAGCACCTTGGTGTAAATAAGCTTAAGTACCAAATTAAATTGGGATATTTAAGATGGGGACTAAGGTAGAGATTAAATGTTTATTTAAATATCTGTGGCGAAAGGACCCATTCTCTGTGATGGTTTGAGACGAACATGGCCCATGCTTTACCTCAGGGTAGTCAGTGTGTGAGGGAGGTGGGAGGTTAGTAAGCTCCACCTTTAAAAATAAAAATAGGAACCAGAAATCAAATGCAGCTTTCAACTACAATCCAAAGGGGAGCCATAACCGGAGCCTAGAGACACATGCTGTGGAAACACTGAAGGATTTCTTACGATTTGTCATTTCACTGTATTATTGTCACTGTTCATTTTTTTTGCCTGTTTTCTGTCTGTAGTTATTAAAAGCAAAACCCTTACAACCAAAAGGGCCTTTATGGTTATCTTGGGGGAAACAAGGAAGAGGCACAAACAAGCTAGGCAGCCTGACTCCTCCACAGGCTGGTCTCTGGGAGGAAAACCACATGGGTGATCCCTCAAGTGAAGGGACAGAAAGGGGATCTGAGGCAGAAGGAATACACCTGGGAAAACAACTCGGGGTTTCACACTAGAAAGGCCCGTTTGGTGGCAGACACCAAAGCTGGAGGCTGGAACAAAGCCATGTTGGGGAGCAGGCACTCCAGTGAGCAGCCGGGGGAGCCTGGCTGGGAGGCAGGGCAGGAAAGAGAGGGGCCAGGAATGAGGGCAGGCGGCACCTCCCTCAAAGCTCAAAAGAGTCACCTTCCCAGAGGGCCAGAGGCTCCAGAGTGGAAAGAAGGCCCTTGGTTTCAATGCCAGGCATGTACTTCTGTTCTTCTTGAAGGGAGTTTAGATCACGTTTCAGCAACTGTCCTCCTGCAGGGAAAGGTCTTTGTGTTAAAAATGAAGTTCACTGGAGACACACTTGATATTTCCAGTGGCATTTCTACCTGTCCAGCCCGGGGAGGTCTTAGCCCATTGTCCATCACTGCCTCCACCACACTGTCTCATGCAGTTCAGGTTGCTGGGTTTAATCTATAAAGTTTAACAGTGTGTGGAGCCTTATTGTTTCCAAGGTCACTCCTGATGCTGTGCATCCCCAGCTGGATGGAACCACATTCCCAGTGCTGATTTGACCTTGAGAAGAGCAAAGCTTGAGTGTTTTGATGTGGAGTAAAAGGATGCCAGGAAGGGGGTTGCGGGGGAGGTGGAAAGGTATTTTTCATTTCCCCTGTGTGTTCAAATCCCTGCTGGGCTGCAAGCATGGAGCTTATTCTTAGGTTGGAAATCTGGTCTCTCCATGTATCTGGTTGCCTGATATCAGACTTACGTGCAGTTGATTGAACATGCGTTTCTCATTTATCTGTTGATTGGTGTGAATCTTCTGTGCCAACTTTTGGTAACACAGTCCTCTTTCAACCTGGTTGGATAGGTGTTTCAGGCTTCCATATTGAAACAAAATGGTAACCAATAACTTTTAAGATGCATACTTTCCAAAATTTGCAATGGACTTTGGATTTTTTACAAAAGGTAACACATTAGCAGAGATTGTAAAAGTAGGCGTGAGTTCAGTGTAGTAACATTCTTTTAAAGCTAAATGGTGTGGCAGCGTTTCCCCCTTCCTTCTTCCTGGAAGTGTCTTGTGAAAGTGGCTTGTGGATGGACACCCTGCCAGGATTGAGGGTAGATTTGGACACAGTATGGACCCCATGAAGGATACAGCTGTTCAATTGCTCCACCTCTTAGGATGGGAACTGAAATATTAAGAACTGCCTAAAAAGGAATCAAAATAATTCAATGGAAAAGCAGAGTTACATAATAAATCCTGCCTGGCCATGTGTAGGAGGGAGTGGGCGAGCCCCTTGGAGGGGTGGAGAGACAGCAGGATAATTTAGCAGAGATGGTGCCATGGCAGATTTGATGAAGACACTCTCAGAACTGTTTCTGTCACTTTGAACCCTCTGGAAAAGATAACCTGGAGTACCAAGAGAAATGAAAGTTCTATCTAGTTACTAAGTGAAAAAAATCATCAAAATGATGGTTTTATTTCTCACATTGGAAAAGAGAGAGAAGAGAAAAGAAAGAAGGGATTTTGCTTTCCTCTGCTTGGAATTTCAAATAATGAGACCCACAGGCAGGAAGGGAGAGAACTGGATACGGGACACAAGAAGGAAATCAGATGGACCAATATCTGGGGCCATCTCGCTCCCATTTTCTACACGAGTGCAAATACAGCAAGGGCCATCAATTGTCGTCAGAATGACCTCAGCACACCCCCATTGGCAGCTTCCCCCTCACCTCCTCTTTCCCAGCTTCCTCCCTCTTTGAAAAGCAGGTGTATTAATGTATGACTAGAAATTTGACCTGCTCGTTGGATGCTATGTAATTTATTTTTTGTTGTAGTGGTGTTGTCTTTAAACTAGTTCTACGTTGTAGTTCACCTGGGTGTTGTGACTTTTTTCTCTTGAATTTTGAGACAGACTCACTTAGCAAACATGAATTGAGAAAAAACTACATTGTTCTATTAAAACCTGCTTGTAAATTCTTCTCACTAAGGTCTGAATGGCCACTTGATTAACATGCCACCTCTTCTTGGAGATGTCTGAGTTTTCTAAGAATTCTGGGGACTTAAGTTACGGATGGGAAGTTACATTTACAGTCTGAGAGAGGAGAGATTTCTGAGGTGATTTTTGCTGGGGAGGCTATTGGAGATCAGGATTCTGCCCTCACTTCTCATAGTGACAGGAGGGGGAACAACCATGGTGCCCCTCCTTCAGAAAGGTGACCTCTGCCTGCTCCGTAGGGAAGGAGTGGGCGAATAATGAGACTGCACCGTGGCAGGGAAAGCAAATTACTTGCCCAAGACTGACTGTTGGGGGTTTTTCTTTTTAAATCATTGCTTCATTAGCACATCCCTGTCTGTCTCCCCGATCTTATATTTCAGTGTCTGGCAGGTTAATCAGGAGGCTGTAGCTAAATCATCTATTGTTCGTGGGACAATAGCCGCCCTCAGATGCACTGCTAGGCATGAGCTCTTTAGCGACCCTGGTCACTTTCTGCCCAGGTGGTGGTACCCCGGAGCCCTGCAGCTGCGGGTTACCATGAACGCCTCCTTTGGTTTTTGTTCTCAGAATGTCACAGTGACCAGCTTGCAGGTGGCATCCTGCTGTAGATGCTGGCACCGATTTTCAGCCATTGTGCTGCCTGTACTGATTTTGTTCATTATGTTGCCAGTGATAGTCGCTCTCATCCTCCTCCCCCTCCCCCTTTTGCCTTTCCCCACGCACTGGACTCCTTCTGAATCACGCAGGCTCAGGGATCAGAGAAGACGTGCCTCCTTTAAGGCTAATTCTAGGACTTCTAGGTTTCTTTGGATTAACAGTCTGCCATGAGCAGCCTGGGCCCTGTGGTACTTGCTGACTCCTTCCTCTCTCTGTCCCCAAGCTCATGTCCCCTCCCACTCTCCCCTCATTTATGCCAAGACAAGCATAATTTTCTAGTTCTTCTCCTTTTCTTACTCGGCCCCATGTGAGAATCAGATGGACCCCACCAATGTCACTAACATTCCGAGAACCCTCTGAACAGTCCCGTGTCCTTACCTTTCTTGCCGCAATTCCTCAGAAACAAGCTGATTTCATGTTGAAATAAATGAGTTTTGCAGGTGCTGCAAACAGAATTTGTTACCTGTCAGTGGGAATATGAGTGTGGGATGAAGTTGAGAAGGACTTATTTAGAATTGGGGGGTCTTGATGCTCGGTGAGAAATGGATATGATTTCCTAGGAGAAACAGCTCAACAAAATAAGCTCTTCGAAAAGTCTAGAGAAAGCGCTCTGGAGCCATGTAGGAAGGGTGTGCCTTCCGTTGCAGGGAAACATGGGTGAAAGTGAGGAGTCCATGGACAAGCATAGTAAGATACGCTCACATAGCTAACAGTTACGTTGCAAGTTACTGCAAAATATAAAAGAGTTACATTGTGCTGTGTTCTTTCTACCAACCAAAGATGATGAATGCAGCCAACATTTACTGGGCACTTATTTTGTGCCAGGCAATGTTCTAAGTATTATACATGCTTTGTTTCATTTAAACCTCTTGGCTATGCTACAGTGAATTACAGTATCAACTCCATTTAAAGAAATGAAGTCCCTTATCTAAAATTAAAGCTGGTGAGTTTTGAAATCAAACTTTGAACCTGAACAGTCTGGTTCCAGACTTACTTTTAACCTATCTGCTAATTCCATTTAATGGCACTACTTCTCTCACAGTGCCTTGCATAATACTAGCATCCAGTGAACTCAATGAATATTTGCTCAAAGAAAATAGTTGCTCAAGAAAAATACACATAATTAAATCTCATTAGTGGAGGCAGGGAAGGATGCAGGATGCTGTCAGCAGTGACTTTGTCTTCTTAGAGGGTAGGGATTTTCCACACCACAGTGGAAGGGATCAAGATGCGTCCTTTCTATCCCCAGAACTCACAATTTCAGAGTTAGGACACAGCTTCTCCACTCCAGCCATTCCAAACCCCACACACTGTTATTCCAAGCCTCGCCACACGTAGTCACCCCACCACACTGGGTCTTGTCTGTATTGCTTGGAACGAGTGCCTCTTTTTGCCCAAAGGACAAACTCCTTTTTTTAAAAAAAAAAAAATGTATTTTTATTGATTTCAGAAAAGAAGAGAGAGAAAAAGAGAGAGAAAAAAACATAAGTGATGAGAGAGAATCATTGATCAGCTGCCTCCTGCATGCTTGGGATTGAGCCTGCAACCCAGGTATGTGCCCTGACGGGGAATTGAACCATGACCTCCTCATTCATAGGTAAACGCTCAACCACTGAGCCAATTCAGCTGGACCTCAGGACAAACTCTTGAGTATTGTTTAAAGAACCCTGCTTCTCTAGCATTTTCTTTGACTTCTGTTTCACCCTCTTGATTCAGCAGTAGCCGTCCTTCAGTCTCTGTCATTATTTATATCCAACGTTACCATGTCTCAATATATCTCCGTTTGCCATCTGTTTTCCCTATCCAGCTCTTTACGGGCAGTCATGTTTCATTCACCTATGCATCCACAACACCAAGCTCAGCACCAGATGCATACCCTGGTGCTTGTTAATACATATTGTAGCAGATTGCGTTTCCTGCTTGCTGCAGTTTGCTCTAGTCACATGTTCTGCAAGCACACTGAGCCAGCTTGGGGGCTCAGGGCGGGAACAATTGCAGGGGATGGGCTACCTGTACCTCTCATGTTGACTGACCCTCAGCCACCTGCTCCATGGGAGGGTCAACTTGAGGAAGAGTATGTCATGAACTTAACTAAATGGTTCTCCTAACGAGTGTAGACCATTGAACTGTCCCTTCCATTTTAACTGCTCCATCAGCCAAACAGCTGACTCAGCTTTCAGAGGCCTATTACTTGATCTGAAAACATTGGCAACACTGCGGCCTCCAGTCTGACTTTAGCCTGTTAAGGATAATGCGTTTTCTCTAGATTAGGTGGTGCATCTTGGTTGTATTGGAGAAACATCAGTTATGTCTATGTCTTGGCTAGGATGAGCCAGATTTGGGAGCATGCCAGCTTTTATTTCATTGCTAACAGACTCCTTAATTAACCTGCTGAAACTAGTGCACAATTCACTGTAGTTTTCGAAACGAGATGCATAAAAGGCCCACTTTTTCTTCCATTATACTATTTTTTTTATTTGTTCAGCTTATTAGATAGTCAAATTCTCTTCAGTTGTACATTAAACCTTCTTAAAAGAAGCAGGGATTTGAGAATAACCCAATGGGGCTTGGCTTCATTTCAACAAAACTTGCTATTGCTGCATTTACCCCTTGATAATTGAATTCTTCTCCCCGCTACTCTTTAAACACGTCAACTCAATTGAAAGTGTCTCCTTTCCCTATTATGTCTCCATTCTCATAAACTACCATTTGTAAAATAAAAGGCTAGAGGAGCCTCTTTGGGGAGAATGGAAGTTACGCCTCTCCATGCTTCATGGGCTACGCAGATGCCCACCTTCCGTTTGCCATACTTGAAATAAATGTGTTACCTGTGTTTGTACTTCACACTTGGCACATAGTGCCCCCAAATTGCTTCTCCTTGGGAGATGAAGCCAAGGACATCATATTCCATTTCCACGATGAAATGCAGATTCCCCATTGAACCTAATCAACCTTCATTTCAAAAGGTTGACAAGGTGGTTACTTAAAGAAGTCAGTTGGATAAATTTATTGTACTAAAAAGACTCCATTCCAAGAATATTCTCTGATTCTAAAGCCATAGAATTTTTATTTGATTGTGAATTAAATTGCATTTTCATTCCCTTCAAGTCCTTGCTTCTCAACTTTATGTCCCTCAAAGAGAGACAAACTTGTTGACAGTCATGTTGGTCTCTGTAACACTCTGTCCCAGGTGAAAAGACCCACAATCTCTCAGTCATGCTCTCATTAGATGAGTTTTCAGCCAGTTGACAGGGGAGTGTTTCAGGAGAGAGCATGGTATCCTTTTAGTCAGGAAGGAGGACTAATGTATTTTCAGGATATACCAGGGACTGTGTTAGATTTTTAACAAGTGCTGAATCATTTTCTAGCAACTCTGGCAGCGTGCCATTGTCCCCACTTTAAAAATAAAGGTATCTGGACTCAGAAAGGTGAACCTGAGTAGATGGAACAGAGAATGACTGTCCTGCTGTTTTATATTCTTTTATGAGATAGTTGGTCAGGTGTAGCCATAAGAGGAGACAGAGAAGAGGCTCAGGAAAACAGGTTTATTATACTCACAGGTCCTGGAGACAGGAGCCATGAAATGTGATACAGGACTCCATTGGAAAGACAACAGAATGGTTAGGAGGCAGAAGACAGGAGCAGCAAGAATGCTTAGGTCATGACCTCTACTGGGGTTTCTGTTGGAAAGGAAAGCAGGGTAGAAGAGCTCAGGGTTGACTAGTTTTAATAATTTCAGCAGGTATTGGGCTCCTGGGATGATCTCTAATGTCTGGGATCTGGCCTTGGGATGATTTAGGCAAAGGCATATTCCATTGTCTCCAATGGCTCAAGGGGCCAGATGAGGGAGGCGTAGCTCTGGGTGCTTAGTTTCCATATAGAAGACATGCTCCAGGCTGGGCTCTACTTCCTCTAAGAATCCATTAGCCCTGGGAGGGGCAGCCTCTCCCCAGCCAGAAAAGTTTTCTAATATGTCAATATGTCACAATATTCAGAAAATTAAAAATATATACAATACACCCAGAAAGCCTAAAATATGTTCTATCTGACCTTAGTAAAGTTGTCCAACTCTTGCTTGAAGGCACTAGATCTTCTTTAGGTCTTACTTCTTTAAAAAGGCTGCCCTTGTCCATCGTAGATTAAGTAACCCACTGAGAATTGAGGCAGGCATGTGCCCTCATCTTGAGTGCCAAGCTCTCATATCCACACCCCCAGGAGTAGTGGTCACTGTACACTTGCTGCTGACCTTCGTCAAGACTGTAGTTGAGACTAAGTTGTATCGAAAGAATCCAGTCTAGAGAGAGAGAAGAATCAAGGTTTCAACTTTTCCTGGGTGCCAGTCAGTTCATGCTATGACCTATGAATTTAAACAGAGCTGGGGAAAATTCCCTGCCAGAGTCTACCATGGTCATGGATTTATCAGAGCTGAGGGAAAACTCAAATACGCACTCAGTCCTATTTATGGGAAATACCGAGTTCTTCTAAATTTAGACAAATGCCATGATGACAGCCCCAACCATCAGTTTTATTTGAGACCGTTTTTTCACCCATCCCACTTGGGTGCAAAACTCTTATTTTGCCTTTTCCCATTGGAGTCTGTGTACTGGTGCCTGAGGACGAAGTCGGGTGTGAGCTCTGTTTAGAGATATAACCTCTTTGGGGCTCTGTGTGCAGAAATTTATCAGACCTGTCCTTCAATGGCCCCGCTGTTGCCTTTTCCTGTGGCATTGTTTAAATCCTAAGAAATCTGTCTTTTAAAGTTTGTACCCTTGTCCTGACATCCATTTTAGTGAAAACATTACCTTTGGAAAACTCCTAAACAGAAGTTATAGTTGACCTTTCTGAAGTCTGTGCCTCAAGCATATGTGCCATGTGGTTCTTTTTTTCCCTCTGCAGTTGACTATTGCAGGCCTTTAGTAACATTCCTTTCTCCCATAACTCTTTTCTGCAGTAATGGTATAAGCCTCTGATGTTTCATTCTCCTTGCTGTTCCCCTGTGCCTTTGAGAATGGTTCAACTGAGGTTTTGACACTTTAACCTCCTTCTTGGGTTAGTTCCTGTCTTTCTTTACCACATGGTAGATCGATAGTGTTTATTGGCCTAAGTGCTCTCCTTCCTCTCTCCTTTTTGACTTATGGCCTAGACGGGAACAATACTCAAATAGTTCACCTTCATTATAGCTCAGGTATCAACCAATAACCAATCAAAAGAGAAGTGACTCTGGGCATGATGTTACATACCTGCCAGTGCATTCTGGCTAAAGACCCGTCCAGCCCCAGACATTGGCTTTTTAAAATTTTATGCATATTTTTCTTTTCTTGTGGGAGCCTGTACAGTGAGACATGAAAAGTCAGCGCATCCTGGCCCATAAGATCATCATTGGTTCAAGCAAATCCTCTTGAACGCCCCAACACTGAGTTGGTTAGCCTCACCCAGGAAGCATTATTGTAGCAGGTCAGCATCTGAAGCTGTCCAGGACTCTGTTTTTTATTTTCTTCCCCAGGCTCATGTTAGGATGCTGTATTTGTTCCTCATACTCCCCTAGAGGCCAAGTTTCACACCATTTTGAGCATACTTCAATAACTACACCCCTGGTGGGGTGCTGGGGCTGGTTGCATGGGCTGCAGAGCTCATTGTGCACATCTCTCCCCAAGTCCATGCCAGGCATTAGCGTATTGAAAGCTTTAAATCAGCACCAGGGGGAGTATTCATATCGCACAAATTGGCAAGCACTACAAATGAGGTTATTATTTTTTTCCCAGAATAGGTTGTTAAACATTAACCATCACAATACTGCATTCCAATTGACTAAAACCTGCAACACTTCCCCTCGAAGGGCCTTAATTTTCCATTGTCAATATGAAGGGAAAAACAAACCAAAATAGCTCCCCCTCAAAAAGAAAACGGAGTTGCCTTGACACTCACCCCAGTATTGCTATGGTTATATATGCTGCTCTTTATTGAAGTTGTTCTCCGTCCCCCCAAATTTGATATACCCATCCCATCTTTCAAAAATGGTTCCCCAATGCCTCTTTAAAGTAGAGACTATTTTCAGCTTTAAAATTAGTTTCAGAATCTGAGCTCCTTTTAGGAAAACACCCCAGGTAAGTCTGGGCTCTTGCACTCTTCTTTTGTGGGATTTCTTTGTACTGAAAAAAAACACACAAAAAACTTTTTGCCTCAAGAGCAAGTGAAACATCCCCTCCCTTTTCTAATTATCTCTTTTTGAGCCATTTGATCAAGGAACATCACCTTTACTACCTCTCTGTTGGCCCCCAAGATTTTAGTTTTACATTCAGATGGGTCTGGGCTGTCCTCTATGAACTCCTAAGGAAAGCCTTCCTTTCTCCCTGAGCTCCTGATATGATAATGAGGTGGTACATATTTTTAAAGCAAATCCAGTTTCTTTTCTGATTTCCTGAGATTTTTCCAGACACAGACCTTTGAGTTTGTAATAACAGTCACTGAGGTTGTTTTTTTTTTTAATTCCTTAAACCTAGAAGACACTTTCCTTTATAAAATTAGGGTTTCCATTCTTTTAAAACATGACCATTGATAAAATCCACCATCTGGGGATCTTGATGTATCCAGTATGGTGAGTATCCTATCTAATAAAAGAGAAACATGGTAATTGGCGTACAACCGCTACCCTTCCCATTGGTTAATCAGCGAGATATGCAAATTAACTGTCAGCCAAGATGGCGGCCGGCAGCCAGGCAGCTTGAAACTAACATGAGTCTTGCTTGCTTCAGTGACGGAGGACTCCAACGTTCCCTGCCTGCTGCTGCAGGCCTCTGAGCTGCAACTCGAAGCAAGTATGTAACAATCCACCGGGCTTCAGCCAGCAGGATCACAACATTGTAAGCAAAGGCCAGAAACCTACTTTTAGCAGCAGAGGCCTAAGAGCTGGAGCCAATCCTCAAAGCTAAAGCTGGCCCAGAATAAAAAAAAAGAAAGAAAAAAAGGAGCGGTTGGGAGCTTCAGTCACCCCCAGCCTGAAAACAGCCCTCAGCCCCTCACCCAGACTGGCCAGGCACCCCAGTGGGGACCCCCACCCTGAAGGGTGTGTGACCAGCTGCAAACAGCCGTCATCCCCTCACACAGGCTGTCCAGGCACCCCAGTGGGCAACAATCCCCCTGCTCTGTGCATGACGGGGCGGCGCCCCAACTCCCCAATTGGCCCTGCTCTGAGCCCGACCAGGGGCTGCACCTAGGGATTGGGCCTGCCCTCTGCCACCCGGGAGCAGGCCTAAGCCAGCAGGTTGTTATCTCCCGAGGGGTCCCAGACTGCGAGAGGGCACAGGCCAGGTTGAGGGACCCCCTCTTCCCCCCGAGTGCACAAATTTTTGTGCACCGGGCCTCTAGTAGTTAATAATACAGTATCATATACTTGAAACTTGATAAGAGAGTAGATCTTAAATGTTCTCACCACAAAAAGAAATGGTATGATGTAGGTGTTAGCTAGCCCTGTGGTGGTAATTATTTTGTAATATACCGTAAATGTACCACATCAAGACATTGTACACTTTAAACTTACAGAATGTCATATGTCAATTATATCTCACTAAATCTGGGAAGAATAAAATCCACTGTATCTCTGTGGGTGAAAGCAAAATCTGGGTCTTTAAAACCTGAAGTCATGGTCAAAACTAAATAGTAAATCTGGAGCCAACCCCATCCTGACACAGGAGGTAACCATTGCAAATCTGTGGACATGCTGCATAATCTGGGAAATGAAACCCTCCCCACTTCTCAGACTTGCCCCTGAATGCAATTCCAAATATCACGGAAGAGCTGATTTCTAGAGCAAGCATGTCAAACTCAAAGGCTAACACAGGCCAAATAAACGAGGCATGCAGCCTGCGGGCCGTGAGTTTGACATGCTTGTTCTAGACGTGTGCCTTCATCTCTTCTCTCCTACTCATCTTTCAGATTTACACTTAAATACCACATCTGCAAAGATTTCTTTGACTCCTCAGGCAGTCTCTCCTCTGTACCTTGTTCATCCTGCTTTTATTATACTTGTATTGTGTAATAATTTTTTCTACAATACTGAGAAGTAATCTTTGACCAGGATACCTTTTAGTTTTCTTTATATCCCTGGGACTTACGGCAATGCTTATGACATAGCTACAGATTCATAGCATTTGATTAATGATAGAATGCGACTTTTATCTAGTAATTATAACGTTTACATAAAACATTAGGTGTCAAGAAAAACTAAAGTCATTAGATGAAGGGTTCCACTTGAAAGCTCTTGATCCTTTAGTCTGACCTGGAGTTGAGCAAACTAAAGGTAGTTATGCTACCACTGAGGGTGAATCCTTTAGTTTTCTTGTGCCTCTTTAATGGGCCAAAAACCTACTTTGTTTTACAACCCTGGTTATGATAGGAGGTAGATGCAGATGGTAGATCTATCCAACGACTTAGCCTAATTGGCCAGTATACCCATTCTTTTTTGGCCTCATGAAATGAGGCCAGGATTTAAAGTCAGAAAATCCACTCATGTCTGAGACTACTAATACCTGTGTGCCCTTAGGCAGGTCATTTAACCTTGGTGTGCCTCTGGTTCCTCATTTGTAAAATGGGCTTAACAATACCCATATCCAAGAGTTGATTTGAGGATCATATTGGAAACCTTGAAAATATGTATCCCCTAGAAATTGGTGTCTTTATGTGATTATTGCCTGAGTCAGCTAGAGTTAACCGTGGACTCAGATCCGGAGCAGTAGAGAAACCCTGTGTGATTATGAACCATATACCGTTTCTACTCTGACATTTCAGGATATTCATCTTTCTCATCACACACACACAAAGAGTTAGCCTGGAAGTGGCCACGCTTCAGGTCTCATCCCGAGCTGAGGATTTCTCCTTTTCTTTTTTTGAAAGTTGGAACTCATACAATTCCACCAGCTTCTCTGCCTCGAAGTCAGACACAGAGTTTTTTTTTCCCCTTCAAGTCCCCTCTCAAAGAAAATGCTTCAATCTCTTTGTTGTGATTGTGTAACTCAGAAATGTCTAAAGCTATAAGCTTCAAACTTGGCAGCATTGTTGTCTTCACTAAGAAAGAAAAATCAAGGAAAATTAGAAGGAGAAACTTTCACTGTAATTTTTTTTCTTATAAGTTAGTTAAATTTTAAAATAATGTGAGTTGTTATTTACATGTCTTCCTTGTCCTTGCTAATAACATCATTGTATTGCCTACAGAGATTTCAGTATCACCATCCTGGTGACAAGTAGGATAGGGACGTATTTCTATTGTAGTCATGAGTCGTATGTGACCATTGTTCTTGTTCTGCAAGCAATACATGCTTTTCATCTCCTATTAGAGTGATTGGTACCCAGGTCTGATTATGATAAGTAAAACATGTGGTTATCTTCAGGGTGCTCCCCACATCAGAATTCTCCCTACTTTTAGCACAAGTGAAATTCTATCCTCAGCTCTCCCCTTTTCTAAATAGCTATACTTTTTGTGAGAAGACAAATGATAGTTATTACCTATGGACTGTTCTGAATGAATAAAGAATGTGAAAAAGAGGTTTTGAAAGGAGTTGGAGGAGGTTGCATATATACGCTATGTGTGTAAAATTAGCATAAGGTGGTTCAAAAGCAATAACACAGAGGATGAAGCAGTTACTATCAGTTGACCTGTTTTGTATATGCAGGAAGGGGAATACTTAACTGTAATTCACTTATAAGGAATAGCAACTCCAGAGGGCACCCTCAAAAATGTAGGAAAGGAAGGAACAGGAAGAGTCTGGGATTGACAAAGCAATGTGGGCATGTGAGATGAAAAGCAGAGATGCCCAGGGACTTAAATCTTGGTCTGAGTCCAAAGGGGGCAAACATGAGGTGTGGCAGGGTTGGCTGGTTGAGGTCCCCAGCAGAGTGATGGCCAGTGTCCTTAGTTAGGTGTGTAGAACACAGGGGATGCAGAGATCCAGGTAGTCAGCTAACCTCCAGGTCACACTTTTCCTAGGTCTTCTCATCAGGAGGGATTCACAATTTTTATTTGCTAGAAGAAAAGAGAGAGAAAAAAGAGAAATAAAAAAAAAACAATAGAAGTAATTTTGTTGTGAAAAATATGACATAAATTCTGGAATCCTATGTGGTGGAAGTTTCTTGAAAGGGCACACACAGTGATCAAGAAGACTGCATCCTCAGGGCCCCTTACCCATGTTCCCAGTAGTGCTCACAGCACTTGGGTCATCGCTGTTGTTCCTTAGATCTGCACTCCAACACCATTAACATGACTGTTATTCTCTTTTGTTGCTTCTCTTTGTGCCTTGTCTCATTTCTCCTTCCACTATTTGAAGAGTCAAAGTGACTAAGAGCACAAGTTCTGGAGTCAGACTCCCTGGTTTCAAACACTAAACTCTATTTCTTACTAGCTATGTAAGTTACTTAACCTCAACCTACTCCTCTGTAGAATATGGATACTAATGGTATTTACCCCACTGGTGATTTCATATATTTAAAGTCCTAATTATTAATATATTCTAGCAATTTCTCTCTGTCCTGGAGAAAGATACTGGATGTCTTGGTAAGTTATATTACCTCTATTGTGTAAGCAACCAGTGTGTAGGTTGACCACACTTGGGTCAGATGTCTGTGCTGTCCAGTAAGAGGCCACCCTTTATTTACAAAATACCCAAGGGCCATTTTCCTCAGGAGAAGGCTGTGGTAATTTTTCTTGGGAGGTATGGTGAATGTGGCAAGCTCCATGACTAAGAAACCCATTTTAGGAGGGATTGGTGTAAAGATAATGCCTTATCTAATTAACTAAATCCTCCATCATGCTTCTATTAAAATCTGTGACCCCTTTTTCTTTCTCATTTAACTCATGTAATTACCTCAATTATGCATTTGTTCAATTATTATAATTATACATTTTTATTGAAGACATTCTTAGATGGAATGACGTCGGTGAGATGATCTCTAAGTCTCCTTCCAGTGAGGATGTCTTCATAATGATTCCTGTTAGTTTTGAGGTCAAGGACCTTGTCTTCTTGTTTGCTGCTATATCCTCAGTATTAGAATAGTGTCTGACATGTGGTAAGTGCTCAATAAATATTAATTGAATGATGAATAAAATGGAGGCTTGGGAGAGGGAAATGGGCAGACAGAGAGATCCTGAGCAATACATTTCATGCGTCTTCCTCTAATATTTAATGTCTAATGTTCTTCTATTATAAGATATAAAATTACCCATCACTCATTTTTTTACTGATGTATTTTTCTTACTGGAGCAAAATAAACTGTATGGACATCAAGACAATGAACTAAGCCAATCTCTGAGCAGTAGGAATAGGGGATGGAGATGTTTATACCTGGAAGTTGAACTAGTAATTGCCAATATCTAGAAAAACCATCACCAAGACACTCTGTAGTTGCCATGGATACTAGCTTGGTTGGCCCGAGGTGTCGTTACACAGTGAGATGAGTCATGCGGAGTTGGGCTCAAATCCCAGGCTGTTCTTCATTGACTCTGTTTTTCAGCCAGCTATTTAAACTCTAGAGCCTCAGTTTCCTCATTTTTAAAATACACAGATAGCAGAATTGGACTTAAGATGATAATAATAGTAATGGCTGCCATACAATAAACATTTTCCATTAATAATACTTCTTGTACTTAATTATTCTATAAAGTAGGCATTATTACCCCTATTAACAGATGAGACAACTCAGATACAGAGAGGCAAGCTAATTTGTTAAGGTCACACAACTAATAGGTGGTGGAGCTAAATGCAGCTGGGGTCTGAATCTCATACCTTGACTAGAGATAATTCATGTAAAGTGTCTGGCACATAACAGACATTTAATGAATGGAAAGTATAAAGATTACTTCCCAATATATGCTTCCCTCAGGACTTTCTCATCCTCACTATTTCTCCCCTTGTCAGAGAACTTTTAAGACCCCCCTTTCTACCCAACCCCACTTCCTTACACAGATCATGAACTTCAAAGACCTTGTAAGTGAAGTGTGACAACAGCCGGCACAACTGGATACTTCCTAGTCCATGCTGCCAGGAAAGCAGAGTCCATTTCCTTGATCTAAGCATCATTCAGGGGTTAATATGTATTTTATAGTGGTATGCTCCGGTCCCTAACAGCTGGGTAAAAGTGGGTCAAGGAGGCTTCTCTAGCCAAGTAAACAGTGAAGGTGCGGGTGTTAGAACCTTTGAGAATCAGCATCGCCTTTTCAGGTGTTCTGTGCTATAGCCATGAGAGAGTCTTTACAAAACCAAATTTGATTCTGTCCACTGGATCAAAGAAATAATTATACCCTGGAGGGCTAAAACTATTATACAGGAAGAAATAGAAGAAGAGGGTAAATGGTGAGATGAAAAATAATTACTGCCGAAGGTGACGGAGATTGACTGGGTGTATGATACCTGTGTAATTGAAGCAAAGTGAACGTAAAAATCTGCTGCTTTCTAGCATGCACATGCAGGGGTCCTTGGCAACTGGTCTGTGCAGTAGGTGGGGGGGTCTTCAATGTTGTCCTGTCTTGAATCTTTGCTTTTATAATATGCTCTTACAAGGCCTATTTAAGGAGTCTACTTTACTGCTGGCAGGGGAGTAGAGCAAAGAAAGCTATATTTAAAAAATAATTCCAATTATTAGTATCTTAAATTTCTCATGGCATTCTTTGAGTCTTAAATCTGCAGTCGAAGATAATGTGCAACCCTCTCCTGACCTTGAAAAGAATTTCTGACAACTGTTGAGTTTCCCAGAGTAAGCTTGGATGACAGGGTGAGTGGGCAGGAAATCCAGAGAACCTGACCTGCTCTGCGTGTGTACTTCCTCTGTGGCTTCCTGTCTTTATTAGAAGGTGGAGTTTCTTTCAGAGTTTTCTAGGAACCTATTTCAGGTTATCCTTCTGGACTTTGTGGGGAATTGCATCCCAGCCAATAAGCACTGGACAAGTAAATAGAGGGCAAGGCAGGGTTGTCATGGAGGAAAATCTAAGATCTTGGCTTCCACATTCTAGATTGCCACTCTCATAACTAGTAGATTCAGGCCCAATTGGAGGTGATACAGTTTGTTAAAGGGAGTATGCTGTTCTGCTCGAAGTGTAGAACTCCTGCTGGTCTCCCTGATCCCCTGTCTTCTTCCTCTAGTTCTCCTCCTCCTTATAGTCTTGCTCCTCCTTTTCATCTGCTTCCCCCTTTTCTCTTCCTCCTCTTTCATCAACATCCTTGCCCATATTTTATTTTTCATCTATTCTACTTCTCCACTTCATATTTTTGTTTTACTTTGTTTTCCTTCCTCCATATTTCAAACCAAACTCATTGTCTATAATTTTGTCCTGAGTATCTCTTCCTTCCCCCTCTATGATATTTTTATGTCTTCAAAATACTCCTTGCTTATCACCTTTTCTGAAGAATTTACATATTTAATGGTCATGGCCCTCATCCCACCCCCCAGGGGACAGAAGTACAGGTGAATAGCTGTTCCTCCCTATACAGTTGGGCTGACAGGAGGGAAGAAATAGAGCAGCAAAGACCTGCCCCAGGGTACCAGACAAATTAGCCTAGGGCTAGGCTGAGGACTGCCTTCTCATCTTTGGATGGCTCTGTTGGGCCTATTCAACAGGTTTTCATTCCCACCCTCAGTAAGTCTATAATTATTTGCTTTTGAAGACACACAGATATTGTGGAAAGCCTCCCATCAGTGCTTACCCACTCACCATGCTCAGAAACTTCTCAGGAGCAGCAGAGATGACACTGCAAATTACTATTAAGGAAGATTTTTATTCTGAGCAAAGCCAACAATCAGTGGTGAGAGCCAGATGAAATATCGGAGTATCAGTCAGCAAAAGAAGAAAGGAGCTTGGGGTGCAGACCTTGTGAAAAGTGCTATGGACCGTACTGCAGCCAGAATCAGTGACGAGGTGGGAGCAGGGTCGGGTGTTTTTGTGGTACAAAGACAAGTGAAATAGTTTGGATAGATATGTTATGGCCTCAAAGCCTTAAATGTTTATATTTTTTCTTTATAACCCTATAGAGAAAAAATTTGCCCACCTCTGCATAAGAAAAAAGAGACAGAGAAAGAGTTAGAATAACAAGAAATTACTAAGCCCAGAAGACGTTTTTGACATGGGTTCTCAGCTCATGTAGTGGGAAGGCAGAGAAAGCTATGGCATTAAACTGGGACTTAATCAGTAAAGTAACTGAGCTCCTGAGAAGGTCTAACTCCCAAGCAAGGAAGGTCTATTATGCTAAGGTCAGGGGACATACACGTAGGACAGGAACAGCTGGACCCATATCTCCAATGGTCTTGAATTTCTAGATTCTTTTGAATCCTTTGAGCCCACAGAAGTATCCCTTTGTTGTTTGAAAAAAAAAAAATGATGAGACCTCTCCCTCGAAAAACAAAATGTGCTCCCCTCAGAATCTGTTTCATCTCCCCTCCTGGCCACTAGACCTATAACTAGCAGCCAGAAGTGTGCAGGGCCTGCAAGGGGAGGGAAGAGATTATACCTTAAAGGAACTGCGGGACTTAGCCAGCACATACTGGAAGGATCATGGGGAGTATGTACAGGACTGATAATGGGGGGTGCTGGACCAAGGGGACTAAAACATATGGTTGGATAAGGGAGACTTTATTGATTTAGGAGTATTCTGAGATATTATGTGTGATATTGTGTCAAGGATCCCAGAAATATGGAAGATTTCTTACAAAGTCTGGAAGCATGAAAAATCAATAGTCCACACTGAGTGAGGTTGAAATGCCAGAATTTTCACAGAAGAAGATGGAGAAATTATTCAAAGAGTTGGGGAAGTCGGCATGCAAGAATGGATAGACTATGTAAAGCCAAAAACTCAACCAGAAGAATCTGTTCATGGGAAGATCCAGAGGGTATATAGTTTACCAAGGTGACATGGAAAGCTCTGACAAGAGGGTCACAAACTTCAACAAGTTCAGGGATGGCTCTTGTTTATGGTCTGTGGCTGATGATAGGAGAAACCATCACAGTACAAAGCTCACTGATAGCAATGGGATGATTGGATCCTTAAACAGTTGAGACCAGGTGGCACTTCACAGTCAGAAGCCAGGTGGATGAAATCCTCATAAAAAACATCAAGGTTGGAATGGCAGCCAAGAAGATGTGATCTGCCAAGAATTATGAATTGTTAACAGACTGTGGCATCCGTCAGGGCAGAATAGATGTGCATCCAACAGAGGTATTATTCAACTGTACCCTCAGAAGAAATCAAGGCTGCATCATCAAAGGCTGAGGGCCATTGCCCCAGTAAAAAGTTATGGTTCTTTGCCCATTCTCTGGACCTGAGCCAGTTTTTGGATCCTGAACTCACTGATTGAAGAGGAAACAGGGATTCTGGGATGAAAGACTACGATACCAGTATGAATCTAGCAGTTCTTCCCCAAAGGGATGTATACTCAGGGACATTGCAAGTGGAATACCCAAATATTTCAAGAACTATTGGACACCATCTTGGGCTTAACATTGATACCTCAAGACGTGAAATATTTTTGTGGCCCTGTTAAGATGAAGATTTAAGAGGCCCACATAAAACATAGACTTTGAAAAAGGTGTGGCTCAGCAATTTTCAACCCATGTGCTGGGTTATGTGTACCACAAGAATTTTTAAAACATGAAATACCTGACTATTTAGTCAGAGGCACTGACCTCTTTTCTCTCATATTGTCAAATAAAAAAGTGACAACAGCCAACACAACAATAGCCATCCAGTGGGAATGAATCAAGATTATACCTTTGTTGTTGTTATATCAGCAAAAAAATGTATTTGTTGGTGTGATCAGAGTTTTAATAGTTAGTGTATATGGGCCATGAGGTGAAAAAGGTTGAAAATCTCTGGTCTAGCTCATTGTTTATTCTTTGGGTTTGTGAATCACCCTGTAGTAATTTACCCTGTCCCCAAAACTATAATTAGGAGAGAAATACTTGGTAATTAGTGCGACCCACACATTGGTCTTGACCAGTGGAGTTAATGCTATTTATAATAATAAAAGCGTAATATGCTAATTAGAACGGACATCCTTCTGAACGACCTTCTGGACGAAGCCAGGACTCTGAGGGAAGCCCAGGTCCCAGGTGCCTGCTTGTGGTCAGAGGGAAGCCGGTGCCGGCAGTCAGGGGAAAGCAGGCCTACTTTTGCACAAATTTTGTGCATCAGGCCTCTAGTCTATAATAATTGAAAAGGTCGAGTTCAGGTGCTTGGATGGCTGATGAGAAGTCTGAAAGAAAAAACACACACAACAGTATGAAGACTGAGACCAAGGAATAATGGGCTCGAGTCATGTGGGTAAATATTTGGGAGTGGAAACAAAATGTGAAGATCATGTGTTACTACCCACTGAGAGCATCCAGCATGGAAATTCCTTTTCAGAATGAAATGGAGAAATGAGTCTATGAGTAAGTAAATGATTATAGATATTGGGTGAAACCACAGATGTTGCCAGGGGTTGTGGGTTGTGGTGGTAGTGGTTGAGGGGTGGTGTAAGTGGCTGAAGGAGCTCACAGTCTCTTGTTAGATGTAGGTGATAATCTATATGTCATATATCTTCGATGCAGGGCTAATGACCACAGTCTGGAACTCTTTTCTTGGAGTTTTTCAGCCACCCCTTTCTGTTTCTTCTCTCTGTCCATCCTCCTCCACTCACTCGCTCACTCGCTCACTCACTCACTCAGAAACTCCTGGTTCCTGCTGCACATCCCCTTATCCTGAGAGTTAGGGTGGCTTCCCTGCAGATTTGTAGAGCAGGCCACTGTGTCCCAAAATTGGTTGCAGACTCTAGGAGAAATCTATCTGTGATGAGAAGCTGCAGGCTTTTGAGGAGCCAGTTATAGATCTCAGGTCATTAGCCAAGACCCTTATCACAACACATTATTGTGGTTTTGTAAAGTGTCCAATATTTCTTATCCTGTGAACTTTGCTTGTAGTCTAACTCTCACTGTGGATACATATGGAATCAAAGAGCCTAGAATCTATAACCATCTTACCTCTAACTAGCCCTTGTCAGCCATAAGTGTAGGGAGAGAGATAGCAGTCTAAATAGTATCATTTGGTGGGTTTAGATCAGTCCTTTTGCCTCTATTCTGTCTCCATAATTAGCAATATTTTCCTTATAGGTATAACATTTTTCTTATCCACCCACCCATAATCTTTTGAAAAGTGAAATAAAAAGAAATGTCTAAAGAATCTGAGTTAAAGTTCTACTGCTGATTACTTCTGTGATTCTGGCAAAGCCACAAAATTTCTGTGAGCTCAAGTGTTCTTGGGTATAAAATGAAATGAGAGTAGCTGTGTAGTCCACCTCACAGGGATTGTTAGAAAGATAAAGGCAATGAAGGTGAGCGTTTCATAACCTGGAAAGAACTATATAATTGTAAGGGGTTATTATTTTCAGCTCTTCCCACTTCACTGTAAATATTGTAAATTAAATTACCTGTCAGTTTTCTCTTTATCTCAGGACACCGAAAGAATAGGAGTTTTAAAAGAAAAGAAAGAAGGGATGATTTTTGAGAAGTTGCATGTTCTACTTGTCATGGGTAACTCTGGGCATGTGTCTAACTGGGGGGCTGAATGGACTGGATAAACCCAAGAGAGAGGAAATTGGTTAGTGGGAATTGCTGGCCACTATAAATTAATCACCTTGCAGTTAGGGAGAGCCCTGGACTGTACAGTGTTCAAAAAGAGCCAAGTGCAGATAACTTCATTCATTCGTTCACTCATTCATTCATTAAAAAAAAACATATCTAGCCAGCTTTCGGTCTGTGCTCAACACCAGGGGAATGGAATAAAACACAGTTTCACAGAGTGGTGGCAGAGACAGGCTAACCGAACATACTTTTCTGCAGACTGTGACAAAGCTGTGACAGAGGCAGCGAGGCTAAGAGGAACACAGAGCAGAAGCATCGGTATCAGATTAGGAAGCTCAAGAAAGGTTTCTTGGTGATGCTTGAGCTGAATTTAGAAGGATGAGTAAGTCTTCGATGACATGGGGGCGGAAAGAGCGTTTTCCTGGAAGAGGGAACGATATGAGCGGAGATTTGGAAGCCTAACGCAGCCTGTTGTACTTGAAGAAATCACAGGTGGTTCCAAGTGGCTGTTTTTGGAAGTGTGTGGTGAAGGAAGAGAGGTGTGTGTGTGTGTGGAGGCGGGGAGAATAGAGAAATGGGGGAGGGCATAGCCAGAATTTCTGAGTTTGATCCTGAAAGCTATGTGGAACTTGAAAACAGGGTGACATAGTCAGAAATGCATTTCAGAGAGGACAGAGTTGACAGGGAGGAGTTATCCCTGGATGCAGGAAGCCCTGGAAGAAGACTGAGCAGCCCCTGTGATGGCACAGAGTAAGATACTAACCTGGCCATGGGGATGGAGAGAAGGGGGAAGAGCTAACAGATTCTGCAGAAGCTGATAGTAGTACATGCTCTGTGACTGAATAGGGAAGTATGAGTGTGCTAAGTTAGCATGCCTCTCACAAGTTGAAAGGTACAGATAAGTTAGGTTTGGTCACTGGACCCCTTCTATTAGAACCTTCCTTTCCCTATTGGGAGTATAGGTATCTGGTGATGGTCTACCTACTCTCTGGTTCTGGGAGAGAGCCCAAGCATCATCTCCAGCTCCATTCAGTTACAGGAGGACCAACCCCACCCTCCATCATGCCCAGTCCATTATTAACTCTAAAAAATCAAGCTCATATACAGAGATTTTCACAGACTGAAGTCTCCCATCTCCCACATTTTCTGCAAGAACCCAGATTCGCTGTTCTGCTTACCCCCCAGAGCAGTAGCTGGTGGCCCAGAGCTACTTTCTCCACAGGGCCAATCTCTCCAGCTCTAAGTCCCTCCCAGCACACATGCCATCCTCTGTAGGAAGTGACATGCTTATTTTGGTCTGGGGGTTTCCTCTTCAGACTGTGTCTGTCACGTCCCCATTCTGTGATGCATGTATTCTAACGAGCTTACAGGCCGTTTAACTGGGGCTGAGGCATTTATTTTAGCTGGAGAATCGCTGACATCCAGGAGCATTTTTTAATAGAAAGAAGAGTGTTAGAAAGAAGTGCCCTGCTCTCTTTTTCACAGCAGCATTTCTCTGCTGGCTGGTGATCTGGGATGGCCTGGCACATGTGGGAATCTGTAAATGGTGACCTGTTGCAGATTACAGAAACGGCCCCAATATCCTGTTATTCATGCCCTTGCAATGTGACTCTCTAGTTCCTCCCAGCAAGCAAGGAAGGCTCTAGTTTTCTCAGGGCATTGAAAGAGTGAAGTTTTAAAGGGAAAGAAGGAAGGAAGACTCTGGAGATGTGGGGTGATTGACTTGGCACAGCTCTCAGAGAAGGCAGCTCTGGGTGTGTGTCTAACAGGGTGGTAGAATGTTCTGGATCAACCTGAGAGAGAGGGATCCATGGGAACTTGCCGGGGGAAATAAATGAAGTGCTTTTCAGTTCTCCAAGAGAGTCCTCTACCATGTAGTGCCCAAGAAGAGCCAAGTGCAGAGAACTTCACTTATTCATCCGTTAATTCATTAGCTAAATTGTTATTTCAAAAAATGCTTACCCGCTTTCAATTTCTATCCTTCAGGCACTGCAAGAGTTGAGGCAGGATAATAGATCACCCATTTGAGTGTAATGTGGCAATTTTAGCTGAGATTCGCTGAGTCCACCACAGCCAGCCCAACAACCACCTGGAAGAATCATGAGTTAAATAAATGGTGATGTTTCAAAGCCTCTAAGTTTGAGAATGGTTGATTGCACGGCAAAAGCTAGCTGAAGCATGATCTAAATCTAAAGGATTAGCATTTTGGTCTTTATTTCCTTAGAAAACTCCTTAGGCCTCCCTGGAAGATTGGGTGATGCCAGATTTTATCTTACTATTTTTTTTTTTGCATTTTAATAAGACTTTATTTGAGCCAAGCTGACAACATATGCCAGGGAGCAAGATCTCAAATGCTCTTGAGTGATGCCAGGTTTTAAAGTAAAAGTGTCCTATGCAGTAGAACAGGGCAAGAACATTTCATGAAAGCAGAAAAAAATGCTTGGCCCATCACTGGAAGATAGAACACAACCAGAACTAATTTTTAAAGGTATGCAAGAAGTCTAGACCCCAATAACCTTAAGAATTCAGAAGCTTACAGATGTAATTAAAGATATTTCTTTAATTTTTTATTGCCCCGGGTAATAATTGATTGGGTGATTTTTTTCTATAACCTTTTTATTAAACATTTTTAGCTCATAAAAACTTATACTGAGCTTATTTATCACAGAAAAATTACCTTTTCATGTCTTCTGGGGAATCTGCAAGTTCTAATAAGCTGATCAGAATGAACTATGTGATACCCAGGGACAGTATGAAACTTTCAAAGGTTCTCTTTGAGAATATTAATATAAAATATAAGAATAAAGTATTAGCTATGGGAAGTTTACTATAGACCAGGCACTCTGCCTGGGGCTCTCCATTCATTATCTCATTCTACCATTTCATCAGCTCACAAGAGGTAGAGTCTACCCTCATCAGGGACTCCACTTATGAGGTAACTGAGGCTCGGAGACATTTCATTAGGGAGGAAGTTAGCAGAAGGCAGCTTCGGCATCTAGGGTGTTCGCCCCTGGATGCCATGCTCTGAGCTGCCCCTTGGCACTGCTGTATCTGACTGGGACTGAATCCACACTCTGTCATTGTTCTCCATCACTGCTCTGGGACCAGCCAGTCAGCCTTTCTGCACTTCAGGTGCTTTCTCTACAACATGCAGGTAACAATAACAGCTGCAGAAACTGAGGGCTGAAAATGTGTCTTTATATTAGGGCAGCAGATATGGAAGCTCTCTGAGGATGTAAACCTACCTTTCACACAGTCGGAAGTTTGTTTTTGTCGCTGCAAAGATTGTCAAGGCAAACACTTAGAGCCTGGATCTCAACAGGCCTCCGCATTTTATCTCTTTCCTCTTTCTCCATGTTGTATTTGAAGGCTGTTCCTTGAATATGAATGTTGTGAGTAGTTCCTGGTTCTGGTCCATTCGACTGAGCCTTAGCCATCTTTGACCCTAACAGAAGACAAATCCCTCGTCTAGAAGCACAGGGTTTTGTCACATATGAAAATGCAGGGTTTTGTCACACGCAACCAACTGATCTGTCATTGTCCTATGAGAGATGCAGAAACTGGCAGCCACAAGGATCTCAGTGAGTGATAGTGGAGGCAAAATGTCTGTGGAGATAAATGGTACTTTCTATTTGGGAGGTTCAGGAAACTCACAAATGTGGTCAGTTTATTCAGCAGGTGGTCTCCTCGCCCTTTGAGCTTCCTGAAGAATATGAACCTGCTTTAGGTGTACACTGGATGAAAGGGATGGGTGCTTAGAAGAAATGGATGTTTTTTTATCTCGGACTAGGATTTCTTTGTCCTTTGTGTGGTGCCAAGTAGTCCCAACCACTCGGATACACAGACACGCAAACATACACACACACACTCAAGGATAGTCGGGTGTCTGTTTTTGCCATGGGGCTCAAGTTAAAAGAACAAATAAGGTAGGGAGGTAGAAAAGTCAAGAAGGCAGACACCTGACTATGGGGCTCAGGTTGACCTCTAGTCTTCTCTAGGTGTCTTTAAGGTAGTTGTAGTGGGAGTTATAAGCAAACAAGTAGCCAGGGCAACAGACCCAAATCTCTCTTCACTTAAACCTGTGTACCCTCTCTTCCCCACACCCCTGCCCCCAACATGCACATACCTATCATGCACATACACAGTCCCACAGGGCACGGGGACACCTAGATGTCAAAAAGGTTCCAGAGAGCTGGGCCGACCCACACTCACTCAGTCCTTCAGTCATCCACCCAACAGAAGGTTCTCCCAGGCACTATGCTGGGTGCTGTGAAGTCTCACGTCAAGATGATATGTCTCTGCCCTCAATGAGCTTTAAGCCCTGAGAGTGCCTTGGGGTTTCGTTATACCTGGGCTTTCTATGATCATGTTTTCAGGGACTCATTAAACGTGGGGGAAAGCTCATTAAAAGGGACCACTGATTTAAAGGAGGACAGAAAGTGAGAGGATTGGAAAAATGGGGGCTATTAGGGAAAGCTAGAGGAAGCAGTATTATTCAGCACAGAAGAAAAAGGCTGAAGTGATGACTTAATAATAGTAGTTAAGTGTGTAGAGAACGGACTCCATTATGCACAAATTTATCTAAAATCCTTTTTGAACCTAATTATCTTTTTTTTTTTTTTTACTCTGTGCTACCTCTAGGGGTGATGAGTTCCTTAGGCAGACTGCTTGCTATGTGAAATAACACATGCTTTGGCTTCTGAAATGTCTTCCTTTAAGCTTATAGGACTTCCCACTAACTCTGGGTTTCCAGCCTTGGTGAGTGGGACCTTGTGTGGTGTGTCCTCCCAAGACCCTGTATGATTTTGCCAGCTTCTTTCACATCTACTGACAAGTCCCTGCTTTTTCTGGAGTCCTTGTCTTTTTCTCATAGAGAAGACCCTCTAATTTTGTTACAAAATTAGCTACACAGTGTTCTCAAATTTTCCTAGCTTTTGTGTGTCATTTTAAGGATATATGAACAACAACCAATTTATCAATTAAATTAAAGCACATTTCCCCCACATTTTAACATCTCAAAAATTATGATATCTATATATTTAAAAGGCTAAGTCACCAACCGTCCATCTGTTCTACTGACCTACCAGCCAGTACGTATGACGTGCACTGGCAATTTAAAAATAAACGTTGACTCGTGCATGCACACTACATATTAAAATATTTCATATTTTAATTTTTAATACTATATTATATAGACTATTTTGACATGTTATTTTTTGCAGTAACATAATTACCGCATCGATCTTTCTTCGTCTTTCTTTTAATTAATTTCCTTTCAATGTGCACGAATCTGTGCACCAGGCCACTAGTTTAAAAATAAACATTGACTTGCGCATGCATGATACATATAAAGCTCTCACGGGTGCCGATAGCACGCATGTGCTTTGATCTGTCATTGTTGATCATGAATTTGGTTGCCACATAGAGAAAGGGCAAATATCGATATTAAAATATTTCTTCTAATTAATTTCCTTTCAATGTGCACGAATCTGTGCCCTGGGCAACTAGTGTTCTATAATCAATGTTATGAAAGCAATGTCTCAGAGCTTAATTGGCAACATATTCTTTGGCAGTAAGGAAAGATAATGGTGTGGCTTGACTGTCACCTTCAATTTTCTGAAATATGGTATTAATATATGATTGGTCTTTGTGGAACAGTGGATGCTAAAGCACAATGGTAATGTTTATGAGATGGCTCTTGGATGCCCCAGTATTTAATTTGAGTATTTGTTCAGTGTTTATTCAAGGTTCTCCCCCCGCCCCCCACCAATATCTTTATTGTCTCAGAGATCACCCCAGCTTCTTTTCATATAATACTACATACCCATTGGTACTTAAATGATACTAACCAATATGACTGGTGAGAAAGCACCTGGAACCTGGCTTCAGTTCCTCACCCAGCTCCCCAGGTATCCCCATAGGATTTCCCTCCCATTAGTTCTGTTTAGAAGTGTAGAGAAAGACTCCCTACACATCTTCCCAACTGGTTTGAACATAAAAGCTAAGACAATGTCAGGATGGAACTCTGAGTTCCTTGAGAAGAAGAATTGTAGAGAACAGCATGATATCATTATTATTACCGTATTGACCGTGTCCCTGGAAATCTAAGTCGTTCTGGAGAATGGCTTTTCCACTAAAGAATGGCTCTTTAATAGGAGCTTAATTGGAGGCAGAGTCTGTTCTGGGAGCTTCTCCGCATGGCTCTCCTTTCCCAGGCAGATTGCATTTCCCTTTGCATAATGAGGCACTCTTTCTATTTACTGATTGTTTCCTTATGTAACTTGATCACTGAAAAGAAGTCACCGCCAAGACCTCAAGCAACTGACTAATAAGCCTATTCCCAAGTCCAGGTGCGAGGAGCCCTTGCAATGCCTCTTCTGCTTGCAGATTGGAGTTTGTGCACACTGTATGTCAGAGTGTATTTTGCCAGAAGGCAGAATTTACGTTCCTGGCATTTTCTATGGAAAACCAGAAGGAAAAGAACAAGGGAGTGTCTTCATGGCTGGCATCTGGAAGATATTAGCTAGGATGTGAAATTTCTAGCGTCCACCTAATAATAGCACAAGTAACATTTGTAGAGCACTTTATAATTGCATATTAATTTGTTCCTCATCACTACCATGCTGGAAATAAGCAAAAAAGGTATTATCCCACTTTGTATATGAGAGAAGCAATGATTGAAGCACTCTAGTGGCCCCAGATCACAGTAACACAGGGCAGAACAAAGAACTGAGTCCAGGTATTCTGATACATAACCCTGGTGATCATACTGCCTCCCTTGAAAGCTGACTATATTCCAGGTCTGAGCCCTCAGGACAGCCATTGTGGCATCTGCCAATAGTGTGTACCCAGTGATTCAGATAAAGGAACCAACAGACTTATACTGCTTTCCTTACATAATTTCCTCAATCATTCAATTTGTTTTGGTAGCATAAGTAGGAATGCTGCCTTGCTCCATTATTCCTATTTCTCTTCATCCTTGTTTTCTGTATAGAACTTATCCTGATATATAACTTCTCTGGTCTCAATATGTCTGTCTGCTATCTGTCTCTCCTATAGAAGAATGTAAGGTGCATGTGGGTATATACTGTTACATGCCCAAGACACATAGTTGGCATTCAGCAAATATTTGTTAAGTGAATGAATGAAGTAAAAGCTGCCTCAGCCCTAACTGGTTTGGCTCAGTGGATAGAGCATCGGCCTGCGGACTGAAAGGTCTCAGGTTCGAGTCCAGTCAAGGGCATGTACCTTAGTTGTGGGCACATTCCCAATAGGATGTGTGCAGGAGGCAGCTGATCGATGTTTCTCTCTCATCAATGTTTCTAACTCTCTACCCCTCTCTCTTCCTCTCTGTAAAAAATCCATAAAATATGTTTAAAAAATAAATTTAAAAAATAAAAGCTTCCTCAGCCCTAGCCAGGAAGCTCAGTTGGTTAGAAAATTGTCCTGTATGCCGAGGCTGTCGGTTTGATCCCAGGTCAGGGCACATACAAGAATCAACCAATGTATGCATAGATACAACAGTGGAACAACAAATCTATCTATCCCTCCCTCCCTCCTTCCCTCCCTCTCTAAAAATCAATCAATAAATATTTTTTAAAAGGTTTCTGCAATGGCTAATTTTTCAGCCAACACCAAAGTGAACAGCATAGACTTTTATACATGTGTCACTTCACTGTAGATTTTATCTCCTTGAACAACAAATCTGTGTTTAAGGTGGTCATGGCATGTTGGAGCGTCAACCCAGCACCTTGAATTGTCCTGTCAGGAACACTATATCATCTGCACTTAATTATGCATTTACTATATTGTAACCTTGGTTAGTGCATTACAACCAGAGGGAAATTAAGAGCAGTGCCAAATGGCACACCAGGGGCCATTGCAGAGAGAGTTCGAAGAGCAGGGGTCATATTTATGGTCTTATGATCTTCTTCCTGGGTTCAGGTACTTTCACAATGTTTTTTAAATTCTTAAATATTGATTTTTTTAGAGAGAAGGAGAGAGAAAGAGAGAAGAGACAGAGGACTAGGAAGAGGAACATCAATTTGTTGTTCCACTTATCTGTCATTGGTTGATTCTTGTATGTGCCCTGACCAGGGATTAAACCTGCAACCTTGGAGTATCATGACCATGTTCTAACCAACTTAGCTACTCAGCTAGGGCTCATAATTTTTTATATTAACTCAATGAACCCTCCAATTTTCCCAAACTTATGTAAGCAGCCTTGGTATCATGGTAAGAAAAAAAATGGTTTTTTAAAAATCTTTATTGTTATAAATATTACATATGTCCCCTCTTTTCTCCCATTGACCCCTCTAGCCTGCCCGTACCCCTACCCCCACCCCAAGCCTTCACCATCTTATTGTCTGTGTCCATGGATTATGCATATAGGAATACAGGTGCTTTGGTTCATGTCTTCCCACCCACTTACCCACCCCCACCTTCGCTCTGAGGTTCCACAGTCTGTTCTGTGCTTCTGTATCTCTGGATTTATTTTGTTCATCAGTTTATTTTGTTCATTAGATTCCACATATAAGTGAGATCATGTGATACTTATCTTTCTCTGACTGGCTTGGAGAGTATTATGCTAAGCGAAGAAGTGTTTTATTTTTAATTTTAAAAGAAGTTTTTTTATACAAAAAAAAAAGAAAACCAATACAGTTTTATGGAGGTTTTTTGGTATATCTAGCTCTCTCCTGTGTCCATAAACTATTTCTTGTCAGGAAAGCTTCAGGAAAAATCTCTAGCATCTCTCAATAGCATCAAATCCCTCAGTGTAGACACTGTGCTGTGTTGGTCGATGTGCTTGTTAAATTGACCCAGTGTTAATGTTTTACTTAGAACTGATGACACAGACATAAGTCAGTGTTGCTTATCACTGTCTTTGATCTGCTCCCCAGGATGGGAACTGCATGCATCTGCTTCCAACAGGTTGGACGGGCATCAGTAGTAAATAATAAATCATACATATAGGTCACCTGCTGATTGGTGGCAGGCACTGACAACCACCCACTTTCTTCTCAGACATCTGAAGCAAAAAATTCTCCTTCACCCATCCTTTCAAAATACTTCCCTTCAAATGTATCACTTTGTTTTTAAAGACTGTCATTCATTGCTCAGTATAAAAACACAAAATCTAAATTTAACTCCATGTGCCCCCCAGGAATACAATCCCTAATTCTGAGACACTTTGGGGGTATATAGACATGCTTTTGCTAAAGAATAAAATGGTTTAGAGTCCTCAAGTTATGTGAATAAGTACGAATTTAGGAATCAACAAAAAGGAAGCAATGTGCTTATCTTTAGAAGCATAGTATTTTTGAGAAAGAGAAGTTCATGATCATCCATCTAATGTAATATTCCAATATCCTATCATTACAGTTGAGAAAAGGGAGACTCAGAGAAGTGAAGAAGCTTGTTCTAGGACATGTGGTTACTTAAATACAGAAATGGTGTTTTTTAAATGTCCAGTTAATGTGATTTGTAAATGCTAGAAAAGGGAAGATGGCTGGGTCTTTGGCTTGTTCATTAACTGGGAGAAAGATTTCTAAAGTCTCACTTGACAGTAACTGCGAAGCTCTCTGGAATTACGACAGTCTTTGGAACCCTTGCAGTCTTGTCACCCTAGAATGCGGTTATCTGAGCGCATTGCCATGGGTTAGTGGAGGGAGCGGGGCATGGTGGTGGCTGAAGGGAGGGAGGAGGCAGAAGAAAATGAAGAGAGGGCACAGCCTCTGTGGACCAGGGAGAATTAACCCTTAGTGCAGAAAATGCCTGTTTCTTGTTCCAGCTGAGTTACTGGAACAGGCATGAATGAGAATCCCTTCATCATAGCTCCCATTGGTACTGACTCAGGAATAAAGCTTACATTATGTTCTAGAAGAGCCTTCTTCAAAGCTGGGTTAATTATGGAGGCCTCATCTGCTGGTCAGTCCTTGATTTCAGGAAGCAGCTGCTATATGAGGGGAAACTTTTTTTTTAAGGCATGCATCCCCAGCATAATATGCTTAAATCCTTAGGGCACTCTTGAGAATTGAATGACCAACAATATTCTCCATATTCATTAGACAGTTATGATAAAAATAAAAGATAATCTTAGTGTATTCACATGATAGGTTACCAGAAAAATGAAATTTTAGTCTCCTACTTAAGGATTACTCTCATTTTCATCTTTGAGGGCAGGGCAAGAGTAGTTGTTATGGTAGATGATAAATTGATGGGAAATTCCTCTGAACTTTGATTGGTTCATATCCACCTGACTTTGCTCGTCTCTTATTTTGTCAGAGGATCGTGCCTCCCATACTTCCTGCTCCTGGAGTCTTGGTTCTGTCTGGTTTACATCCTGAGCCACACTCATGTGTATGTGCCTGTGGTCTGATCTGTGTCACTGACTCTATGAAGTTTATTTAAATGTGAGTATCTGGGACTTTGAGCAGAAGGACCATCAGTGAATTGATAAAACTAGATGCAATGAACAACTCTTAAGTCTTCCTTATTAAAAAAAATAAAAATAGCAGAACTACTTTACCAGCGACACCATAGCAACGTCCCAAATTGTGATTACACTGAGAAGCCAGAAAGCATGGCCACGTCACCAGTCAGTCTGTATAAATTAAAAGGATGGCTTACCCAATTCAACATGTCCCAGTTTCCTTGCTGGTGATGAATGTCTAGGATGTGTGAAGTGCTGCAGGGATACCCTTCACTGTAGTGGTGGGCACTGGCTGGTTTTAGTAACCCTGGGCTAATCCAAGTAGACACCCAATATGGGTGGAGTTTGGAGAGAAGGTTTATCTGCCTAGATATGAATTGTGGACTCCCTGCCTATCCTCTATAATAAAAGGCTAATATGCAAATTGTCCCTGAGAGTTTAACCAGGAGTTCAACTGGAGTTTGACCGGGGGGTGGGGCCAGCCGGTCAACCACCTGCAGCCCCTCCCCCTGGCCGGCTTCACCTCCAATTAGCCCCCCCACCATAATCAGGGTGGAACTGGCCAGCCAACCGAAAGGCTAATATGCAAATTGTCCCCGAGAGTTTGACTGAGAGTTCAACTGGAGTTTGACCAGGGAGTCGGGCCAGCCGGTCAACCACCTGCAGCCCCTTCCCCTGGCCGGCCTCACCTCCAATTAGCCCCCGCCACCATAATCAGGGTGGAACTGGCCAGCCAACCACCTGTGGCCCCTCCCTCCAGCTGGCCCAGCCAGATCTGCCCTGATATGGACTAGCCTGTGGACCCCACTCGTGCACAAATTCGTACACCAGGCCTCTAGTTAGATATATGACTTAAAGTAAGTTGTTTGTGCTCAAATTTCCCACCCATTGTCCATAATATAGGAACAATAATGTCACTATTACAGAGAAGTTGAAATAATTAAATGTATTAATACACATAAAGCATTGGAACAAATCCTGGGCACAGTTAGTTGGAGCATCATCCTGTACACCAGCAGTTCTCAACCTGTGGGTTGCGACCCCCTTGGGGGTCGAACGACCCTTTCACAGGGGTCACCTAAGACCATTGGAAAACACATATATAATTACATATTGTTTTTGTGATTAATCGCTATGCTTTATGTTCAATTTGTAACAATGAAATCAGGGGTCACCACAACATGAAGAACTGTATTAAAGGGTCACGGCATTAGGAAGGTTGAGAACCACTCCTGTACACCAAAATGTTGTACAGGATTCCCAGTCAAGGCACATACCTAGGTTGCGTATTTGATCCGTAGTTGGGGTGCATACAGGAGATAACTGATCAATGTTTCTCTCTCACATCAATGTTTCTCTCTCTCCATCTCAAAAGTTAATAAAACATATCCTCAGGTGAGGATTGAGAAAAAAAGGAGCAATTCCTGGTACATAGTAAGTGCTAAAAATGTCATGTTATTATTGACAGTTTGATCAACCTGTTTAATAGCAATGTTGAAGAGGGAGCACGCTATGAAAATTAATCATTTTCTTGGCTTTCATGAAAACTGCTCCACAGTACAATAGAATAATCATTGACTTAGAAATTATTTCCAGCTGTATTATCTTGGGCTCATTACCTTGCATTCTAAGATCCAGTTTCCTGTCTGTAAAATGGAGCAGTGATATCTACCTCATGGCTTGTTACAAGGACTAAGTAACATCATGGACAGGGTGGGGCAAAAGTGGATATGCAGTTGTTTGTATGGAAAATGATATAGTAGTTAGTGAATAATAATACAAAAATAAACTCTGTGTTTCACATAGTCACACTGTAAACACTTTGCCCCACCCTGTAGTGCAAATAAACTGTGTCTGATACAGAGTGATGGTTCCTCTCTGTCACTTTCCAGTTCCTGCCCAGTCAAACTGAGTCAACTGGGAAAGAAGGCAATGTTTTTGAGTCACAGTTTTCAAAATAAATGAGAAGGAAAATGTATTTAAATATTAATCTAGTGACCATTTATTGAGAACCTACAAAGTGCCAGGCCCTGTGCCAGCCACTGGGGATACAATGGAGAATGGGCCCTGCTCTCGAAGAGCTTACATTGTACCCAAAATGGCACTTTGATTTCAAGGTACAGAAGGAAACACTGGGGATTAACATCTCACAAAAGAGAAGATGCAAGGAAATTTTTGGTTGAGAAGGAAGTTGCCTTTGGATTCTTCTGTCTCCTTGAATTGGACTGCCAGGCCCCATCGGCACACAGCACCTGTGCTAGCACGCCACTCTCCACGGAGAAAATAGAAAAGGGAACCGCATGTCACTGATTAGGCTGATTTCAGTGTCCCATCTGTCTTCATGGCTCAAGATGTTTAGTTGCAGTTCCAGAATCTTTCAGAACTTCAGACCAACTATTGGTTCTCACTAAGAGCTTCCTGGCTGATGTAGCAGAAATTTGAAAAGGTGGCTGCCTGCCAGAGTGCTTTGTAGAGCTCAGTATCACGAAGTTTTTCTCCTGGGAGCTTAAAGTTTAACTTCATCAAAGCTGTCTGAAACAAACGAGGAGTTTATAAGAAGAAAAGCTGATCTGTGGGAGAAAGGCATGTGGCAGTGTGGAAAAAGTACCATTTTGGAATTGGATGGACCTGGAATGAGGAAAGTGGTTAGAGGTATAGGCTCTGGGTTGGGGTTGGGAATACCTGGGCCCCATCATCTAACTCGCTGCGTGACTTTGAGGATGTTACTGAACCATTCTCTGCCTCAGTTTCTTGATCTGCAACATGGGGGTAATAATGACTTTATCCGGTTACTGGAAGGACATAATTCATTTAAGATCTACTTAAAAATGTTCCAGTAGAGAGGAAGGAGCTGCTGTTCTAGGATCATTCTGAGCAAGCAAAGGAGGGGGATGCCTTGTAGGGAGGGATGGCAAGAGGAAATATACCGCATGTTTATTGAGTACCTACTATGTTATCTCTTTCCTGTGTCCTGGGGAAAGAGGAGATACAGGGTAAAATAAACCATTAATTGGGTGTCTGAGTGCCAGACAACTTTCCCACATTATTTAATTAAATCTCCACAACATCCTTAATAGATGGTGACTTAGATGATCTGTAATTAGCAAATGAGGAAAACGTATATATAGGTATTAGATGACAGAGATAAAACTCAAATGCTAGATGCACTCATTCCCAAAATCCATACTCCTCTTACTCTTCAAAAGATGAACAAGACCATCCTGGCCAGTGTGGCTCAGTTGGTTGAACATTATCAAGGGCGCCTAAAGATTGCTGGTTCTATTCCCAGTCAGGGCACATACCCAAGTTGAGGGTTTGATTCCCCCTCTTCTTTCCCCTCTCTCTAAAAATCAATTAAAAACATTTAAAATTAAAAGATGAACAAGACCACATCTTTCTTCCAATGAGCTCATGGTCTAGTATAGTAAAAGCACTATGATTATGTAGATGGCATGAATTTCAGAGTTATAGACTCTGCTATGGAAATAAAACTGTGTTCCTTTATATCTTAATTTACATCAATTATTAAATCTGAAATGCCACCAATGGGAGAAATTTTCATCTTACCTTTTTAAGGCAAACAGCTATGTCTATCATTTTCCTCTCTCACTTTTTAGACATTTATTCAGTTTGGGATTTTTCACTCTCCCTTAACCCAAAGGTGGACTAAATTCCAAACACTCCATTAATTCGGGTATTTTGTCTATGGCTGTTTTCTGATGTTGCTCATCTTCGCTGAGGAGTTTGCCTACCTCTGTACCCATTACTCCTCTGCTGTTGTTCACCCAAGTGAGCATCTCACCCTCCTAGTTACAAGTCTCTTTTATGACACTCACACCAACACCTCTTCTGCATTAGGCTTTGTAAAATGTGGCACTTCTTTCGAAAAATATTGGATTTATTACATAAATTATCGCCCCTGGTTGTGGCCTGGGCTCCACCTGAAGAGCAGAGAGCTCCCATGTGCCTCCATCAGTCATTCTACCGCCCTATCTACCACTCTTCCTGAGTAGCTTTACAGGTTCCTCTTACATCTCTGTCTTTCCCACAGGGAGCAAGAGTCTTCGGGTCAAGGATATGGGGAGTCTGGCACACATCTCAGCACCTGATACGTGGTGAGTGCCCAATAAGTGTCTATTTTAAAACAATCTATGAACAAACTCACAAATACTGAAAAAAAAAAACAAAAAAACCCACAAAACACTGAAAACCCAAGACTGGTCTTCCTGGATGAATGTTAGTGATACCCAAGCATTCTTTGATTGTCTTATTTTCACTTTGTTCATCTCAAATGAGAGAACATAGTTTTAAGTTAAGGAAGAAAGGTAGACAATCAGCGAGATTACTTGGGAAAAGAAACAGGAGACCAGTATTGAGCACTGACTGTGTGAGACCCAATGTTAATTCATCTGCATTGACTCTGTGAGCAAGGCTTTGCCTGTGCTGATCAAGTTATGATGAAAAAATATAGCCCCAATTTTTTTATTCTCTTTTCAGACAGAATCATTTTGGACTTTTTAAACATGCCTTTTACTAAATCTCAAGGGAAAACACCATGACAAAATATCTCACTATGAATGGAGATATATTTTTTGAAAACATCTGTGTTAAATGCAAAGCTGGATGAGATCTTGTTTCAAAGTGGCTTTGATGTGACTGTTTATAAGTACTGCATTTTGACTGAAACTCACTAAATCCTGAAGCCCAAAGTGTTAATTCTGGCTGGTGGGTCTCTGGCGAATTGTGCCTCTGGTAGGAAATGATGTTGGAAAGTTAGTATAAGCAACCATGCCTGAATACCAAGCAATAACTAGGTAGACTATCCAGGGGGCAAAAAGGGGAGAAGGGAATAATGTTTATTAGAGCCTCATTACAAACTAGGTATCTTAAATCATCTCATGTTTACAGCAAGTTAATAAGAGGGCCATTATTATACCCATTTTACAGATGAGGAAAATAAAGCTCAGAGCATTTAGAAAGGGTGCTCAGTTAGCAAGTGGCAGAGCCAGATTTTGCACCCGAGGTCAACGTGTGGAGGGTTTAAACTTGCTGGGAGGCATAGCCTGAGTTGGAAAGCCAGGCTTGATGTTCAAAAAACCCAACTGGACCTAAAGACAGGCAGACATCTGGCCCAAGCAGAGCTCAATATCTGGGATCAGAATTTGTGTGGAGATAAAGCCTGATGGAAGGATTCAGGCAAAATATAAGGAAAAAAGCAGAACCAGATTTCCCAGCTTGGAATAGAGTGCAGCGGGGCTTTGCGCACTCCTAAGAAATATCTGCTGCACTGAGCACTGATCCTGGGGCACGAGCTGTCTGCCTCATGCCTGGGTTTGAAGCTGCTTTCTTGGCATGACCAGGGAAGGCAGGTAAGTGGAGGAAGCAAGGCTCTGCAGATGCCACTCCTCTGAGGAGGCCTCATACCTTCCTGGGTGACACAAAAATGACTTTGATGAAATAGAGTAGCTTTTGCATTAGAAATGGAAATGTGGGTAAAAGCTTGTCTCCAAGATAGGAAACAGAACTGTGGAGGTCATGGGCAGGGCCGGCAGCGCCCACGAATCTGCCCAGCAGCAGGGGATGAGAAGGAGCGAGGTCAGGGATAGAACTCTTGACCTGGACTTAGATGCTTCAGAGGGGTTCAATGAGGATCGAGTGTGGGGTATACTTTACCTGTCAGGTAACTGATAAAAGGCAACATTTATATCCTGGATCTGGAAGGTATCCTTCATATCACCTGTAAAAGCCAATAACTTCCATTGTTCCTCAAGGGTTAGTGACTACATAAAGTGAGCGACCAGCTTCTGTGTGAGCTGGTTATAATTGGGAGAGTGTTATGATGTGGGTCATTCGCTATAGAGATGGGGGTACAGGAAAGATTAGGCTTAGATTCAGAAAGGAGTACTCTCTTCATCCTTTGTTGGCAACAATGGGGAGCCTTTAATTTGAGAATGACCTAGTTTTTATAAAAGTCTGAATTCCCCAATTTTGTCTGGGGCTGCTGTGAGTTTTCCTATTCAAGAAATGAGATGGAGCTGCCGTTTCCTATATCTAATAAACAGGTAAAATAGAGGAAGCCTGTCCACCAGGTCATTTTTTAAAGCCCACAACAGGAGGCTTACCTGGTGCCTCCTATACTTAGTAATGTGAGTGTGAGCCTTCCTTTAATGGCAGCAAAGCCACCACCTGAAGAAGAACATGCCTTGGCCTACGGATAGGAGTTTCAGTTTCCTATGAAACACCTGATTCACAATCCAGTTTCTTCCCTGCCCCAGGCGGGCATGTTGCCATAGGTTTTACTGGAGGGGTAGGGTGGTCCACTCCTCTGGAGTGTGGGACCACTGTCTGCCTCCTGGACACCAGCAGAGCTTCAAGTCCACAACAGGCATGTAATGGAAATGCTCTGGCTCCTTACACATCTACCACAAGCATCAGGTTTTATTAACAGGGAAGACAGCCTTCTAATGAAATATGGCCCTTAACTTCCTTTATGTTTGGTAATCTCCCAAACTCTTTATCCAAATGAAGCATAAAGCCCTTACAACTGTGTTTTGCCATTGCACTGACCGAGGAATAGATTCACTTGCAGTAACATGGCATTCAATGGAGTGGAAAATAAGCTCTGAAAATTGCTCTTGCCACGAAATTGTATCAATAAATAGGAAAAGCCCATTTAGATTTCACTGACCAGTCTCCCCATGTGACAGAAATTAATATGGCCAAGTGGTTGGTGACAGAGGCTGGGCAAGCCATGTGTCAAGGCCTGCCTGGTGTAGCTAACTCTTTTTACTGTTCACAGAGCCAACTGAGAGTGTCTTTGTGGCTATGTGGGGGACAACGAGGGGAGGTAGGGAAGCCTGTGGGGGTGAAGCAGGAGGAGGGGTCTGGGAAGCACCCACTTGTGGGTGTATTGACCAAGTCCTTACTTCTGTATCTCTGAGTCTGCACAGACTGAAACCTCTCCCCAAAGGTGTCTAGCCCAAGTTGAGAAAATGAAAAGCAAGCTCACCTTGTACTTCTTTGAATCAGTGTGGTTTCTGGCTGTTAATTTCAACACACCATATTCTCATAATAAAATTCTAGCAGACACATCCGAAAATAAACACATGGTTGATCTGTGGCTTATCCATGTGGAGATGAATAAAACATCAAATTCAGGTGTAAAGTAGCCAATTAGAATGTTAAAAAATTTGTGAAAAATACAAAGGCTGGTGATTGATGATACAGAAGGGAAGTTACATTAAAAATCAGAACTGACACTTTCTGCATGACTTGGGGAGACCATATAGTGTCTCTGAATTCAATTGCCACGTTTGTAAAAATGGGCCTAAAGAAGGCTGTGCTGCTTGCTTCTCAGAGTTGTTATAATTCAATGAGATCATGTATGTAAAGTGATGGTGATGGTCTGTATAGATTCAAGGTGCTCTTAAGCTCCATCAACTCAGCACTGCTGTTGAAGGACAGACAGTGCTAATGGAGGTAAATTACACCGTGAGTCCTACTCCTTCATGCCCCAGAGGCAAAAGGAGTTGGAACTCAGCATCTGAGGGGCTGGATCCTAGTACAGCCCCTCCAGCAAGTCCCCAGGCTTCTTTATGTGAAATAAAGAAGCAATATTTCACATCTGTACTTAACACCTCCCCTTTTCACATCTGTACTGAATTATCTCTAAAGTTCCTTTCCAGTTCCTAATTTTGTATGCCTTAGATCAAAGAGGTGTCATAATAGAAACCCAGATGGTAAACTAGGAGTAAAAGAGCATATATTGTAATTTCTGAAGCAAAAAGATCATAGTTCTCTTGTAATTTGATGTTAAGGGACAAAGTCATGGAGGAAATTTTGGAATGACTTTTAGAGATCTATGCTCTCTAGGGTAAACTTGTCTTGAACCAAAATCACCGTACTCTGCTGTTACATGAGACCTTCACATATATTGTTTTCAAATCTCCATTTGAATCATCTGTCCAACGTCAATGAAGCTTTTTAGATATGGTAGACTCGTCTCCTTTCCAGATACCCACTGAGATTCTAAAGTCTTGGCGAAGAAGTAACAACTGTTTTCTTTGCCCACTGCCACCCTGGTAGAAGCTGACTATATTACTTTGTTTTCTTGCCAATAGAGGTGTCTTGGGGGCCTTCTTTTATTCCGGATATGCAGAATAACACACAGGAGAGAATCCCAGTCTCTTGCTTGTTTATTAAGCACCTCCCCTCCCTCTATATGCATGTCAGGAAGCCCTGACAAGTAGTAACTCTGTAAGGCACTCAGCATGAATGAACCAGGCCACCTTCTGCCTCACTATGCTCTTGCCAGGCTGCCCCTTCCTTCCTGCAGTGTGTCTATCTGCTGCTTTTATTAGTCAGAGTCTAGCAGATGATTGCACAGACTTGTAGCAGGTGGAACATGGAGGGGAACGTTGACTTGTAGTCTGTGTCCCAGCAATGTGGATGAAGAGAGTCTGTGCTGTGTTCTAGGCTTCCACTTGCCAGTTATGCTCTTGGAGAAAGTGCAGCTCCTCAATCGAACTCTTAAAAAATGTATCAGTGTATAGTCAGGTCTTAGCACAATGTTGTGGTCAGGACCGAGATACCAACTTTGCCTGCTTTGTTTAAACCATCCATGGTATCTTGATAGGCCAGTCATTATTCTTTTGTGTGAATGAATGAAATATGAAAACTTTTTTTTTTGTAAAATCACAAGGGCAAAATAAAGCCAATTTACCATGGCTCAGCATCCCCTGTCTCTATGCAGAGAAGAACACTGTCAATAAATTAGTTTTTATAAACATGTACCTGTATATAATAAGATGGTGAATGGGTGTACAGCTGAGGAGTTATTGGGGACCTCCATGCAGGATTTTCTAGGAAGCAGTAAAACTGACCCTGCTGCTCTCACTCTACAATTCTCTCCTCAAGATGTATACAAAAGAAAGTAGAGATGTGATTTCTTGGCTTAGAGAGAGTGCTGTGGGCCTTCTCTTCCATTTCCCTGGGGAATCAGAGGGTTGCTTTAGTCTAATCCTCAAGCCAAAGGAGGAAGGCTCCAAGAAAACCACTTTTATATTTGGAGGGTGTCTGCAAGAAGAGGAGACTGGTCTCTAACTCCCTAATCTGCTTAGGGAGTGGACTTGCTGATCTTCACTGAGCACCTATTTGAGCAGGGTGAAAAGAGGTTTGGTCTGACAAGGATAAAGTAGTTTTCTATGCCTTAAGCAGACGTGGATGATGGTAGCTTGAATGCTCTTATTGTTACCCTGACCAAGGCAGCTAACTTCCAGAAGAGTAGACCCTGTCAGCAAGAGAAGATGGTTTGAACCACAAGGAATGAAGGTCAGAAGAAGTCAACTTGGAGCTTTTCATCTATTTCAGGAAGAACTCACTCATAATCCTTAAGAAAGATGTCTGCCAACTCACTAGCATTGAAGGACAGGTGATGTCAACCAAGGGAGGACCTCAAAGGCACAGAGATTCCAGTTTTATCTCTCTACTCCAGTGCCGTGGAGGAGAGACAGAGACCTAGAGAAGGGAGGAGGAATGGAAGAAGCAAAAGAATAGACCAGACGTCACCCCTACTCCAATAACCCCCCAGCCAGTGTCAGGCTAGAACAAGGTTGGAGGAAGGGTATGAGATTGATGGTTTAACGTGAGATAAGTGGATAAGACTTAACTGAAGTGTTTAATATGTGAAAGTGATCAGAAATCTATGGGATCTCTTCTGCACATCATTAAGGATTTGAGATTCAACACAGTTATAGGCAGTGATTGAAAAAATAATAAAGCAATTATTTGTATCCCTATTAAATCAGATTTTTCAAAAAATTGGTTACATGCAGAAAGATATAGTATTATTTGCATGTTTTAGCATTAATAATGTCATAATCTGTATATCACACTGTAGCTTGCCATTCCTCAACAATATGTCTCAGAGAACTTTATGTGTCAGTACACATGGATTTTGTTGTTATTTATAACTGCTGCATGGAATTCCACAGTATAGCATTCTTAGAGTTCATTTTTTTAAATTTAATTTTATTTATTTATTCTCAAGAAAAATGATTTTAAATGTTACATGCAATAAACATTAATATTTCAAGAAAAAAGATGTTAAATATATATATTACTAATCTGCACTAACATAGTATAATATCACAAAAGTTGTAGGAAATATTAAAAATTTGCAAATAATAGGATGACTTCTATTATATTCTAATATAATATATTTTTCTCCCACTCTGGCTCTATTTTGGCTCATCAATTTTAGAGTTTAGTTAGGCATTATGTAGCTGGTGGATTTCGGCTGCTGTGGAATAACCTGATGATTGGGCACAGTTAGACCATAAGAGAGGCCAAGGGTTGGCATTGATCTCTGCAGTAGGGCCATACCTTCTGAACTGATGAAGAACTTGCCCTGGATTTCTGAATCCCCAGTGGTCCTGAGAGCCTGGGTTCTGAGTACGTGGGGAT